>NW_020455866.1:1841404-1903670 GCF_003342845.1 Nothoprocta perdicaria | reverse complement strand
TTCAGAAGTCTAGAGACCTAAAGCAGAAGAATGGGGTAGTCTTCAATCAAATACAAGCCAGGGAAAGTAAACAGAATACTGAAGGAGCTTCCCCCTAAAATGTTTATTCTAGCTGGGACAGTCAGGATATAAGTTTAACAGAAAGAGGCTAAAGACTGATTTCTCATTCCCTATGGTTAATTTTGGTTCTGGACAATCTTACAAACCTGTTTGTGCATCTTTGTCTAGGATTAAGGCAAAGCTGTGCTGTGTACAGACAGAGAAACAAGTGTGTATAAGGCACGTATGAGCCTGTTGACTCTCCACCAAATCTCCTTTCCAATCAGAACTGAGCCCAACTAATGATTGATATTATTATCTGCACCCTTTTCATAGGCCTGGCCATTCTTGTAACTTATGTGTAGAAGTCTGACTATGATACTGGGTACCAGTCACGCAGACAGGAAAGAAATACTGAGGAATGATCCCATCTGGGAAAAATATGGTGACTAGCAAATGCCCTTTCCACAATCTAGCATCCAGGGGACAGCCAGTCAGCTGCACCAATTATTGTATAGAAAGACAGTCAGACACACAGGTTACTGTAGAAGAAAGAGCCTGTAACTGAACTTTGAAGGCTGCAATAGACATTCAGGAGAGGGAGATTACCACATGTTGGTAACRCTAAAAGATAGAATAAGAGGCAACTAAATTTTCATGCAATTGCAACAAGCCACTGCCAGTGGCTGATAAAAGGGATGAGGCTGAACACAATCCTCTTTAAATAGGTAGGCAAAAGTGAAAAAGGCACAGTGACCCATCCTGCACAAGTTACTGCCAGATAGCTCCCAGATGAATGGAGTCAATAAAGTTTTAGGCTAATTAAACTAAATCCCCTGTGCTTTATCACTTTTTTTCTGTATGTCCAGCACAATGAATAATTTAAAATGAGAATGCAAAACAGAGCTCTTTAACTAACCTTTCAATTCTCTCCTAAATTAGTAGCACCAATAGCTCTTTATTTCTCTTTATTTCCCATCTAGCACTGTTTTCAAGCATATTTGTTTTCTCCAGGTAGTTTTGCAGTTGACAGTCAAATGGGACTGCTCTTTCAGCTAACACAGTGTTGGTATCTCCTCCTAGCAGTCTATCTTTTCATATGTGTAGTCAGTATCATGATCACTAGAGACCTTATTTGAATGAACGCTGTTCCACTATATAAATAAAGTTATATTTATGCATGTTGATYTTGTATCTTGTACAGAATCCCCACCACTCATTTTATGTACTTCTCTTTCTAAGGGGACAATCAGATGCACTAAATGAACACGAGTCATTCATCTTACTAAAAATACAGTTTAAAGATGAAGATATTTAAGCARAGTGTAAATAGAAATCACATTTTTATCTCTAGAACATGTACAATACAGATAACAGCAGTGAAAAYTTCATCTCCATAGAGAGCTGAGACAGAAAGCTTAGCGTCTATGAAGTTGTTCTTAACCTGTGGCCCAGAGGCCTCTACCAGACTGTGAACTATTTTTAATGAGTCTGAGAAGGGTAAGTAAAGTTAAGAGAAAAATCTTCTTTTTCAGGAGGCTTCAATTTAATTCACAGGTCTATGCTTCTACTGGAAAATGCTTATGGATCTGCAAATCCCAAAAAGGAAAAAAGACCTGCTCACCTGCTCTGTATCAGTGTAGTTGGTTACTTGGGTACTGGGATGATCAAGAAAGGCTTTACTGATGACTGATTTTGAAGTATGGACACATTATCTTGGAAAAACACTTAGTCCTCTGATCCATTTCATCAATAGCACAAAATTATTATTGGATCAATATAATCGTTGTCATTGTTACCAATCATTGTAAAAATGAACAATTCTGAGATAGAAAAAATAACATTAGCTTCATTCCTACYGATGGGAAAGTGTAACACAGAAAGAGTGTAATCAGAACCATGAATTAGGACTTGATATTTTAAAGTAATTTTATATTATATAAGATGCTCAAAATTCTATTCAGATTGCATTGCAATTGCAATGGAGACACTCAGTGCTTGTGCCTTTGGGATATCAAGTCCAGAAACCAAATACTGAGTAAATGAAAAACTTCTTTTTAACCACAAAATTAATTGAAGATGTCAATTGACAGGGCTGTGAATAAAAATCCAAATTTCCATAACAGCATTTAGCTGATTTAACCAAGCTGCCAAACCTTATATTCATGCAGTGTGTACAAATAAATGTACAAATAAATGAGCCTAAGAAATTAAGGTGCACAGTAACCATATGACTGCATATTAGACTATTGAATAATACTCAGATAATGAATAAAGAGAGTTTAGCCTGCTTGCTTTTCATGGACTCATCATTATGTAAACTTGTCATTGAAGCTACTAGAAATATTTTGTAAGAGTTTTATTTTTAATAACATATCTCATTCCTTTAATCTAATTGTGAAGAACTTTTGGAAACTCCTGTTTTTTCCTGCTTGATCATCTTATAAAACATTCTTTTTGAGGGGGAGGAAATATTGAATTAAATCCTGTTATTTCAGAAGYCAGTGCAAGACAAACACAAACAGAAGGGGAGATAAAAGAGAAAAAAATATATATTTTCAATCGGAGCTGCAGTGTCCTACATGCAAACTCAGTGCTAATGAAAGGCAAACATATCACATAGCCTTATCAGCTTTTTCAAGATCTGGCAGACACCAGAGTCAGGTTATTTAAGATGTTGCTATTAGCTGCCCTTCTCATCATGGGTCACAGCAGTGTTGCAAAAGATGAAACATTGACTGGTTAAACCAGTTTCTTTATTTAAATGGTAGGCAAGATAAAAATAAAATAGGAAAGATAAGAATGACCCTGGAAAAGCATAGGAGGCATGAGATATGTGAAAATAAAAATATAAATCTCTTTGGAATTGTTGTTCATAATTAAGTCTAATTAAAATCTTACTACTGCAATAGAGTGAATTTTAGTCCAACTTCATTTTAAACACCATCTGCAATATCACCTCAGTCTCTGGGTGATATTAGGAAGGATAGTTTGAAGTAATTACTTTAACTGTTTCTTTTTTTAATCACAATTTTTACATGAGCCTGTTTGTATCACAGAAAATTTTCAATTATAAGCTTCTGCTCAATTTGTCCTCAGCTTGACCATTTTCAGCTTCTGCAAAGTAAATACACAGATAAATCAGTTCCTGCAAAATTTCATTAAATAGAAGTGATGATTTTCACAGAGAGCATTCCTGCTCAGTGAATGAAATGGATGCCATGAAAAAGAGTAGTGTGTGATCATGCAGTGAACTCCAATAAAGCATTGCTTGTGCTGTATCTCAAGAGTCATGATCCTAGTCCATTTCTATGGCTAATGAGTACCCCTGGACACCTCACAACATTTCTGTCTCTGGATCTTTACATAGAGAACTGATCTGGAGATCTGAGAKCCTGACTCTCTCAGTTGTCTGTTCCACAATAGATGGTCAGTGATGACTACTGTGATGCTACTCATCACAGGCCTGTGKGTGACCTGTTGCATTTTCCCCTTCACTTTCCTCAATCTAGCTGCACACACACTATTTGGTCCATTTTTTCCTGACAGCCCAAGATTGCTTCATGTTACAAAAGCTGAGTCTCAGCCTTCAGGTCCTGGTCTTGGYATGATTTTCCAGCCCTACTTCTCTAACCTCAGACCTGTAGCTCATATTTTGCAGTCTCTTTGCCTCTTCCTCTTGCTCTTCTAAAGAAAAAAAAAAAAGCAACTGTGTATTCCAAATAAAAGCTTCTGAATTGTATGGCCAAAACAATTTATGTTCCCCTTGCATCATTCTCAGAAATGCCTRGAACATTTTGATGCAAAGATTCAGCTGAAGGCAGAAACTGACAAGGAAAAATTCATCACAAACAGCTAGAACCCGACAGAGTGATAAGTAAATGAAAAAAAGGCATGTATCAAGGAGAATACCTGGCAAATTCAGCAAATTCATGCTTAGTTTTGCCTAAAATAAGAATGCTCCTCAAAACCAAAAAAAAAAAAATGTTAAAAGGGAAGTAATAACTTCTAAAAATGCTGATCTAAATATGGGGGCAGAACAGCAGTTACTGTAAGTGAATAAACAACATCAATTCTCCAACCCTAGATTTACAAATGCAAAAAATCCCTAGCTCCCCAGTGATATGATGCAGTTACCTACAAACTTTAAACCTGGATCCATGAGTATTTTCTAATGCAGAAGGTCTGGGGTCAGCAGAGTGAGGAAGTTATAATGTGAGTGTCAGGCATGTCCCAGTACCCATACCTAAATGTGTCCTGTCGTCTGATTAGGACATGACTGCATGCACTGCCCATGTCCCTGCTGCCCTTAGAAGGAAGGGCAGAAGTGGTGCTTTACCAGCATGTAATCCATTTATCAACCTGAAGAGCAGAAGGGCCACACGCTAGGATGAGCATGCATGTCTTTAGAAAGCAAGAAACCTCTTCCTAGCTGTTTCTAGCTAGAATCTAGCTAGATTCACTTCAATTCTCCAAATTGGCCCAAGTTTCACTACTTGTTATTGTGAACTAATTATAAGAATGAGTGGCTACAGGGAAAAGCAGAACAGTTACAAATGAACAACCAAGAGATTTGTGGTTTAATGTGGCACTTTTCTAAGCATTTAGCTGTCTGTGATCCAAGGACTATTTTGTCATGACCCAGCTGTGTAATCCTGGGTCTGACTTCTGAGGAAATTTCTAAACTGTGATGAAGAGCTCTCAGGAAATGTGTAGGGCACAGCCATGCGAGATAAGAAAGGTAAAACAGCAGAGAGAGGTAAGATCATCAAGGCAGGGATCATTAGCAGCTCTGCAAAGACCTGAGATCAATCCCTCCCTTAGCGATTTTGCTGACGGGACCCAGGGCCAGCTCAAAGCCAGCACAGCGAAGGGCTGTCCCTGTGCATTAACCAAGAAATAACTACTTCATGCTTATAAACTACATGTTTTCTGCTGGTCAAGACCCTTTTTGAATGGTGAAACGTGCCTAAAAAATGTGATCCGAGGAGGATGGGTGTGAAGGCATTCATGCAAACAATACTTCAGAAATCTAGCAAAGAATTTCTTTTGAAATATTTTAATAGCTCTGGTAAAACTTAAAATAATTATGTAAGCTGTGGTTAAAAGTACAAAATTAGGACAGAATTTTATGGTTAGTCAAATACCCTTCTTTTCCTAGCATCACATATTAGCTTAGTTTTCTAGGAATGATATCCTGAAAATAATTTAAAAAAAAAAAACCTTTACAAAGATGTGCATTGTGGTTTGAACTGACAGAAAGAAAAAGCAGATAATACAATTCAGATGTCCAGAAAAATGCAGAGCTAATAAATTTGTCCACAGAATGACTCTTCCAAGTTAAAATAAAAAATAAAAAAGCAGTAGCAAAGTTCAACAGTGTATAATCATTTTCTGTCTGATTGTACATTCTCTGCACACCCATTTGTATAGAAGTCATTAGGCCTTTTAGTGCATACAGAGTTTGGGATTAGGTCTTCTACAAACTCCATAGGAGCAAGAGTAATTAAAATTTATGACTTCACAGCCTGGCCATCCAAGCTGCTGATTCAGAGACTTGCATTTCCAATGAAACCTTTTTTGTCCGATCTCTGAACCAATTAACCTTGCCAATTCCTCTATATTTCTGCAACAGCAATGACTATATTTAGGGAAAAAAAAAAAAAAACTCACCTTGTTTGCAAAAGCCATTGTTGGTCCATTTCTGCATATATTTAATTTCCTGTTCATATTAAATTAAGACACTGATCTCCCCATAAACTCCTCGCCTGTCTATTAACACTTTTCCATAAACACTGTAAATACGCAGGTTATACGAAAAGGCATGAAGACACCACCTAAGTGGTGTCTTCTCCACTTCTGAAGTGTCTTTCTCACAGGCCAAGAGGCTAAGGACTTAAAGCTTGCTGAACCTCTCTTCGTGATTATCTGCACTGAGTTTCATCTGGAGAATTCTTATGATTTTATCTCTGCAAGATTGATAGCCAGGTAACAAGAACAGACTTTTTTTTCACTGGCAGAGTGATGGTTGCACCTTCTACTCTAACCTGTGGCAAGTCATTATGGAGCTATCTTGTTCAAACACTAGCTGAGATGAGAAGCCCTCGAATATCTCACTTGCAACTATTCGTTGTCACTTATKTGCTAGATACAGCACTGAGGCCAGATAAAATCTCAGACTTCATCCTGGAACAGTGAAAAACTAGGATCACTATGGATTTTATACAGAGTTGTCATGATAATTGCTTCCTCCCCCTTGAATGAATCTTCTCTGAGCTACTGATTGTTCATGAATTCATTCCCTTACTGCTTTTAATTCCAGTACTGTTCCAATAGTCCATATGAAATGGCAAAATGAAGTTTTAAGAACRAAACTGAAACCTCTCTGAACTACTTTCCCCAAGTTTTATAAAGGATACCATTTCAAATATCCCCAAAAAGCCAAGATACCTTACAGTTGTGGAGAGTTTGATCCTTTACCACCTTCTTATTTATATGGATCAACATCAATTTCATAATTTAAATAAGTGATTAACTTCTTATTGTATTTATATGCTACTCATGTAGTAAATTGTCTGCATTTTTAAAATGCCTGGATTGCCTATGTGTGCTCCCCATATACTTTGGTACAGAACTTCCAAAATTCACTGCCTTTGTGAATTATCAGCAAATCAACAATGCAAAGAAACTGTTCTCTGAACTAGAAACTAACATTTTACTTCTTTTGTTAGCATACTATACTCTGACTGATGTTATACAGCAGACATACTAATTCATAATGTATAAATGACAGACCTCAATGCAAACAAAAGAGAGCAAAGGAAACCTAAATTATCTGCATTCTCAATACATCATATGAAGTAGAACATAAAAATAAAGCAGCCTTTCAGAGAGATTTTCATAGGAAGGTTTATGGGCTTTTTATTGTTTCTGAAATCAGCCCCACTATGATAAAGAAGAAATATCTTAAGTGTGTTTGTCAGCAGATAACACAGGTGTAAAGGCATATATCAGACACTTCATTATATGCCATTGACACATAAGTAAATGAGATATAAGGTAAATCCTCTCCACATGCAAATGATATCAATAACTACACTAATGACATTGATTTAGACAAATTCATTTGGTAACATTGCTAGATAGCTGCAAAGAATTATTAAAACTAACCAGAACATCATAACGTGAGAAAGTAACAGAATATACTACATTATTTGTGGGATTATATGTTTCATTTAATTTTAGGGAAGTTTCAAATTACAGTTTTCAATATCTTAAATGAGAACACATTTTATTAGGAATGGAAATATTTGTTTAAAATATATCTGAAATCTAGGCATTGAATAAAACATAGCCTTCACTTAATAAACAGCTGTTAGAATGACCCACAGAGTATATCATACTCTGATTACAAAGAAAGGTATACTAATGTAAGAAGTAGATTGCAATAGGGTACATCAACATAGGTAGAACTAATGCAGAACCTGATTGGTGATGTTTCTGATCTTTCAGATGAGAACTGTCCCATAACTGTGGGACTATACCTAAAAAGAGTTCATGTTGCATATGCTATGGGATCTGCTTAAACTCCTCAGCTAAAAATGGCTTAATTGCTAGTGAAGATGGGATCAAGCACATTATTATTACTGTTAAAAGAATAGTAATATATTTAGTTTTCCACTATGTCTCTAATGAGATTTCTGCGCTGAAAGTGTCTATTCTAGTTTCCACTGGAGCAAAATCAATTTCAATACTAGCTGACTTGGCTCCAAAAAGAATGATTTCTGACACACATCATCATCACTCAGTCATATTCTTGGTATAATATCTCAATATCTTTCTCTGGTTCCTTGCATTTCCTATTAACCTGATACTATAGTCCCTTCGATCCAGCAGATTTGCCTTACTTCACTGTTGCTTTCTCCCTGACTCTGTTTGGATCAGAGACACACAATTTGGAGATCTTAATGTCACAGACTCACTGGGAAGTTCAGAATATTTACAGGACACAGACAAATGAATTCAGATGCCAGAATAAACCTGAGTCGATATGGAAAGCAAGAATCAGAGAGAAGCAAGGAGAAAAGAAATGACAAAAGAAATGGAAAGACATTAGAAGTGATAGTTGGCARGATGAGATCAGGAACCTGGATCTTCAAAGAGGATCACACTTAATTATCTGGGTTACAGAAGATTGAAACATGACAGGATTTTCAGAGCTGCCAAAAGAATAACACCTCATGTTGGAAATGGAAAAACGGGGGAAAAACGTAAGGTGAGGTTAGACAACATTCATTCCCAGCAGGTACTGAATTCTTCTGTTTGGGAAGTGCAGACTTTCTCATCCAAGTCTGAACAAATCTCGAGGGAAGAGTCATTCAGAGGGACACTCCTGAGAATGACTCATCAGACACATCATTCCCAGGAATGGGAACACAACCACAAGGAGCAAGACTTCCTGTAGGCAATTTTTAATTGCCAAGGGAGTGGAGAGTAGAACAGGGTCAGAAGCAAAATATCTTTTATGCATATTAAAAGATGCAATTTAAAAAGGAGAAGTGAAAGAAAAATAAGACCTAAGTATTTGAGGAAAAGAAGGAAAGTATAAGGAACTTATCTGATCTAGCCTCCTCTTGGTAGATCTCCCTTTATCAGTTTCAATAAAATCTGTTCTGCTGCTTATTCCTTGACACTGAATAATGTCATTTATTCAAAAAATGTCAACTTTATCCAATAATTAATCCAATTATTGCTGAAAGAAATAATATGCATTTTCCTCCACATGATTAGAGCTATATTAAAGAATGTCTACAGGCACAGTACATATTTAAGGAGAAACCATTTATAGCTGAACTTTCTAATCTTCTGTGAAACCATTATTTCCATTTTAGGCTGAGATTGGAAATATTACCATTAGCATTAGCATTTAATCTATTTTATAAATTTTTGTTTGGCTTTGGGCCAGATCAAAACAAGATTACTTCAGGAAACCCCTTCAACATCCAACTTAATCTGTCTTGCCCTTGTTATTAGTATTTTTAGACATATCTGCAGGGATCAGCAGCTTAGATCTGAAAATGTAGCCAATACAGTTTTTTGCTAAAAGCTCTTATTTATGCAAGCCTATTTCATGGTAGAATTTGTGTTTCTCAGAACATGCAGAGGAAGAAAATAAAACTCTTAGTAAATTCTATTGCGCTTTTTCAGACTTAACAACCTCTTATTAAAAGTAGTATTTTAAATAACTTCCAAACTTCTAATATATTTAATTAAAATGGACATGGTAGTCTATAAAGAGCATTCCTTGACAAAGTAATATCCCAAAGTGGCCTTGGGAGATCACTGAGTACAGTGACTCACTGTCTGTATCCATTTGCTCATTTGCTGTCTCATTTGCTGCTTGCTCTTTCTAATCTAAGCCTATCTTAGCAGCAGGATCACACTATACCAATCTTTACCTGTCTCTTAGGTTCACCATGGTCCCTTCATTCCCTCTTTTTCTCTTTACATTTCTAAATGTTATGTCAACATCACTTAATTAATAACCCAGCCAGACTCATCTCTCAAGCAGCTTTTCTAGTTGAGTTACACTTCATACTCATGAGATTCACGTCATTTGGGGGAGCAAATTGCTGATCCATAGCCATGATAATACACAGCACCCTTCTAAGGGACATTTATCAAACCTGATCTTTAAAATCTCAAACGGCATAAAATCACACAACCTTTACAGCCAATTTATTATAGTACCTTTATGATTATATTTTATTACAGTACCTTTATGATTATATTTTATTATAGTTTCCTTTATGATGTATAACCTACATTTTGTTTGCTTCAAATTAAAGCTATTATTTTCCAGCCTCCTCCACCGTTTGAAATGCTTTTGTTTGTTTGTTTGTTTGTTTTTATTCGTGCTGTGGCTATTTATAACTTCTTATTAACATGTCATGTGAATTTTTAAAAACCTCTGGTCATTATTTCATCTCTCACCTAAGTTATATGTTCCTTGTGGAAGAAAATGCTCCAAACCTAAAAATGGTACTCCAGCTCTACTTGTAGAAGGACTGCTGGAAGCGGAAGAATTATTGTATGAGCCTTACACATACACTCCCCACATGAAGCAGAATGATTGATAACTTGCACTTGCCAATAGCTGTAGAATGATTTTTCATGTGAACCTTGGGAGTGTTGCAAACTTAACCTTAAAACTATGTACCCATACCTAGACATGTATAAGATTTTATCACATCAAAGTTCCAGTGCTGCAGGGCTTCAGGCCAGTTCTGAATAAATGTGCACTGAGGCCATAACACTATACAGTAAAACTGGGCATTTCAAAAGTTAAAACACACAGCTACATGCTTTTCTGGATGAGCTGCGTTATGCTGAATGTAACATTGACTAGAGCTCCTCTGTGCTTATAAGGAAAAATATCTCAACAGCCACAGGGTTGTTGCTAACAATCAACTGTAAATCATATGTAAATGTAAATCATATGTAAAAGGGTATTCTTCCATTTAATCTTCTCAATATTTGGTGACAGGTGAGATATAAATGATTACAAAACTTAAACATTGCTGTGACAGATCTCAACATATGCAGCTTAGTAACCTCAATATAACCCAAGGTGCTGATTTCATTTGTTTTTAGTCTAAACCCTCAAAATTACTATGCTAACATTTTTCCATTACCTCATTTTAAAACTGGGATTTCATGCTGATCTTTGAGCTCCAATTTAAAGCAAATTTTGTTCTGTCTTTAATGTGTAATTTTCTTTTATTAAAGTCACATCCATACCATCTACAAATAAAGTTAGGTCTGTGATTACATTTAAAGACAAATTCAATCTCCATGATTTTAATACACATTTTCTTATTTCCTGAATTTCTCCCTGCATTGTAAATTTTTACCAGTTTGGAACATGGATGTGGGGAATAGGGTTACCCAATGCAAGTCTGAATATTGTGGTCAACACACATCATTTCCATCATGATGACAGATAAAGGTAACAAGATTTTCTGCATTTGGCATAAATAATGACCTGCCATATGAAGAACACAATTAATAAAATTGCAATAATGTTTTTACTTTAATCACAATATTTGCTATGTTTTGCTTTAAACCTTGACCTCCCTGTGATTTCAGGAAGGTATCTACTTTTGTTTTAAATAGATGTTAATTATATCCTAAGCCAGATGAACTCTATTACTTGGCTCACACTTCGAGTTCACAGTTGCTGAACACTGAATTAGGCCTTGATTTTCTGTGACATTGAAGAAATTTGTTTTTTCTCAGATATCTAAAACAGTTCCAATAGTCCCTAATCAAACTGGATAAGATGCAAGAGATACTAGCTCTAGGCTATAAATCAAACTGGATGTGATGTAATAAATACTAGTCCTAGGCTGTATGAAACGTCTGTGTGAAATGTTGCCTTCTAGACTGTAAATACAGGTCAGAGTACAGGACAGAGCCATGTACCATCTGCAGGGCAGGTAGCTGTGCTGCTTGTCCATCTTGTTAGCAACCGATTCCCATTCATGATTAATGTGTTTGTCAAGAGAAAAAGAAACTTTTTTTTTTAAGGATAACAGGGAATACATGATCTGTGTTTTAAAAATTCCAAAAGATATCTTGGTATGTATCTTGATTCTGAGAATTTCTAAACAAAGCTGTGGTCAACAGATCTTTCCTTTGTGTACTGAATTATGAATACTCCTGTAGGGTCAGAAAGTGTAGAATGAAAAAAAAATCCAATATTTTGGTAAAAGATCATAGATATCTGGTAGACTTCTGTATATATCCTCATGAAAGGAGCAAGACGAAAACTTCTCAATCATAGCGTCAGTCTATTCATCAATCTTATAAAAATATCCTCCGGCTGGCCAGAAACAAGGGAAAAAAGTATAATATGAGCTGTGAGACAGAAAACCTTAGGAGTCCTTTAAAACTATAAACAAGAATTTCCTATGCAGCATCAAATAAAATATTGCCAGGTGTAAGAAGTCTAATAAAAGCTGAGGTGTACTATATAGTAAATGTAGTGCACATCTTAAATTTTGTATAAAGAAATTCTCTAGAGGCAGCAAAGGATGAAAGAAAAGAAAAAATAAAATAACTTGAAGTTAAAAAGAATACAAAATGGAACTACTTGAATATATTACTCTACAAAAAGCCTGACATCTGAGAAAAACAACTGTTCTAATAAATATGAAAGAGCACAAATAATTTTACACATGACCTGATGAATCCTTCTGTATCATTTCTGTAAATAGAGTAAATGCTGAAACAGAACATACCTCCTATGAGTCAAATTATATAGGGAAGAGATCCCAATTAAAACTGAGAAAAATGAAAATCAAATCCAGCAGTGTTTTAGGCACTTAAACCATTTACTGGCAATCTGCACCATCATACTAGTTGAGTCCCTTGTGTGAGGATGTTCTTCCCTGGAGCACAGTATTCTCACTTTCCACATTGTCATAAAAGAGCTTTTGTTTAGGATAAAGTCAGAAAGATTGATACAGGAAGTCTCTTTGAGGAGAGCACTCTTATTGCACACCTCACCTTGGAGCATACCTCCAAAAATAGCATGTATACAAAAATACCCAAAAGCAAAGTTTTACTTCAGGAAATTTAAGAAATTAAAATAATGTCCAGTCATAGAAAGGCACATTTGTACTTAATAAGCTGACTAGAGTTACTCTCATGCAGCTTTTATATCACCAAATACTAGAGGCTGAAGAAGGTTTACAGGAGACAGAGGGATCTAGAGCATTCTGATTTTTTTTAAACCTATGAGCTGTGCTGTATTCTCAGACTTTACCTTTTTCTATCAGCTCTACAATCTCCATGCATAAGTGAGCTGCAGAGCTTTCAAACCGATATGTATGAAATGATATGTTCAAACTGATATGTTATGACAATAGAGCAGACAATCTAGAATAGGGCTGTAAAGAACTAATATTGTGCCATGTGTGCAGTTAGAACACATTAATAACATCATGTTGCCTCATATATAGCATAATATACAATAACAAAAGAAACAGATAAAAATCATGAATATGGTATTTGCATGAAAATAAAACAGTAAGTAAAGTATGTTTTGAAAGTAAAATTCAGAGACAAAAGCAGATTTTTGAATCCAGGCATTTTTGTGAACAGAGGCTGAAACCTTGAAATGAAGTATCATTTTGAACATGATCAGTGCAGGTTTTTCCATTAATGGGTATTGGATGAAAACCTTTTTCCAGGGCAAAATGRTAGCTGTGTAGAAAATTAATGACCAAGACCCCATTAATTTTACTGGAAACAAGACAGTCATTCTCTGTGACTAATATTAAATTCCTTTTTTAAAAGCCTCTTTGTCTGGCATAACTTTTGAGAGGTATGTTCAATACTGCAAGGCCTTTTGAAGAACCAGAGCTGGTATAATGAATTCATCATCAAGAAAAAAGTTTGATTTTTTCTTGGAAGAGCTGCAGAGGAATATTAAGAAAGGGTAGGAAGTGGAACAAGTTAAAAATATCCTGGCATATTTTTCAGAAAGGAGCAGAATGGAAAGGAAATCATAAAGTAATAAAGTAAAATTGATCTGCTTTTAAAAATTGATCAAAAGGTAAGAAAGAAAATGAAAGAGCAGTAGAAAGTGAAAGTAGCAGTAGAATGTATGAAAATATTATATATAAATTATTATATATATTTTTAAGCTAATATATACTACATCCCAGCTGTATTTATTGATAAAATACTGTATATTCACGCTAAATAGCCAGCTAAAAACATATATTAAAGGATGGAGATTTGAGCAACAAAGTATGTCAGGAAAGAATGGCACTTTATTTCCCTCACCGTCGTCATGTAACTGTATACAAGGCATTCCACTGGGTGCTAGGAACATCCCATCTCCCTCCTAGGGAACTCATGGATCTTTGTATTCGTAACTTCTACTCTCTTGCTCTGTTCCTTTAATCATACTTGGGCACAACATCTGGAATGAAGCTGACATCTGTTGCATGGTGGAATGGGGCATCAGCAAAGCTGGAGAGAATCAAGAGGAAGAGCAGCTCCTATTCTGTTCTCCTTGCTGCTCCTAAATTGGGAGCAAGAAGGGGAGTGTGGGATTATCATTTGACACTGTGCACAATTTGATTATCCTTTACTAATAAATGAAATTTAAAGAAGCCTTCACATTTAGCACACTGCTTTTCAGAATCAAAAATAAAAATGGAAAGGTACACACACACGCAGTATTTTCCCTGACACAAAAACATATCTTGCTATGCCAAGAGCAATCTACCAAAGTCAACATACAACTCTCTTCCTCTCTCAGATGGATGTACCATTATCCAAAGGCCAGGACTAGCTAGTAATAATTTCTTAAGGTAGACAATTTAAAATCTTAATTCAGCTCACCACATCCCAGTTTGGCAGGGCTACAAATGGAAGTTCAGTACCATTTGCAAGAGGGGAAATCGTTCTGTTCTGAGGAACTGCAGATTCAGGCTAAGAAATTTCTAACTACTAGACCATCAAGAAATCATTTACGTTACATTACACAACTACAATTCACCATCAACTACAAATCTACAAAAGAATCAGGTAAAACTTCTGGAAATTGGTCTTGTTTCTGCCATGGGTCACCTAATATTAGTGTTGCTATAGAGAGTCAGGAATAGAGAGTGCAATATAAGTTAGACGTGGATCACCTGGGAGTTATTTCATGTATGTTTTTCTAAAGTAGTGTTGGAGATAATAAATCTTAGTATATTTTTCAAGCTTACAATCTCAGGAAAATATTTCCCTGTTCCCAGCAAACTATAACAGATCTAGATAAAAGAAATCATTTAAATTTATTATAGCTGTTCCCTACGAGTCCTGCTGTGAAATGTTCAAGTATACCTAGATCTTCAAGTACCCTGAAGTTTTCAAAAAGCCTAGTCTATTCTACTTTACATTCATTCTGTCCACAGGATATTTCTGTAATAATAACCAAAGCAGAGTACTTTTCCATCTATCCAGCATTTTCATACATATTTTATTTGAAACTCTTGAGAGAACTACAGGTTGAAATTCAAAGTATGTTTATTGAATCATTATTTGTGAGTAACATATTACCCAGGTGTTTTGGATAAGATAGTGAATGGGGAAATCAGCAAATATGACACTCTGCTTTCCATTAACCCCCTAGCACTGGCAATTTGAAGTTCCCCTTACTAAAGGCTAATCCATTTTGCTGTAGTGCTTAGCATTTTAAAATCTCAGCTCCTTGTGTCAAAATATTTATATGCTTTCACACAGCAGAAATGCATGTGGCAGTTTTGATCTCCTTGCCATTTCACTCATTGTCATATCCAATCAAAACAATCAGCAGCACAGAACATACCACCTGAAAAATATAGCTTCAGTCTATAAGAATGCACCATTTCAACATCTGTTTTCAGACAAATGCTTTTGACCAACTACAGTATTCTTCAGCAAATAACAAGTTCTCAAAGTAATGCTGAATTTTAACTCCCCTAAGTTCTATATAATTCTAGTAATGGTTCTATTTGTGAAAGTGTGTTTTCATTATTGTTTGGAAATATTTGGTCATGGAAACCTACCTCTTTCTAAGTTCCAAAAGTGGAATAGGCAACATTTTACCTAGAACATTCAGCAATATATATTCTTTTCTTTGATGAAATCAAAGTTTGCCAGGAAACAATGTCATCATTGGGAAATATCTAATGGGAAAATACCTAATAGAAGAATTAGTGCATCAGGTCATATATTTCATTTCTATAGGGTTTATATATATATATATATATTTTTATGAAGCGATTGGCTCAGCAAGCTTTACTATGGTTATTTATGTTTGTTTCTCTATGATTGGATATTTGACTTCTCTAATTTAAGATTTAGAAAATCTCATATCACTGAAAATTTCCCCGTTAAGGAGGATGACAACTTGCTTTGGATGGATCTGTATTATGATGAATTTCTATTAAAATCTACAGAAATGACATTAATTATTAGAAATGGAGATTTATTTATAAAATGGAGGTCATTTTAACCTCTGATACACAGAACAGATGCCTGCCTTGAAGTGATTGCACTCATTCTTGGAGCTGAAATTGATTTTATTGACATTTTTTTCTCTTTACAGGGTATCTCTAGTTTAATGTTGCAGAATTTCCTTCTGCCACTTATACGATTTCCAAATAGATCTGAAAGAAACAGAAGCTTCTACAGCTATGTCTACATATAGCATATACTTATCAAGCTCACTTTCACTGGGAGAAATAATATATAGATATCTGCACTACTTAGTTCACTGCATGTGAATTATGTCTGCACAGCAGTCAGTTTTATAGTTCTGGCAGTGGTTTGGGGTCTAATTGACAAGCTCATTGCACTACAAAGTATAATTAATCAATGCTTTCTAAAGAGCAGAAAAACATTTGTATACATGCTGTCTTCTGTCAACTTTCCTTAACCCATCAAAAATCATGTAAGGTTTTGGATAGGTATATAATAAATACACTACTCCTTCTCTGTGTGTTAGGCTATTTTTTTCTATTATAGCCTAAGGCATTATTGGAAAGAAACAGAAACACTGGAAAGCAGTACGCATCTTCAAAATGCATACAAAGGATTTCACTTTACCTAGTCATTCTCAACAAAGTTAGGCAACAGTGTATTGAGAACGACAAAGTACTATTAAATTTCAGAGACTTTATGAGACACCCCCACACACACTCTATCAAAGGAACATGATAGGATCGGCTATATTTGTATTATCAGATTTCTTTCTGAGGCGTTTAAGAAAGTGGTTGATATGCCTACGTGATTAACATAGATGAGTAGAGTCTGATAACATAAATACAATTTTTAAGAGAGACTTTGATATAACTCTACTATGTCTAGGAGACTAAGGAGGAGCCTTTGTAGTAGCATATAATGAAATTAATACCTATGACTGACTTTGCTCTGGTCTAATCAATATTGCCAGAAAGCCGGGGTAAAAGCCAGTAATTTTAGGGACTAAAGTTTAGTCTAAGCAAGCAAGATATATTTATGTGTGTACAAGGGTGTTCAAATATTTTTTAAGAGCTGTTCATGTAGATGTTGCCCATTTCACTCTTCTAATAATATAGCTTAATCTTCTTTTACTGGGAAAATTATTTACTTCTTTTGTCTCCAGTGAACTGCTTTTTGACATTTTCACCTGCCACATCCTGTTAGCAGTAACATTTGTTGTGAGTTGTCTAGCATAATGTCTAACATAAACTCTGTCAATTACTTTAAACCTGTATCTTCCTCGTCACTCTGCAGTATCAAATCATAGAAATAGAAAACACAGAATTAAACTTATCTGAAAGAAGGAACCACAACACACATGAACTATTTTCTGGTTCTCCACATATTTAACTATTTCATTCTAGAATACTCATAAATATCTCTTTAGTCTGCAGAACGTAGCCGGTATTCCATACTTCATTAGCCCTATAACAAGGTCTGCAGTACAGAGAGACAGGCAGGCCTAATACAATTTGACATCAAACAGCAAATATAAAAAGTATGTATTTTTCACAGAGCGCTTTGTAGTCTGAGCAGAGAAAACTTAGTGAGCAGTACTGGACAACTGGACAACTGGAAAGGTGAAAAGCACCAAAGAACAAAATCAGCAAGATGGTAGCATGGGTCATTTTGGAAGTCCTTCATTCAGTTCCAGCTATATTGCATAAGTTAGATATAGGTTTAAAACTAGCTGGAGAACTGCAAATAAGCTATAAGAACCAACATTCCATATCAAGAGTGAATTACTTATAATTAAAATTAAATATTAATTTGATTTAATTATAATTAATTATAAATTGGCTTCATTTCCAATTTATTTTATTATTTTCTATGATCATTGAATCTTTTTTTACTAAGATGTTACACTATACTGTGATCTAGAAAACAGTAAATTTACTCCAGAAATGTAGATAAATAATATGCAGAATGGTAATAATGAGAACATTTGCAAATATATATAAATATATATACACATAAAATTCTGTATTGACATTAAAAATCAAATCCAATAATAGTCAAATGAAATTCAAAGAACAAAGGGGAAAAATGGCAACCTACCTCCCAATTCTCAATAATCTCAAACTCATTTCTGATAGAATACAGAAAGCCACCATGGCCAATTTTGTCCCTAGTATTAAAACCACATCTAGAACCCACAAAATCTTTGCAGTGGGAGACATTATTAGATAAAGGGTTTTTTTCTTCTGTCCATCAGTCAGAAGAAAATACTTCTATTTTACTTTCTATAAGAAAATACTTCAGAAGAAACTGAGAAATAATTGGTTATATTTTCTATTAAATATAAGCCCACTTAACACAGTAATTACCCAGTACTTAATAACTCAGTTATTTAAGAAGATGCTTTTTGGAAGGTGTTTTGTCCTTTTTTCAAAAGAATAATTGGATTTATACTTTTTAAGTTAACTAGGATATTATTGTTTTGACCATGTTTTCATTTTTTGAATATGTATGCATATATACCTCTATACATAGGCATATATGTCAATTAAATTAATTAATTAAAAAATAGCCGTAAAAAAGTATCAGAGAATCATAGAATGCTCAAGGTTGGAAGGGACCTCAGAGGTCATCTAGTCCAACCCCCCTGCACACGCAGGGTCACCTAGAGCACRTGGCACAGGGCTGCGTCCAAGTGGGTTTTAAAGATCTCCGAAGTACCTGAAACTGAAAATGTTTACCTACAAACTTTTAAGTGCAACTAGTCTAAGTACTTATGATCCAATCTTGTTCTCTACTTTGCGAACTTTTCAAACTATTTTCAATACAATGATTGGAATCTTGATCTAATCCTTATTTCTGTGCTTCTACCCACGCTAACCATATGGTTTGTTTCTTACTGCATGTAACACCTCATTCTCTGTTGTCTTTCTAAAAGGCAAAACCCATTTTACTGTGCTCTGTTAACTGGAAAACAAAATCTTAGTTAATATTGGTAAAAGCTTACCATTAGCCTGGTAGCTAAAATAGCAATACCAAGAATTTCTTAAGCAACATCTTTTATGAAAAAAAAAAAAATGTTTCATCAGAAAGAGAACTTTTCCTTTCATGGAAAATAACCCTGCAGAATACAGGAAAAAAAATTCTTAACTCTYGCATTAGCAGTGTGTGATTGAATAATAATGTTAGGTTTTTGTAGATACAAAAATATTTGAAAGCTACAGACTTTCAAAAATACTACTTAATTGGAGACTTTCTTGGAAATTTATTGCCTTTTTTTCAAAGTTGCCATATATCATTTCAGGTTTACAGTTTAGGCATAAAATGTTCACTTTGAGAAAACTAGAACATGGCCAGGCCTGAGCTTACAGACTTTCATCTATTTCTTCCTGATTTAGGTGATTGAGAAAGGAACTTACTATTTAGTTGTGGAAACAAATACATATTCAAAAGTTATTAAGAAAACGTATTTGAAACACCAAAGTAGAATGGCAGCTATCCAAGCTGAATTGATGTTGAAATCATTTGTAGCATTGTAATGCTCTGGAGAACAGAAAAAGAGTGCAACTGTGCAAGGTCTCAGATGTTTGAAGCACTTCAAGCATGGGGAGGAGACCTCCTGCGAGAAAGAGGCAGAAATCAAGAAGCTGGGAAAGCAGAAGCATGTTTGGGGCAAATAAGACTGGGACTTTGGAATTTCGTGAGGCGAAGAGAGAGAACAAACCAATGGTCTTTCTTATCCTTCCAGAAAATAAAGACTTTATTACCTGTATAATTAAGACATAAGAACAGATAGGAAAAAAAAAAAACAGCAAGGAATTATACACCCAAGATCACTGAAACAATGAATGACAGAGCAGTTCATCGCAGACCTTAGATTTTCCAAATTCTTATTCGATGCCCAGTTTTCCATCAGACCAGCTCTTTGATGAGAAGACGTTAGTAGGCAAAAGTAGTTGTTGTACTGTTGTCTTGCAGTAAGCTTGCTATTATTTTTAATATTATGATGAGTAATGTTTTTGCCCACTTGATCATAGGATCATAGGAACATCTTCTTGTTCTAAAGGAAGCAATAACCAGCTTTGCAACAGCCCATTTAGCTCAGACCTGCTATGTACTACATCAAATCTGCTTCAGTACATTTTAATTTTAGACATTGTGGCACTTTTTTTTTCTCTGAGTATCTCAATTTTTCTCCCCTTCAGTTCCATCAAATTTCAGTTATACTATCCTTTTGGAAAAAAAAATGGATAAGAAGTTATTCCTCCACTGATGCATGCCTTAGCATCTTCAAAGATGAAAGCCAAAGTATTGTCAGAGCAGGACTTTGAAGTAATTGAGAAAGTATTATGATAAGCAGTAATTTTTGAGAATTATCACAGCCCCAAGAAATATCACAATTTGTTTAAATGGGAAAGGCAGGAGGTGTTTGGACTTAATTGTCACTGGATTTCAACTTGGTTACAAGTCCAAATGTTGGGATACTTATCTGATAGAAGGGGCATAAAGCAACTTAAAGACTATTTCCATTCTGCCGAAAATCCAACATACGATTTCCACCATTAACCTTTTCTTATATTTTTAATAAAAACAATCACAACTTGGATTAAGGACTACTCTGCAATGAAGCTCCATGTACATTTATCCAAGCTAACAAATACACTTTTTCACTGACACAGCTAAATCAGCCTGGCCATGGTACAGTGTGACTGTGCCATCTCTAGAGCCAAACTGCATGATGGTGATATTACAGCACATTGCATATCCCATAGGGTGTCTTTGCATGCTACTATGTTTTGCACTTCTGTGCTCTGTGAGATTCCCAGTTTAGTCAGTGGTCCCTCAAAAGAGGTATTTGCTCTTCTCATCCCATAATGAACACAAGAGTGCCAATGCACTTAAGGATGATTACTCTGTCTGCAATTTGATAGTTTTATATGTCTTATAGGTATGTACACTCTGTCTGACTGCCCCCTTTAATATATATCTGTAGTGTTTAGTATGTCATCATCTCATGGATTCTTTATGGACTGGGAACATTTCAATGGAAATCTTGCATCTAACACAGTAGGGTCTCAGTTCCAATTGGTAGTTTAGATACTCCCATCATGCAAATATGCAAATGCAAATATGAATATCAACAGAAAGACTCTGCAGTTCTAATGAGTTGTAAAGTTGTGACAGAGAATATATATAACGGKATTTTATTAAATGACATTGTGGTGGGTGAAATGACCCTTCCTGTCAAATACTTTTACCGCATGTTTTAATGTTAGCTGTTAATTCAGAAGCAGAGATAGCCATAAAAGCAGAGAGTAGCAGCAGAGAATAACTCAAATTGAAAATGAACTCTTTTTTTTCAATTCAAATGACGTTAAGAGTAAAGGGAAGAAAGAAAATAAAAAACATGTTTTGATTTTACCTGACATTGTCCCTTAATCTAAAGAAATCCTGCAGCATTTCAAGACAGCAATGTAAATTCCACAGCATGCAATCCCCATGACAGCTTCTCTAAGAGATAACTAGCTGACATCTTAGAGTAACAATTACTCCCATGCTCAATGTTTAACACTAAATAAGGATATGCCTGTGCTGCATATTGCCATACAGGGTGTACATCCTCAGGCCAGCCATAAATTTGCTAGCATGAGCACCAAAAGCAGTAGAGCAGTATGAAAAGCAGGATAAATTAATTCACAGGCTATTCAATCCTCCTGAAGCTAGACTGCTGTGGGAGTGCAAGCAAGTTCAGTTACAGCCACATGCTATCTGCCTCTTCATGCGCAGAATCACTATACCTTGTTTCCAGGAATAGATGTTTTATGAAATTAGTTGCAAAAAAAAAAGGTGATCCTTTTCCACTGATCATGCATGTGAAGTGTGCAAGATGTTGTCAGATAGAGTAAAGAGTGATATTGATAATAATAGGAGGTAAAAAGAAAGAAGATGGGCATGAAATAATCTAAATTATTGTAATTTCATATCAACATTTTGACACAATGTGACCTTTTAGTTTTGGGATTTTTTTTAACTMAAATGAAGCAATGCACAATGCTAAAACTAAATGAAGATTGTCATTTCATTTCCAAGTGTCAATTCACAAACAAAATATTTGTTTTAACAAATATTGTTAACAAATACTGTTAAAAATGTTTTTTGAATCAAGCAGTAACTTCATTGGATTTAACATATCTAAGACTTTTTGATTCAGCAGGACAATATTCTTCAATTATTTTTATGCTTATATTTCAAATTTAATGCATTATTTCATTTTTTTTCAATCCCAAATATATTGATATGTTAATACCAATTTCTATAGCAAGGACCACCAATGTGATCCACTAGCAAAAGTTGAATGGTCTTCAACAATGAATACTGAGAACTTTGKTCTAAACATGTTTTAAAATGTCATCACATTAGAAATAACATTTTATCAGAGAATGTAATGATGACTAATAGGCATGAAAAAATAATATTCCTTCATTTTCTTACTATAAAATGCACAGGAAAATGAGGAATGTTGCTGTTACATTAACATTCACAAAACCATTTAGGGATTTAATTGGTACTTACTAAACCAATTAGTATAAAGTAATTAAAGCCAGTGAACATATATAATTTATTGCTACCACTTAAAGTGGCCAAACTCTTTGTTATTCAGTAATGTGTACAAACAATTACAATYAAACAATCTGATATTTAGGAGCCAGTTTCCTCAGAGGTGTTTATTATTTACCTAACTCCTCTCTGTGCAAAGTCAGTCAGCAGTCAACAAACAAATGTCCATACTGAGCCTCAGACCAGCTTTGCTCTTATCCCACATTTTCTTCTCCTTGTTTCCTGCTGCCAATCATATATATATTCCTCTAAGAGATTTTTTTTTGTGCTTTGAACATGGGCTTATTAGCACAGCCAGCTGTAAAGATCAAAAAAAAAAAAAAAAAAAAGCTGATTTTGGCCCAGGCTGGAAATTGCTCTCTTTGCAAGGAGCACATTCCGATCTGTCAATGCAGGCACAGCATGAGGCCTGGGCGTCTATTCCCAATAGATCTTGAGAAGTTCTTTTGCTGATCTTCTGAAAAACAGTGAACATTACATGACATTGCATCAATTTCTGTGGCTTCACAGGCCCTCAGACCAGGGGATATCAGCTACTTTTGCTACAGGACTCTTGTGGGTGGTATGTCCATTCATTTCTAGCACTCTTCCAGTTAGGGAACAGAGGCCTGAAAGCTTCAAAACAGTTTGCATGAAAAAAGCCTATCTGCTTATCTGTTTGTTGTAGTGATACTTGCTTTCAGAAAGAGTGACCTGAAAGAATGTCCAGGTTTGGAAAAAGCATCATCTTTTGAAGCCATTGGTAAATCTCAGTCAGCATTTCTCATCCTCTCAGATCTATCCTGAAACCTGTGGCCATCTAATATTTTAAATAATCTCACCTGGGCAAATGTTACTTATAAGGAAGAAACACAAAATTATATCAAGATGAAATGTGGGACTTCCAGATTCACTAAGTGATCTCAGAAGCTTCCCATTAAACGTTGCTTGAATGGGAAATTTAAATTTGAAATTTCACAATTTGAAATATCACAATTTGAAATATCACAAAACTTACCAGTTAGCCATGTGACATTCAAAACCTGTTATTCAGAATATTTTGCTGGGTGATAGGCAAAGTCACTTCTACCTTTAAAGTTCTATAAAGAACAGAAAGTATCCAGCAAGTCAGAGAACAAAGGCAGTGTTTATTGCTTCTCTAGAAGGCTTTCTGGTTAGCATAAATATAAAATGCAGACACAGTTCTAAAAATAGGCACCAAACTTCAGAATCCTCATTGGTGTCTCCATGCTCAGATTATCCTTTTGAGCCCCATTTCAGCCCGTACAGCTCCTGTAACACAATGAGCTTAAGCATCAGGAATGAGGCACATTTCAGAGTAGTGACGAGGCTCCAGAAATCGTCCCATATTTGATGTATTTAGACTCATTGGTAGTTTTTTTAACTGTTTATGTGTAAAATGTATTAGCTTTTCAGAAAACAGACTTAACCTGCTCATTCCTTTCTTTCAGTCAAATTAAATGTGTAGTTCCTAACTTTACATGGAATCTAGACATGCATAAAATGAAGTAAGTTTGTATCTTTCCTAGTGATCCATCACTAAGACCAACGAGTTTGATCCATTGATGAAAAGCTTCAAAAGATTCATCAGTGTGAGAAGATTCCAGAGTATGGAGAATTACAAAACTTGACATCTAAAGTTCTCTCTTTTGGTATTCTTACTTAGGCAAGACTTACTATAAAAGAGTTTGTCATCTTGTAATAATGAGGTCCTGAAGCTTTCCCTGGAAAAGTGGCATACCTTTCCTAACATGATGTCATATTCTTTACGCTCACTCAGAAAAGCCTAGAGTGATCCACAGGTTTCACAGAAACAGCACTAAAAAAATAGCTGTACTTGCAAGTTACTCATATCTAAAAAGAAAGACTAAGGATTGTTTGTGCTTAAGGGAACCACGAAATAGAGAAGTAGGTCATATTCAGTCTGAAATGGTTTATCTACCACAGGCATTCTGGGCAATTAAATGTCTGTTTATTGGGATCACTGCCAACAAGAAGATTCAATTAAATGAATTGCAATAACTCCTAATAATAGTTAACTGCGCACATAATCCATTAAAATAGTGCATCTGGCCTTCCCTGCTAGCCTGTTCGCAATTCACTTGTACAACATTAGATAACATAAATGGCCTGCAGTGAAATCCTTTTTGCTGTTTTATTGCTGAATTCTAGACAGAGAATTAGTATATCTAACTTTGATTGGTAATGTCTTTTGAAATTACCCTGCCTCCACCTTTGTCATTTACCATTAGACAGTTTAGAGAAAAAAATGGAGGAGTAAGAAAAGCAATAACTGTAAAAAATGGCAAGCCAATAATTTCCTCAAGAAAAACAAATAATGTCAGAACTGACTAGCTATTCCTGATAAAGAGGAAGCGAATCCTTTGTCACATTTTGTAAATGAAGTGACATCAAGCCTACATAAAACAATTAAGAAAATCTGCTGCAGAAAATTGATTTATGCAACTTCATATATCTGGCATCAAGGTATGTAAGAAAAAAATCAGAAGACAAATATCTAAATATTGTAATATGTGAAAATACTTGATGTTGTGAAATGTTGCAGTTTGAAAGCTGTAGTGGGGGGGGGAGGGAAAGGAGATACCAAATTAGTATCAGATTCACAGTCTACAGACCGTAGGTCCAATCGCCTTCCTAGGAGCGAATTGAGTTCCCAAATAACCTGATCAGCTATAAGCTCAATTCTGGCAGTATCGGATTCACGAACAGTCTGTGGACCGTAGGTCCGATTGCCTCCCTCCAGTCAAGCAGTCGAGTTCACAAACAGTATGATTTATTCAAATGCAACATTTAAAAAGTAGGATTCGGATGTCGGTACAGAAAATTCTCTACTACAGCGTGGGGTATTTTAGCTAGCTCTGATGTACAAATGTGCAATCATCACTCACCCCAGAAGATGGGAGAGGGCTCTCAGTCTCGAGTCTCCTCAGGAAGCATCTCAGCCTGAGGGGAGGGAAGGGAGATCAGCCCGTTGACTGACCCAAGAGTTACGATGGAGTCTTCCCCCCAAGTTCTTAGTCTTCTCAGGCAGCATCTCAACCTGAGGGGAGGGAAGGGGGATCAGCCCATTGACTGATCCAAGAGTTACAATAGATTCTTCCCCCCAGGATCTCATCCTTAGTTCACCTTTTACAGTTTTCTTTACATTCAGGTGGAGCTTGAGTGACTAGAGTCATACTTAATATTGTTATTGATTGGTGAAAAAGTTTCTCGCTTTCATTTAAAGGTACAGTCAATCGAAAATCTAGAGCACATGCCCAGCGAGGGGTGGTCGCACCTCGGAGGTGGGTAACTTTGGGGATGGAGGTGTGTTTTGGCATTATAATGAGCATATAATGAGCAAAGTTCGAGCAAAGTTCATCCAAAAGGAGTGATTTGCCACTTTTCTGGCTCAGCACCGGACTTTTTATTGTATATCTCTCATTGGACAGCTACTGTGTGGCTTATCAGCAGCCCAGCACAGGGAGTGCAACAGTGTTTGACCGTKGGGTCTTCACTCGGCTCCATCCTCTGTTACTCCCCTTTGCAGCTGTGAGGAGGGCAGATTGTGTTGCCCAGGCAGCCATGGAGGAGCAGAGTCCGTGTGTACCAGCCGTCCTGGAAGTGGCAACTGTGTCACCCCAAGCAAGGCTCTGTAATGCCAAAACTTCTGTTAGGCCCTCGTTTTCCAAACAATTCCTCCACACTTGAGAATATTGAATAATGAAATAGAAAAAAAAAAAAAAGATAGAATCTCTCAAAGATGATGAATCTTCATAAATAAAATAACTTTAAAAACCTAAAAAGAAAATATCTAAAAGGAGTGTTGGTGGTAAGAGTTATGTACAACTGTCTGTTCCAATTCTTTTCAAGTTCTATTCATCATGAAAAGCAAGGTCAGTTACTAAATTAAACAAACAAAAATAACTAATTCCACAATGAGCACCTCTGACTATAAATAGTCCTTGTCTACTGCACGTCAGTCCTCAGACAAAATTAGATTTCATATATTGGCATTTATCAGCCAAGCTACCCCAAGTCATAAGAAGTCAAACCACAACTGCACATGGTCCTAAAAGCTCTTAATGACTCCAGAGTTGTATCTAAAGGTCTTAGATACCATGGAGCTATCACTAAGATGATAGAATTCTATCAATGCTCTCTATCAATGGGAACTTATCATAGGAGCTCAGGAATGGATCACCGTCCCAACACACATCACTAAGTCCTTACAGATAGATGTACAAATGATGGCAATATATATATATATATATTATATATATATATTCATTTATTTGTGGATATAAAAAAGCGATGCAAGTCTGGACTTGACCTCTGTATTCACTTATGTTTTCCTTGAAAACAAATCTAAACAGAATCTTTGTAGAACATACATCTTTAGGTCAGAGAGACCATAAAGAACGAGCAAAAAGAGTAACAACATCACAGAATGAATTGATGTCAGAAGCACTTCTGGAGATCTTCTAGTCCAACGCCAATGTTCAAGTAGGGGCATCTTGAAAACATTTGTGCGTTTGCGCAAGATTGCATCTAGATAGGCTTGGAATGTCTTCAAGGAATCAGTCTCCACAATCTCTCTGGGTAACCACTTCCAGTGCTCTGTAACCCTCGCAATAAAAAGTGGTTTTCCTCATATTCAAACAGACCTTCCTKTGTTGTAGTTCATGTCCATTCCCTCTCATAGCAGCCTGGACATTTTCTGTGTATGATGATGATTAAGAAATAAAATAGTTTTATTGTAGGTTTATGAAGTGGGTTTTCTGTCAAGTATGTGGCCATGTACATGTGGCTTCCTGTGTATTCTGTGCCTTTGGAGCATGAGGAATATATGCGATGGCAGTTTGTTCAAGCAGGCAAAATACGTATGTACTAATACTTCTCCTTCTACCTCCCCTCTCTGTATTTGGAGCTCAAAGGGAAGAAAGATCTTGAAAATTACATGAAAGTTTATCAGTCCCTAAAACATGTACATTCTGCATATTTATATTTAAAGAAGAATTGAAAATCATTGGTGCAAGCCAACCTCCTTCTGGCCCTAAAAAGACCAACTTCAGTACACTTAATAGTTAAATGACAACCACAGTAGTCCTATTGGTGATTCTTTTGGTGATCTAAAAGATAGAGTTGTTATCTCTTTCTATGTTGTCACTGAAGAAGTAACCATTTTTAACATTCACATTTGAAAAAAAATGATGTTCCCTTTATTTTGAGGGATTTAAGTTACTAAATACTGTCTTTTGATTGGGGGAAGAGACTTGGTCAGACTCTGTAACACTCAGATTACTATATCTATGGAACAACAAAGAGAAACAAGCAATTTTAAGAATTAGAATAAATATTAATTATTTAATTATTTAATTTAATAAATTAATAATATTTAAATATTATATGTTAAAAATAGATTTTGCATCTACTGTTTTCACAGATTACCTTCAAGAGATCTACAAAAAGCAAGTAACTGAAGTTGGTCTTTTTAAGTGGATATTATTTAATAAAATAATTTTAGTACAAAGGAAGGAAGAGTTATAGTAAAATGTTCTTTCATCTGATAGATAAAAGCATACCATGACCAAATGGAGCTCGAAGCTAGGCAAAGTCAAGGAAGAAATATGATGCACATTTTAACTGAGGGTAAATCATTTCTGATATAATTTACACAGAGCTATGGTGGATTCTTCATCGCTTAAAGTCATTAAATAAAGATTGAGAATCTATCTGAAAGATATGCTATAGTCATTCAGTCCTATTATGTCAAAGTGCAATCTAGGAATCTGAATTGATATTTTCTGGGCTT
This sequence comes from Nothoprocta perdicaria, assembly GCF_003342845.1. NCBI lineage: Eukaryota > Metazoa > Chordata > Aves > Tinamiformes > Tinamidae > Nothoprocta > Nothoprocta perdicaria. The sequence goes on along the minus strand of NW_020455866.1, from coordinate 1,875,175 downwards.
AGCATTTGTGAACTTTCAAAAGCTAAAGGATAGTTTTCTTGTGATTTATTTTACAAATACATCGCAAAAAGCAAACTGTAAAAATTTATCCAAAATTTCAAAGAAATGCTCCAGTGACTTCTCTATGAGAAAAGCTCATTTTTCTTACACATACTAAAGACCAAATAAATAAGACGCACCTTTTTTTTCCATCAGCTGGTGACATTTACTTTGGTCTGTACTGCATGATTAAGTTAAGCACTCCTGATTTGGGATCTGTCTGCATGATTTATGACTGTTATCACTAGGCACTACATGGTTTTAATACCTTACAAGAAAAATTATGATGTTGATTGAATACAGTAAATTACAGATATTCACTAAATGAAAAGATCTTGGTTAGATCTTGGCAGATATTTTTTCCAAATTCCAGTCAGTGTTTAACAAAATGGAGCTTCAGGAAGAGTAAAGCTTATCTAAAAATAATTCAAGTATAGTAAATATTTGAAAATGTGAAATGTTGGAAAACAATAAAAAAGTGTCAAAACATTATCATTCTGTTATCTCTGAAAGAAAGCATTTTGTTTCAGAATTTTTTTCCCACAGAATTTTAGGATTTTGACAATTCAATTCTTGAAATTATTTAATTTGTAAAATAAGTTTCTGTAAAAGTGTTTAAAAAATGAAGTTTTTTTCAGGTTTCCAGGAAGTCTTTTCTAGTTCAGTCAGAATTATTATTTATAGGGAAAACATTTCACTTTGAATTCCAAAGATAAAAATCCATTAAAAACTATTCTGCTCAGTACATGTTTTTTTTTCTCTTTTTGTCATAAACCTCAGAACTAAATCTTCATATTTATTGTAGAGCAGGCAGATGTGGATGGCTCATTAGACTAAAGGAGGGGTTCTGTGGTAAGGGACTCCAACAGACATCTGTCTAGGAGGAGAAAGGAAAGTGCAAGATTTCCTTAAGTATTAGGAGAGAGGGAAAAAACAAACCCACAAACTCTTCCTAGCCCCACTATCCACTGGAAAATTCACCCACATTTTTCAGTCCTTCTCCTTCTCCATCTTTGCTCTCAGTTCTGATTGACTCTGCCATCACAAAAAGTAGCAGTGTGCAGGCTCTCCTGAGGGACCTTGAACTTGCTCTGAATAACTAGATAGAAAATCAGGACAATGCAAATTATCCCTTGGTCTGTGGCATAATACTGATAACAAAAAACAATCATCTTGATTAATCCCCCACAAAATTCTCAAGCTGTTTCATGAATTTATAGCTCTTCTTTAGAAATATATAATATCTCTTTCATTTATAGACTCAGAAGGATGTCATTGAACTGATAGTCCACTCCTGTGAACAAGTCCTTCCTACTGAATTATTTTTGCATGTAAATAGTGTGTATGAATTTGGAGAATGTGAAAATTTATGAATCTAATTGCTAATACAGAAAAATTTTATACTTTGGTAAAGATGCAAATATAAGCATTTATAAAATTCATAATATGATAGCTATCAGAAAGCAAAGCAATATAATTTTAAACTTAAAGCAATAATTAACACAAAATATAAACACCAGTACTCCACTGCAGGACTTTTTTTTTCCTTAGTGATAGGGGTCATAAGTCCCTACATCTGATTAGTGTAGCAGCCTTATAAATATGGTTATAATTGGTTTTAAAACACTGGTGACATTTAAGATGCTGTTTTTAAAACACTACAGCCCATACATATCTTTGCCCTTTGCAAAATCATCAGATCTTTGTTCAGTTTCTTGCAGATCACTGCAGTTAGGTAGTCTGAAACAAAAAGGTCAACATCAGTTCTTTGACACAAAAATCTAGGCTATTTCCTCAAACAATATCCAAGTGTAAAAGGACATTCCCTCTCCAAGTGGAGCAGTAGGAGAGCATTCCTGTAGGATTAGGGCCAAACTCTAAGGACCACAAGTAAATAGTCTTTTTCTCATAAACTATTCACTCCCATTCTCCAGATGGTTCTGATCCTCACCAGAAATACCAAAAGGCCCTTTGTTTTTCATTCACAAAAACAGATTTTGCAGTAGAGTTTTTCTTTAATGTTTTAGACTAACTTAGTCTTTAAGGACACAAGGAAACTGTACATACTAAAAGCACAATAAGATGGTGTGATTTAGGCCATTTAGGCTTAGGGCAATCTTACATGGATTTCTAACTACTCTAAGTATTAGTGCTTTACTAAATAATTATTCAGTGGGGCAGATCCATAATATGTACCCGCAGAACTTGTCTAACAAGGAAAAATGAAAGACAATATGCTTATATTTCTTGCCAGTCTTCTTTCTCCTAGTCCAATAGCCTATTCTGGACCTTAGCAAAGGATCTCTGGCTTATGTATGCCAGTTATGAGGCTATTCTTAGAGTAAAACATGAAAAGGTGATCCAGAACTAGCTAACAGAGAACAAGCATGATGTTATATGCCACCATATTCACAGCATCCTTCCTTTCACTTTAATCACAATGTGAGCCTCATGTTATTCACTTCTATAATTCACAATGTGTTATCGTTGTAGAAAAGCCCTCCCACTTTAATTATATAATTTACACTCCAGAACATATGATTCTATGTAAATTGTTTGTTTGAAAGTACATTCTGGGTACTAAATGTACTAAAATTTCCATGAAAGTTACAAGTTTCACAAAGTATTACTATTCAAAATTACAACATAAAAAAGACTCATAGATACAATCACAAACAATTACCATACAATTACAACATGAAAATGTACCAAGTAGAGATGCAATCACAAAGACAAGTACAGCTGACGGCAAATCTAGAAGCAATTACACACAGCCTTTGAAGAATTATACATATTTATTTAAACTTGATAAACGTATATGTTCTAGCAGTAGCAGAATTGAACAGGATTAATATAGCCAGTGATATGCAATTTAATTTACATAAGTACTTTCACAAATTTCTGATATTTCAAATTTGATTAAAAATGAAGTTGCAGTCATTAGCATTCAGGTTATTCGCTTTTCTATCTTACAATCACTAATTATTTTAGAGCCACTAGGAATTTGCAAAATACTTGGCTTTTTTGAGAAACTATAATCCTTTCGCAAAAGCTCTTCTTCTTTAATCTATGCCACAATTTGCAACACAGACGTAACAAGACATGTAATAAAAAGGGGAGAGATGAGGAAATTGCTAGCTCCTTGGTTTAGAACACTTACAGCTCTAAAATTCTGCAAATGAAGAGATGCATTTCAGTCACTTACAAGAATATTGGATCAAGTTCTTTCTTTAAGGAATAACATGTAGAATGCTTTATTCTACAAGTCATAGTCACCGTTGCAAAGAAAAAATGATTTTATTTTGTTTCATTTCTCACAGAGCTTGGACAAGTAAATCAGAGAATGATTTGAATGACAAGAGGAAAATCACCACGTTTATCCTCAGCAAGCTACTAAGAACAATCAACATAAGTTTGTTCTTTGTTCAAAGTAGTATCCTGAGAAATTTGGTCAGAATAGCTAGCATCACATCTTGAAACATATCATTAGCAACAAAGCATCTTTGAAATCATATCATAACCTTAAGAATTTTGAATTGCCAGAAGCAGAATCTCATAGATAGAAGGTAAACCAAGACAGTGATATGTTAGTATTGCCAAAAGATGTGTGCTAAATCACACAATTTTACTGTTACTTGACAGAGACATGACAGACTTTGGAATAGTTATCAGAGCAAAGATCATCTTTGTTATTAAAATAAAATCATACACAGATAATGTTAGTCTGAAAACTCCAAAGTTGTACTTCACATACTCATACACGGATCCTGCTCATGGACCACGGACATTTATCTACATAAGCTGTGCAACTTTTTTAAAGCCAAACAAGTCAGTCTACTTAGACACTAAGTTGGTGGACGTTACATCACTTAACATTGAAACAAAACATGCCAAATGTTATTTAATCCTCCTGTTTTGTCCAGCAACTGTTCTTTTGCCAGCTATATTCCATATTAGCTGGAATATAATAAACATGAATGTTGTCATCTCTGAAACATTGAAGGATCTCAGATCCATTCTAAATATCTACATTAAATGTGTCATTTTAAGGTAATGCACTGCTTTGTACCTTCAGTTTTAAAATAAAGGCAGCCTGAAGTGTTACATTCCTTTATAAATCACTAAAATTCATTTTACAGCTCTGATACATTACTGTGTTTGTGTGACCCTGTTCTGCCTGATTCCTGCCTAACCCTTTTGAAACTTTGTGAAGAACTTAATGCCAAATTGAGTGGTCAGGTATTAAAATGCCACATATTTTTTCAGCTCAGGAAAAAGCAAACATGGGAGGAGTGAGAAGTAAGGAAAAATAGTTCAACTGAAGACACTAAGAGTCTGTTGTTTTTGAGTCTGTTTTTCTATATTAGGGGCTAAAATAGTTTTAATAATAGTTTTAATAGTAATAGTTTTGAGACTCTTGGTGGAAATTCAAATTGACATATGCAAATTTTTCCTTGAGAACCACAAAATTAGATCTAGAGGTAAGTAGATATTCATACTCTAAGTTGTTAATATTTTAAATTTCATATCAGCTTACCTATTTTTACAAGATTGGATTCTCAATCAATTAATATACTTTCCTTTCTTTACTTTCTTTACTTTTACTCTTTACTCTTTACTTTACTCTTTACTCTCTTTACTTTTTTTACTTTCAAAAAAAAAGGAAAASAAATGCCCTTTACCAAATCAGTAAATATGAGATTTCCTCATCATTCATCTGTAATGCTTCTACTATCAGCATAGATTACAAAATAAATAACATAATGAAACAAATCAGGGAATTCAACAGTTGGTAAATCTACATAATATAGTCTCTTTGTTTGGTGTGCATGTTACAGCGATAGAGTGAGCAGGAAAGGAACTGAAACAAAATTGCTTGACCTATTTAAATATATGATTCTATGATTTCTTTTACAATTGGAGTTATTGGTGTTTTGCTTCATTACCAGCTTCAGATACTATGCTTGCCGGGGATAACAGATCTGAAATGGAGGTCCATCCTAGCCTGATAACCTCCTAAAACCTGTCCTGCAGAAGTTCATGGGCAGACTAACAAGAGGACTGGAAACACCACTCTGTGGCCAGGAAGGTCTCAGGCACCATCAGAGCTGCCCAGAATCTTAGTCCCTGACTAAGCACTGACAGAGCACTGACAGAGCACTGACACCAGTAAGCACTGGTAATGCTCCTACCATCACTATACCTTCACAGTGCCGTGGTTCTGTGGAGGACAGTCCTTGGTGGACATCACTCACAGGCTTTGGAGGTCCCAAAGAGCTTGCAACTGAGAACCACTGTTTTAAATGCATGAAGACAAGTCAGTGACATAAACATGCATACATATCCAATCACACAGGAGCTGCTCTTTACAAGTTGCTTGGTTTATTCTTCTCACCCGTGTGTGACAATTGCATCATCATTTTTGTTAGGCAGAATAAAATGCTGCATAAACATCAAGAAACAGAGATCATCATACTTCTCTATCACTCTCTGAGTTACAACCAGTTTTGAACAGCTTGAACTATTCTCTACACRCACTTGACAGGCCAGGCCCTTGACTTAACTATGTGTAAAAAGTCATGATGTTATCTATCGCTAATTTGAAAATAAATAGCTTCCGATCATGTAAAAGAACTACTGTAGTAATCAGGCATATAAAGATAAAAGCTCATGTAGATAAAGGCACGTTAATTAGGCTCATAAAGACTTATTAATCAGGCTTGTAATGGTAGCAATTTCAGACCATGAGTAATGTGTAAGATATTTTTCTGCAGGCTTAAACTAGAGAAAAGAATGAAAACCCACCCACAAAGCATGAGATGTGACATTAACGTCCCACTACTGGGAAAAGTAGTAAGATCTGCATCTTCTTTAGAGCATGGGAAAGGTTTAACACTTACCCGAAGAAAACTTAGCTAAACTGAAATCAATGGCTAGTGACTTCCAAAAATAACAGATTGATGTCAAATAAAATTCAAGGACTTGACAGCTAAAATGAAGTTCAAAAAGTTCTATTTTTGATGTAAATGCTCTATCGCTATATTCATTTAGTATTTGATTCCTCTTCCAACGGTAGCCTTTCTTTAATGCATTAACTTGTCTGCAAAAACTAAAGACCAGAGATATAGAAAATATTTGAGATATTAGAACTCAGACAGTGGTGATCAGCGGAGCAGAGTCTCATTGGAGGCTTGTAGGTAGCGGTGTACCCCAGCGGTCAGCCAGTTCTGTTCAATTTATACATCAATGACCTGGATGAAAGAAGGGAGTCCCCTCAGCAAGCTTACTGATGATACCAGACTAGGAGCAATAGCTGATAACCCCAGCAAGCTGCGCTGCCATCCAGAGAGACCTGGAGAGACTGGACAACTGGGCCGTGTGAAACCTCATGAGGTTCAACAAGGGCAAGTGCARGGTCCTGCACCTGGGGAGGAATAACCCCAGACAGCAGTGCAGGCTGGGGATGGACCTTCTGGAGAGCAGTTCTGCAGAGAGGGGCTTGGGTGTCATGATGGATGACAAGTTGATCATGAAGCAGCAGTGTGCAGTTCTGGGCTCCCCAGTACAAGAGGAATGTRGAGCTGCTGGAGAGAGTCCAGCACAGGGCTACTCCCTATGAGCAAAGGCTGAGAGCTGGGCTTGTTGAGCCTGGAGAAGAGAAGGCTGGGGGGACGGACCTGATCAGTGTGTATAAATACCTCAAGGGAGGCAGTGAGGAGGAGGGGGCTGGCCTCTTTTCAGTGGTGGACAGTGATAGGACTAGAGGAAATGGCCACCAACTAAAGCACCAAAATTTCCACAGGATCTTAAGGAAAAAATTCTTGACAATGAGGGTGACAAATCACTGGAAGAGGCTGCCAAGAGAAGTTGTGGAGTCTTCTTCTCTGGAGATCCTCAAAACCTGCTTGAACGCAGCCCTGTGCCGCATGCTCTAGGTGACCCTGCATGTGCAGGGGGATTGGACTAGATGACCTCTGGAGGTCCCTTCCAACCTTAAGGATTCTATGATTCTATGAAAATTGTAATCTCATTCACTTCTGTTACACATCACTAGTCCTGTAAGTTTGAAAAGGTATTTTGTTCCAAGGATGATTTTCAAGGGCAGTATGGTTTTTATTGTAAATAAATAATCAGGATGCAATGACAGCAATTTTTGTTTCTGAAAATACCCTCTGAATATTCCCTGTTATGTGAATTCTTTGTTACGTATTCCTTCAGAAAATAAATCTTCTTAAATCTGTGTCAATTTTGCACCTTACTTCCAAAATGTAGAATTGATTGCAGATGTAAGAAACTGTAGAAGCAGAAAAGAATGAATTTTTTCTTCTATCCGCTTGCTCCCAAGGTGCTGAGAAATGCAGAACAGATTTATTTACTAAAGCTAAGGTCTGCTCCTCTCAAGAAGGATGATTCTGACATCCTTGTCACTTATTCTCCTCCCCATCATCCTCCCCAATTTTGCAGCTGCAACTCATTAAGGTTATCCAATGTTTATCCTTAACATTCTGACGTGATGACATCAGGGTGATGAGGACTCGTATGCCTTTTTAAGCCTTTCCAAAAKAATACATTTTTGATCATCAGAAAACTTGATTTTATTCTAGTAAAAAGTTTCCTAATGTGAAACTGAAATAAACATTATTTTACATGTGTTGATTACATTTCATTCACTAATTCTTACAGTGAAATTACAGCACTTATTAAGTTGTCAGTGCCTTCTACCTTGCACCTTCTAACAGATGTAGACGATTAGACCATGTTCATTTATGTCTTTTTCATACAATATTGTTTATATTATTGCAAAACAGTGACATCCAGAGGCATAAAAGCCTAATCAGAAGTATTAATTATYGATTACTATGTTTTCAAAATCTGAAGTACTCAAGATTTGAGGAGCTTTGAATTAGGGAATCACAGAATCACAGAATGGTTAAGGTTGCAAGGGACCTCTAGAGATCATCTAGTCCAACCCTCTGCTTCAGCAGGGACACCCAGAGCATGGGGCACAGGGCAGCATCCAGGCAGGTTTTGAAGACCCCCAGAGAAGGAGATTCCACAACCTCCCTGGGCAGCCTGTTCCACTTCTCTGTCACCCTCACAGGAAAGAAGTTCTTCCTCATGTGGAGATGGAACTTCCTGTGTTTCAACTTACATCCATTGCCCCTTGTCCTGTCACTGGCTGCCACTTAGAAGAGATTGACCCCTTCCTCCCTACATTTCCTTTTCATGTACTTATACGCATTAATCACATCACCTCTCAGCTTTCTCTTCTTCATTCTTGCAATTCTTGCAACACTATGAATTTTTGCAACACTATAAAGTTTAGAAATATATATAGGAATRTGTGGAACATATAACATATTCCCACCTTGCCATACACTGGTCAGTATTCATTGAAATATGTCTACTTGAGACAATATTGAGTCCATTATGGACTATGGTCCATAGGAACCATTARGTCCTGTCACCGATAGTTTTTATTGATAAGGCTCTACATGAAAGCTTTTGGCCCTAGGTATATTGTTGCTGACTTTCAGCTGAGAAGATAGCAGATTAAGACCAAGAGAAGAAATTCAGCTGTTCTTAAAGATGAGACGAAGTTAGAGAACTTCTTGGAGAATTCCGTGCTGGTAATATACTCTAAGTCGCTAAAAGCACACCTACCAGGGCAGTGTGTGGTAGAATATTAGGCAGAATTGCTCTATCTCTCTCATTCCTGAGTCGTGGAAGTGATTAGGCAGTGTTGAGACCAGCATACTTCTGACCATGTGAAAGAACACAAGTGGTCTTTTATTATGTTTTATTTAGATTTACTAGGCCTTGCTAGTTTAGACTTAAACATCTCCGTTTCACTTAGGTCTCTTATCTAAATTCAAGTATCCATTCCAAGGCAAAGACAGGCTTATTCTCAACTGTGTTAATTTATTCACATTCGGAATCTTATTCAGCTCCCTGGAAAGAATAGCCAGGTTTGGCACACATTCACAACTCAGTAAGCTGCTCATTTCCACACAAAACATGATTTTGTAATGCAACTGCATGTTCTCTGAGGTCTGAAAGTGCTTTGCCTGAAAAAGGATTCGAGGACTGACAGATTAGAATGCATTAGAATTTGTTCTAATTATTTTAAGATACCAGTTGGGTTGCAGGAGATACAAGCATTGTCCTGAACAACAAATAAAATATCTATAACACTTACAAATACCTAATCTTAGAAAACCTCAAGCCTCAAAGCAATGCATCTATTGACTAGTTTCTGTGTTGGCATTAATCACAATAGCTCCATTTATTTCAATGGAGCTCTGTCAGTTTGCATCAGCTGAAGACTGGGCTCTGTCAGTCTTGTTCTTAACATTACTGCCATTTCCTAAGGGATGTAAGTACTGTATCATTTTTCAGCTCTTTAGCTCCTCACACATGCTGAATCTGTGCTTGCAATATGAAGATAACTGCACATATTTACCATTTCTGTCTACAACATTTGAGGAAAACACACGTCTATTTAATTCTACAAACTCATTTCTTTGTCAAGAAAAAGTACTTTAAAAAGATGCTTTTTGAGCTATCCTTTTTTATACACTGAAGGAAACGCCTATTGTAATAACTACAGTACCATTTTRGTTTTCAATAGAAATTTTCTTCTAGGCTAACCTCTGGCTGTAAATAATGCCTTTGAGTAGTCACTTTTAGGGGGTCGAGGGGAATCTTACTTTCCTAGTGATACAGCTCCCACATAGTATTTAGCCTGGGATTTCATTCAGGGAATATATAGTTTCTGGGGAAAATACTTTTAATTTTCCTTCATGTCAGAGTAGCAGCTGAAATACTAGTGAGTTGTTTACAAAAATGAATTCTCCACTCCGTATGTAGCTGACAGGCTCCTGCAGGTGGTAGTTTATTAGTTATTCTTGTTTTGAAAGAATGTGCAGATAGGCTTTTGGGGTTTTTTTTTTTTTTGGTTTTTTTTTTTTTTTTTTTTTGGCTTTTTTTTTTTTGCATTCATTTTTCTGTAAAAGATGCAAGGAGAATAATGACAGTTCTTTTATTTGTGACCACAAATTGACATAACTTTAATCATAATAAATAAAAAGAATTAACTGATAATCCTGCTTAAAATGCTTTTGTATAAGTAAATCTCTAGGTCCTTGACCTCTGAATGGCTACTTGGCTTGAATTCATCTTTTGTTATTATGATTTACGAGAGTTCAAATGTTTATGAATTCAGAAAATCAGGATTTCTGGAACTTATTTTAGAAACTTAAAAATAAATATGCTTGCACTATTTCTTAGGGTTGTATTGGAAGACAGAGCTGAAAGAAGAAAACCCATAAATACATTTACCAGTGATTGGTAAAATATTCTATTGATAAACATTTTCTACCTCAGGAAATATATGTTCAACTAGCATAAAAGAACAATGTACTAAAATCCGTGGAATAAGCCTTATTCTCCTGAGGTAAAGAACTAGCCTATATTCTTTATTACTCAATAAAAAAAATGTTTTCATATTGATGGGAGAAAAAAAAATAGTATTTGCCTTCATCTGATATACTGGAATACTAAAGAACAGGGAGTTAAAATAGCATGATCAAAGAACATATGAGTATGATTCAAGTTAAGGTTAACATAGTCYTTCTCTATAACATAACATTACCCTCCCCAAAGTCACTATAATTAAAAATTTTCAAAGTAGGATGAACTTGCATAATACACTAAGGACTAAACTCCCACTTATTATTTAACAAGTATTACAATGTATTAAGGAACAGATTATTGATATTATTTTTACAGATAATTAAAAGTGATAGAAATCTCTCTCACTTTGTATTGGGGATGCGAAAATTGTTTTCTTAAAAAATAACAAAATTGAACATAACCTCTGATTACCATTGCAATATAAATGGACATGGAAAGAACAAAGTAATAAAGGCAYTGAACAAAAATCATACAATAATCTTATTTATTACTATGGTTCTTTCTTGCTGAAGGCCTGTATACCTGTGAATCCATGGCACAGTTCAGAGTAGAAGGGAGGTTTCGTGCTGTGCTAGGCATATTTACAGCCCCGAACTTTGATTTACCTAACACCACAGTGTTAGCAACAAAATAAAGGAAGTAGATGCCTTAGAAATATAACTACATTACTTTGATTTTCTTCTGTAAACAGATAGGCTTGCTCACTAGAGAAGACATAGCATTGGTCAAGGCAGGACAACTGCACCAGCGTTTCGGACAGGAGTAGCCAAGAGTCTAGAGAAGTAAATAGTATATCCTAGCTTTAGTAGTGGCCCCAGAGATCCTGATATCACTTCTGGACTGCACCAGGCAAGTAACCTTCAGGAACAGTTTTTAAGAATCTTTGTAAGTTAACAACCTTGCAAACCACAGAAAAGAGTTCTGTTTCAAAGACAGTTCAGGAGATGCCCACATAGAGACTTCGTTATTTGACAGAATATATTTAACACTAAGCAGCAATGGCAGACTTGTTGATGACTTCAATAAAATGACCTTGCAAATCCATCTCTTTTTCTAAGGGAATGATGTGCATGTACAGAATTCACAACTATGTAAATGGTTCGATTGATTTCATAGCRGTGTGGTCGAGATGTCTCTGATCTGTCTTCCCAGTTCTGACTTTTTTTCTGTAAGAGTGAATCACAAAAACAAATTAATGATGAACTAAAACTGAAGGTGTGTGAAGGCTTTGCTATATTCCTTTCATACACTGGAGTCAGCTGCAATCTATTAATCTCCAATTTGTATGTGATTGGGTTTCAAGAGTATTCTCTGCCTGCTTATGCAGTATCTCTAAATTCCATGCCTATTGCTAGGCATTTTTCAGAAATGATAGTGGCTTATCACTATCAAAAAGCAGTTCAAAGTCCTTAGGAAAACATTCAGCTTAGCAACTATCCTTTTAAAATTGTAAATCATACCTGTTTTCCCTTCATCTTTATAGTCTATTAATAGGCGTATTTTTTACAACAACAGGATTAGCTTGGAGGGTTATAAGATATCATCTTCTCCTTCTCTTTCCTCTCACTTAAGCTGTAATTTTCTGTCGTATCATAACTTCTTCTCCTGGAAATAGCTTGTCACAAAATGAAAGATTTGTTGCTACTTGAAGAGCAGAAATATCTACAAAAGAGGAAGAATTAGATTTGGCCATAAAACAAAAATAAAATAAAATAAAATAAAATAAAATAAAATAAAATAAAATAAAATAAAATAAAATAAAATAAAATAAAATAAAGAACAGCACCTTGACTGTTTAATTTCTCTGGCCAGTCTTTGCAAAGTTTGGGGGGACAAGAATAGTCCTACAAAAGATACTAGTCTCAGATATATTGTGTGGAGGGATACTGTAGGGGAACACATCGAGCTATCGAAATACGATAGGCTTGTCTCTTTATTCAGAAGGAAAACTTCTTTATTTTCCATCAGAAAAGAGTCTCCATAAATAAGCAGAATGGCTCATCGTTACCTGACTTAAGCATGATTAAGCTAAATACAAATAAAATTCTAGCAGGCAAAACCAAGGAAGGTACATTCGCTCTGAAAAGTCTCTGCTGCACTCAGTTCACRCAGGCATGAGGGAGTCAGCACTTAGCTATGGCTCTCTGATGCTCAGTTCATCTTTGGTGCAGCRTAGTGGGGAGAGAAACATGCCACTCATTTCCCTCTGTGCTCTGATACTCAGTGTTACTCTGGCAGCGGGAGGCACCAGAAGGCTCCGCGCTATAGCCTATATTGAAAATATCACTGAGACTTAAAATATCATCTTATTCATTACATTTAATTAGGAGCTACATTTTTAACCTCTTGAATAGYTATTAGTATGACTATGCTGATTGTCACTAATATCCTGTCATAAAACCATTGTAAGGCATTGCAAATATGTGCTAAAATATTCTACCAGATGATGAGAAGAAAAAATATTATAATTTTGATTTACTTTTCCTAGAGTAAACATTTTTAAACTAATTACAAGATATGCCTTTTTTTTTTTTCAGGTCTGTGAATGGAAAAAAATCACTGATTACCAGTTTTGTCTTCAGTTCTTCAGTTTGATGAAACACATTTAATTACAACATAATTAGGTAGCACCTCTAACATTCAGGAAAAATATGCAATGTAATGGATATAATGAAAATAAGTGATTATATAGTAATTTTGGAAGTACATCACAGCAGCACTTCTCATTAAGCTTCTGGGTGTAGAAGGGACTCTTCTCGTCAGTGTCAGCACCATAGCTCTAAAATTTGAGTTTCAAAAACTGTAAATTTTGAACATATAGTTCAAAGTCCCAAAGTAAAGTTTGTATTTAAGTYAACCCAGACCCATTTAATTTCAAATAATTCCATCAGACTACCAAATATAAGGTAATCCAGAACTTTCTGTGTTCTAGAAGCTTCAGACTTGCACCACTAGCATAATTCTAACTGAGGCCAGAGTTCTCCATGTCCAGAACATCATTTAGTCATTACTGAAGAAAAATATTATTAAACCTATTAAAGGCACCAACATTTACATTATTGCAACTTTCAGTGACTTGGATCAGGCTCATGGGACCATAGGACTGAAAAATTAATTAATTAATTAATTAATTAATTATCTAATTAAACTTTGCTGGATTAAGAAAGAAAACAAACAAAGAGGATTTGTCTTGCAGAGATCTCAGCATGGTTTTGTTCTTGACCTGGTGACTAGTCAGTGAAGGTAATACTGAAGGTAATATTTGTGGATAGGCCAGTGGCCACATCTTCAGAGCAGCAACCTTTTCCAAATCACCTAGGTCCCTCTCTCTAGCTGTAAAATATCTTGCATACTGGTAGCAGAGCACCTGTTTTGATGAATGATGAGCTACCTTTTAATTTGACAGTACACTGTCAGTCTCATATTCTGAGGTCTACTGTAGTAACTGACTTCATGCATGCTGCCTAGAGCACTGGATTTGTCTAGAAGTCTAAGATATGTATCTTAGTGAACACTTTGTTATGCAGATTTTACCAAGTAAAATTCATAACACAAGATAGTGGTTTTTTTTCTTTTGTAATTGATTTTAATACAGATAGGAGATGGAAACCACCTTCTTCCTATCTCCCAAGCAGCAGAAGCGTTACCCTTTCTACTTCATTTAGATAATTTAGATTGGAATATAATGATGATAACAAATAGTAGCCTATCTACTCTTCACCAGGTCAGTGGGTGAAGGGTCTACCACCCACATCCCATGTACCATGGTAATCTTTGATGCCAGGACTATCTTGTTTCCCCAAGCATCCAGATGGGAATGCTGCTCAGTAAGGCTGGGGCTTCATGGTCAAAGGTAGCTGTTTGATGAGATGTCTCATGCAGTTTGGATTGGTGTGATCATGTCCTTTTTTGGTGATGCGCTTAGTCAAAAGGATCTGAAACTKAAGCTGAAACTTAACAACCATGTGCATGTGGTGCCCTATTTGCTCTTTTCACAGAATAACAACTGTAAGACCAAAAATTTCAGCTAAGTATAAAAATATTTTCCAAAATGCAACCTAAAGGAAAAGTAGCTTRAGATTTCACAATTCTTTTATTTTCTCACACTTCACCCTAAAAGCCATCACCAGCAGAGTCGATGGCTGTTTCCTAGCAACATCCTGGCACTTGACTTGGTCTCCATGACCCACAGATATTTCTCTGTYTGTTGACACTTAGAGACTCTAGTTAATTAAATTAGCCATTTTCTTTCAAAGAACTGGCCTTCTGAACCTGTTGACTACAAAGACGTGCTSCATGGACCCAAGGAGTTGCCTGTGGCAGAGATTGCTTGATGGGGCAGAGCAATGGATGTTGACAATGTCTCCTTGCACTGCACATGGGAGTTTAGTCTTTCTTCATCTCCCTTGGGGCTCAAGTTAAAGTTTTCTCACTAGGACTGCAGCACAAGATTATTTTCATAAATTCWCAGACCCTGGACAAATGCTGCCTAAATATCACGAGGTGCATAAACGAAACAGACATTGTTAAGACATTCTGGGTGATTTTGAACACATTAAAATTGTAAAGATTTTTAGGTGTAAAACTGTAAAGAAAAAAAAAAGCAAGTGTCTATAATACTAAAATTTTTATTATATTACAAGAAACTCAGCAGTAGGTTGGCTTTAAGTACTTAGGGATCAAGTCTACATAAACATGTGTCTTATTTTTTTTTTGCAATTGTCTGCTTTTTAGTTCAGATTTTTTTAAAGCATTTTATTATTCCCATTAGAGAAATTCTATCCAAAAATCTAGAAATGATTTGTAAAAATAAAGTATGAAGTGATTAGGAATTTGATAATCCATTTCTCAAGTTTTTAACATAGATATATAAGACGAATGGAGAATAGAGAATAGTTGAAAGTTCTTATTAGGGTTTTTTTTCTTTCATTCCCATGTTCTAAATCAWTGGTAGTTTTCTGTACTGCCAATAGAAATCCTTGAAGAAGGGATTGTGAAGGGTAACTCTAAGATAATGATGCTGAGATCTATGTTGCATGCAATATAATTATGCTAGAGGAAGGAAATGATCACAGCCATGAAAATGAATTATAAACTGTTTTGGGGAATTAAGTAACTTCAGCCCTACTAAGTTCAGTACATTTCTCATCAGCATTAATAGAAGTTATACCTGCTTACAGCATGAGTAAATTTAAACATGTTAATTTTATGTTTCTAAATCCAGGAAGATGAGTTAAGTAAAGGATGGAGAATCTTAAGATATTTATCTTTGCCATGAAGATGACCAACTTGTCCCTTCAGAAAACTCATTAACTCCCTTTCTTTACTACCTTTCCACCAAAACAAATATCTGTGAATGGTTATTTCTTATTCCAGCATAAAAAAATAACAGTATTATGTTTCTSAGTAGTTATTTACAGCTGCAAGCTGATTTTGTTCTTTTTCCTGCAGGCATTATGGGCATGTATGATCTATTTCAGAGGAAAGGTTTCTGCTTCACATCAAATGAAGTATTTAACAAATGTTGGCAAATCATTGTTAATTTGAGTCTGTACAAGCTCCCCTAGAGATCATAAAAGTCTGACATTTATCTAATCCAGACTCAGCTTAAAGATAAGTCAATTAAACAAGGGCTAAAACTCGGGTCCTAGAAGACACTCAGTTCCCAGATGCATATGCAAACAATGTAGATCTACAATAACTAAACTAAAMTAAAATAAAATAATAAAATAAAATAAAGCTTTGATTAAACTAAATGATCTTAGAAGGCAAAACATCATCTTTATTTTTTTCATACCTTGGTCTGGATATGGCTGTATGGTTCTTCCTTTGCTACAAAAGCACACAAAATTATATAATTTGTTGTAGCTGTGAAAACAAGTTAATCAGAGACTAAAATAATGCCTGCGATACCTGACTCTTTTTCATTCTGTTTCAGTGATATTTACCTACCTTTCTCATCTTTATTTTTCCACCAAAAGGTGAAAAAAGTCCATACTTCTTATTAGCAAATTCTCCATGAATCACAGAAGTATTAATATCGATACCTGACAACTCAGCCATAAGGATGGAAGGATTTTTCCCAGGTGGAAGTAAAGAAATGTCAGTGTTTTAGCTTTGTGCCATCCATTTTCAAAAGCTTTCTCCCTTCGCTTCCCTTCCCTTCCCTTCCCTTCCCTTCCCTTCCCTTCCCTTCCCTTCCCTTCCCTTCCCTTCCCTTCCCTTCCCTTCCCTTCCTTTATGCTAGATCTTTATGTGTTATATTAATCCCTGCTGCAACTTCTGCTCAAATGCAAGGTAAAAGCCTGCCCTACATCATGCAAAAGGCTCATTGAATTAGATAACATTCAGCATATGTAAAATGCAGAGTATGACCTAAATCAGTGGGAATCTGTGTAGAGCATAACATATTTTCAGGGTGAGAATTTTAAATAAAGGTATGCTGCTTTAGGAACAGATTATTAGTGAGTATAACAGGAAATAAAATGATCAGATAGTGCTTAATATCATGGTTTTTAGAAAGCTGCATACAATTTAGAATGAAAATGTAATGAGGTAAAGGTTAATTGGAAAATACATTTTTTCATCTAACCTTACAAATGTAATTAAATATCACACAAACACATGGAAAAAAAAAAAAAACAGCAAAGGTTTACCATACTTTGTTCAGGAAAAACTAGACTGATTAAAATGAATCTTTCTTTGTCCTTCAATTATCTGGAGTAACTCTTCTATAGCCATAGTTCTCTCTCAGTACTGGTAAMATTTCTTCCTTATTATACCATCCAAATTTTCTTTACAGAAAAACAGCTGAGCCCACTGCAAGCATAAAGTTCAAAGCTTTATATTAGCATCTGGAAGTCAAATTGAACTATCATGGTGTCCTGTAATATCTTTAATGGTCTCTAATGTAATATCTCTTGGTTCCTAAAAGGAAAGAAAAAAAGAGCATCTTTCACCAACAAAGCTTCGAAAGCATTTCCAACAGCTATGAGATAATTCTTTCTTTCACCTTTTATTTGTCTAGAATTTGAGAGAACAATTCTTAATCCCTGTGTTATGGTGATTTCTGATTTGTGATGGGTTTCCTCTTTTTTCATTTCCCCTTTTTTTTGAAAAATTATATTTAACTTCATAATAATTTAACACAGAAATTAATTTTCATAAAAATAATTTTAAAATTAAAAAAAAAGCTTTATACTCCAAAAGCACTGAAATTGAATGTTACAATAACTGAACTTTACAACACTGCAGGATTACTTGGGTTTGTTCATATTCATCAAAAACATAGTGAGTTTTCTAGAGTGTTTCATAAAGCCTTTTCATTTTCCAGAGCTCTTCTTTAGCACAAAGAAGGTTCCACTGAAGAATTTAGCACTTACCTTTAGTATCATTTTGAAGCTAAATTCTAATTTTGATAGGGTGAATAAAGCACGTCATCATGATTTTAACATGCCTCTAGCATGAACCTTGGAGATACCAGTGAATTGCTGTGACAACTGTGAAACTAAAGAACAGAGCAAAAACTCCAGTCCTTTCCACAGCCATTTTAACTCCTCCCAATCTACTAGATTTGTAAAAAAGATAAACTGTGCAGAGAATGTAATAGATTTGCATTTTGATTGCCAAAGCTGTGGAGGAGAAATAGGAGTTAGAGCAGCAATTTACCACAATGTAAAAAAAAAAAAAAAAAAAAAAAATTAAACCTGTAGGAAAACAAGTTGAATAGGCCAGTATTTTTCTATGACATTGAAGCCATATGTCATAGACCAACCCATACCCATATTATTAAAATTTCATCTTCTCATCCACATTGCCTTCTAGGAATGATCCTCCACCAGTCCTAAACCCTGAAMAAGCCCTGGGTTGAGATATAGTCCAAAATCATCAGGGTACCTCATGAAAATTCATTAGTCCAGCCAGTGAAGTTCTGACATTTCCTGGGTAARCAAAATTAGCTTTTTTTCTTTTTGTGCAGATTTAATCATAGAGTTTCAGGCCTACTAATCAAACAGGCCTACTTTCAAACAGGCAAGTAGGCTTGACAAAACCAAGTATGTGGTTTGATAACACATAGTGTAAAATGCAATGCCAAACAATCACTTGCTCCCATCAGCTGGGCAGATCCACAACCATAGTTGTGGATYATAGGAACACAACATAGGAAAGAACTGTCTTAAATTGTCCAAAAGAGGAAATTCAGCTGAATTTATCCTGTTTTTGTATTCCTCATGCTAAATGTAGATCACATAGACAACTTTTAAAAACATTAGATACTATATTTTCACATTAAAAAAAACCTATGTTTAGCTGCTGAATTAGTGCATATAGCGTTTTACTAATGAAAACTATAGAGAGATTAAAGCAATATTTTTTTCAGTACATGCTATCTGAGTAATATGTCAGAGTCTTTTCCTCTAAGTCACCTCACTTCTGTATAGGGCTTTAACCATGTATTTAATGAGACTGAGATTCASCTCAAAAACTCTTCTCTCAGCTGTCAAGTATTCCTTTCTCTTTTTCCTTTTGCTCATTTGAATTTTTCGAGTAGTACCATTTCTGCAGTAAAGATCCCCTATGACAGGTTGACTCTGTGACTGACAGACAACACACACACACAAAGCAGAATGTCAAAGGACACAGCATGATAAAACCAAACATAGCTTAATACAGTTATGATAATGCCAAAACTGCTTAAAATTCTCTACACCTTTGACAGGCTAGTCTCGTACTGTATGTCTTTCAAACCTGTATCTCTCTGGAAAAAAAAAAAAAGAGTCTACTTTCTCTGAGCCTCGTAGGAAATAGTTTGCATTTTAGATCAGATTTCAACTAAAGCTTAGTAAATTGATTTCTAATGATAAGAGTAACTTGCTTACTGTGATCTTTTATACTAAGAAGCTTGTATTTGCACATAGATTGCATATCTAATGCTTGATTTGAAGGCTACCTCATAGTGCTCTTACAAATGTTTGTTGAATGTTAAAAATGATTMAAAATTCCAGCATTTACACAGTTGAAATTTCCCACATAGATTTCCCTGTAATTTATGTTTGTTCATATTTTCAGACAATACTTGAAAATATTTGAACTTATTGTTTACTAGAAGATTATTCTTCAAAATTTGATTGTAAAATAAATACCAGAATATTCCTGTCATCCAAGGAAAGAAAAGTCAACTAAAAGATGACTTCCACATGGAGCAAAAAATGCTCCAAAGAATAAATATACTTTAGATAGAGAACTGTTCAGAAATCATTTGCTTAACAATTTAACAAGTGTGTTTGTCCCATCAGATAAGTAAATTAGGCAAATCCATGACTTAGAAAGCTGCTATATGGAAGTACAAAGCAGCCAGTGTGCAGTACTAAAGACACAAATCTACAGCATATTCCTCCTTAAAGTTACTCCTGTCTTCTGGGGAGCACATTTGTGTTCCCATTAAAACCATACATTCACTATCATATAGAATCAGGCCTCTGTCCTATTTGATATCTTCAAGGCCCTGAGATGTAATTGATGGGATGTAATTCATGAGGGGATGAACTTTGGGACAAATTTTACCTCCAAAACTAGAAGGTTTCTATTCAAAAAGTTAAACACTGAGGTTGTCACAGTCAATCCAAACTGAATTTAAGTACATCATTTGGGCCAAATCTGAAATTTTAGTTATGTGACAGTTCATAGATACCAATTTTTTTCTGCATATCTCAAGGGAGCTTGAAGTCTCCACAGTTCTTTCTCATTCAAACTGTCTGGCCAAATGACATCTTCCATGCTGCAGCACAGTACTGACCAATGCTGTCCTGTCATGACTCCTTGTCCAGGTCTAGCCTAGTCTCTCCCAAAGAAGTGACTATGCATAAAAGCCTGTAGGATGACAGCTTCAGAGAGCCATCAGAGGACCATTTCAACACTGAGATAAGCCAAAAATAAATAATCTCCTTGGGATTTCTAAAAATGTATTTTTATCTAAAATATATATGCATAAAATATTGTATATTTCCAGATGAAATATATCTTCTAAAAGCAAATTACTTTTCCACATTCTAATCTGATAGTATTTGTTTTGTTTTGTTTTCTAARCAAACATAATATTTCCCGTGTAAATTCCCACTGAATCAAAAAAAGCACAGTTATTTGTTGGCAAAATCATAGGAAAAAATGAGCACTTCCATACATAACCATCTTCAGTGTGGTGTAGATATGACCTGTCTCCCCAGCCCTGAGCTTGTCATTCAAATTCCTCCAGTCATACTTGCAGCTGGGTGAAACTCTTATGAAATACTTTTTTTTTTCTTTGCAAGGCTAAGCCAGTTATTCACAACACATCTGTTTCCAGAATTATAAATTTGATAAATTCTTTTAATTTGAAACTTTCAGGTATATACACCCAAGGTAAAACGTAGAACACCCACTGACAACCATAGAAGAGACACACCTAGTGATATTCTCTATCACTAGGTGGTTTTTCTTTGTTTGCTTGCTTTTTGATTTTTTTTTTTGGTTTTGCTCATAACTGTCTCTAATTTCTACTTTGGGATCTGCTAATTCTCGGATGAAATAAAATCAAAATAATGCAAAGTGACAATACACAGCATAGTATGGAGTCAAAGGCTATATTTGCTATATCACAGAATAATTTCACAATGACCAAGTAAATGATAGAGATAGTAACAACACCTTTACAAATTTGTTGCAAAAAATCCAGCCAGCATCTTACTCAAATGAAGACAAAGTTCAACAGGAGAAAAGTGCTACCTAAGAGAGCTAGCAAAGATTAAAGCAGATCAACTAATATCAGCTGAAACTGCAGTATTTTGAATTCAGTTGAGTTATTCTCTACTTGTGCCTTTAGAGGGTTAGGTTCCCATTTGTTCTTTCTTGCAATCTGAGTTACATAAATTGCTATGCAAGCACAAGATAATGTTTTCAAATAGACTTATTGGCCCATTTATCTATTGCACTGTAATCAACCTGAAGATCAGATTTTTTTCTTCATTAAGCAATAAATGTCAGTTCCTTTGGGCATGCAAAGTGTCATCAACTTTATGCCAGCTTTGCTGACTCATATAAACATCTACACTTGTAAGCTTTAATTTTCTTAGAGCTATAGTACATTATGTGCTGAAAGGGAATCAGACGTAAGCAAAATCATCTGGAAAATGTAGTCTAAATTTATATTGCTTCTGCTGAAAGGATTAATTTAACTGGCTGGAGAGAGACTACATTAAGCCATTATATGTATAAATCTGGTGATAGCTTATAACTCTTTTTACACTGTACACCATTTTCTTGCCTGTTTTGTTTGTATGTGGTCTCATTACCTGAGTGTTGGGACTACCCTGAAATTATTGAGTTGCTTTAAGCACAAAGATAACTGTGCCTGCAAGTTTAGATCTTGTGAAGATCTCAGAAAATCCAGTGCCTTTGTTTGCTAGGGGAACATCACTCTCTAAAAACAAACTGCATCTTCTTTCTCTAAGGAGGTGTTCTCTTGTGTTTTGTGTGTATGTGTGTATATCTGTTTTATGCAGAGATGTATAGACATGAATAATTGTGCCCTATATAAGCCTAACAGTTTCTGAAACAAGTGCATATGCTGTTTGTTCGAAAGCCTCAGTTGCTGAACTGTTATTTCATCAAATCCTAAGAGAAGGGTGAGTTGCTGAGCACCTTGCAAGGGCAGCACAAAAGGACAAGTCACTTTTCTCTGACAGATGAGAACAGCATCACAGTGCAGGTCACATTGCCAGCATCCTTCTTTTTTTTCCTCAGAAAACTGCACACTGAAGGAGCACAGGAAGAAATAGTAAAATCACACCACAGCAAGAGGATCAGGAGAAATTGATTCATTCCTGGGGAGAGCTTTAGAACATAGGAACAGAATACTTTACAGAGAGGCTTCTCCTTTGGTAAATAGTTATTCTATTTCTTTGCAAATGGACATGGACAGATTTTAATACACAGATTTTACTCCCTGTAGGAGAGAGGAAATGTTGAATGCCATATAAATTGATAGATTGCTGGGTTTAGCATATATGGGCAGATTTATTGCTGTGTTTTTATGATGCTTTCACTACCTCTGAAATTGAATTTCAATAAGTCTTGAAACTAAAGCCTGTGAATTACATACTGTTTCCTGCTGCACAAAAGGCAAACAGTGGACATAGTTATTTGACTGCTGAAGAAAATATGAGTCACTCAGCTCACCCTTTCAAATGCAACATAGGTCTGATATTGTTCATCTTTGTTATTGTATTGACTTTATTCATGTTTATCATTAAAAACAATGTTAACACAATTTTAAATTCATTTGGATATTCCAGAGAAAAGGTAATGGAATATTGAGCTGTCTSTGTTTAAGGTCATTAGATCAAAATTGCCACAGATTGGCCTATACCAATTGAACTGACAGATTCTTTCTTTTASAAGTGGGCTCCATTCTTTGAACATCAGCAGTGAGTAGAAACATTTGGTAAGTATGAATATTGACCTACCTGATTACAACTTTACTGCTATTTTTCAATAGTTCTTGAATTGATAGGTCTCTTGCTGCTTGCTCTCTTTATTTTTCTACTTTTCTACATTTTAGGACTTTTATAGTTATAGATAATAAAAGTACATCCATTCTCACTATAAAGAACATTAAAGTTGACATAGTGAAATACTTATYCTTAACACACACTTAATGATAAGCTGATTGGGAAAGCAACCAAAACATATACACCATCTTAATAGCAACTTTCAGTAGCATACAAATCTATCACCTCTGACAGTTTAATGTATATATAACACTGATTCAATGCAAGTTTAAATAACTTGGAAGAAKAGATGCCATTAGTTATAAGAAACATATTTTAAGCATAAAAGTATTAAGCAATATGTTAATGAATTCAACATGGCACCAGTAAACTCTACTGCATCTGTGCTCCAAGTAAATTAAAACTATCAACAGTGATGAAAAATCTTTTCAATTTTCCCATTTAAACTGTGTAGTTTTACTTGGTTTTGAGTCTTATTATAAAAATATATATTGTTTTGAAGCATATATTAGACCAAATGTTCATTTCTGTTCACAATGTTGTAAATAAATACACTGAGGAAGATATTAGATCAATATCTGTATTGACAAAAATCAAGGGAGCCTTGAAAATTTTCTTTTATGAATGTGGCAAAACTGGAAGCTGAGTTTCAGTGAATAACAGGTGTATCATTCCCCTACCAACATCTGGAAATAGAGGTGTTATGTCCAGTGCTCTGTTACCAATCACGTATTTTTTAAAGCAGGTCTCAATGAAACAGGCACCAAATGCAAATCTAATGAACTATTGAGTCCTATGGAGAATAGAGCTTGAATTGAATTGTTTTTCAGTCTTGAATTTGCATCTTAGCAAGGGTCAATGCTGTCTTGAGACTACCACATTAGTATCTTATGACCTGAGTAGTCCATTTAAAAATCAAAGCATAAACATTCATGTGAATTAATGTGATCACATTAAATGTTTCTTTTCTATGACAGGACTGTAAAGCACCTTGAATGTCAGACTCAGCTTTGTCATACTTACCGCTAAGGCAGCTTGATACATAAGTCCTCCCATAGGACACTTGAGTAGCTTGTTAAATACATGGGCCTATTAAATGGGGAAAGAAAGGCTGATGTCCAATAAATACTGCAATTCAGAAGTGTGCCAGATCAGAGTTAACATCAAAATAGTCCAAYTGCTGGAAGATCCAAGTCTCATCGGACTAGATTTTATCTGAGTAATGCATTCCCTGTGCAGTTTCTTAAAACATTAGGCTATGGAGTGGGAGAAAAGAAGCATCACTGTCTTTTGGGGAAAAAAAAAAATTGCAAATTGCTAATGTGGCAGGTCACATAGACAAGCTAGGGATGAGGAACTCAAAAGCAAAGCAACCTAGGTATAAACACAAAGTTCTCAACAATGCTAAGATTTTGGCTGATAGCACAGTACTGACAGAAATGCAGCCAGAGTTCCTAGATGCTCAGAGTATTAGGCACTGTTTGARCAAGGCTTGTGAAGCTCTAA
This sequence comes from Nothoprocta perdicaria, assembly GCF_003342845.1. Classification (NCBI taxonomy): domain Eukaryota; kingdom Metazoa; phylum Chordata; class Aves; order Tinamiformes; family Tinamidae; genus Nothoprocta; species Nothoprocta perdicaria. The sequence goes on along the minus strand of NW_020455866.1, from coordinate 1,850,609 downwards.
CTTACAGGCTACAATGACCAGTGTAGCTCTTAGATATTTAATCTCTATTTACATCCCTGTTTAGTGAGTAACACACTGGTGGTGTGCCAAGCTGGAATTTTATGGAATGATATACTGTATTTCCTATAAAACTGTAATATTGGCTACTTTGATTAAGATCTCTGAAGATAATTTTACACATACTTATGTGACTACTTCATAAATACATCTATTTTTTTCTCCATACAGACATTTAATTCAGGATGATTACTGAATTTACAACAAAGACTGTAAACCAAGTACCATATCAGTACAAGGGACTAAATAGATTTTATGTAACCATAGGGATAAACTTGAAGTTCTCTCTGATATACTTCAGTATCCTCTAAGCAGTTAGACTTCCAGAATATCTATGCTAAGCTCAACTGAATATTAACCATAAGAAGAACACTGAAATAAGTGATCTCAAAAAAAAAGAGAATATTTGTCCAGGTAGTTTGCTGACAGCTATGAAATTTGTTTCTTCAGGGAGTTCAGTGTTTCATATTGAACTTTGATCATTTTAAGAACAAAAAATTAAATTTTACTTCTGACAGGAGAAATGTAACTCCATGCTTTTGGGGAAGTCATAGGATTAAAGAAAAAAAATTGCTTTTATTCACACCGTTGGAAAATTATATTATATCTGTCCTCTCCCTTCTACTGAAGCATTAGACAAAGCAATTGCTGGAAGTAGACTAATGGACCTGAAGGACCAAAAACCCAGTCTGGTGGAGTAGATTGTTTTTTGGAATCAGAGCTATTTAACAAACTAAATTCAAAATATGAAAAATAAGTAGCTTGATAACCTTCAAACCATTTTTTATATTAGCCAGATGTAACATGGTAAAGTTCAGTAAAGACTGCAAGRCTCAATCAGTTCAGTAAAGACTCATTCTGCAAGATAATTGGTAAGCATGAGAAACTAAAGTTGGGAAAGAAAACAAACATGACACTTACAATACGCTATTAAGCACAGCGTAGAAAGCAACTGCCTCTGCAGTCTGAGAAGAATTGGGTGCTATCTGGAGGGCTCACAGATTTGTAAGCTCTAAGGAATCTAGTCTTGCTGCTCTCATTCCACTTTAACAATACGTAAAAGTGCTAAGTAACACAAGAGATTACAAAATCACATATATTTGCTTAGCTGGCTTCTAAGCACCTATTAAAAACATTTCTTAGTATTACTTCATATCCTTTACTCCTTCATCATCAGGCATTTAATGTTCTTCTCCTGAGGCTTTTCAAGAGCCAACTCCTAGAACACTCACCCAGGCCCCTGCTATCCCTGGCCAATAACTTACCAKAACTTACAATTTTCCAGTCTCTTTTAGTTTCTGGATGGAGATACTGCTGCACTTCCTGCCTCACTGCTTACTACAGCCAACTTACAGCCGACATGTTTCARCAGAAATACTGGTAGAATATTTTCAACAGAAATATTGGTAGAATATTAGAAGGATTTACCACTTCAGTCATAAAAATCAGCAATAATGAAAATATGAACAGCATTTTGAACCAGAGTAGTAGAAAGACATTTTAGCAATAAAAATTAACAATGTATCAGTTTATTGCCTTATGGTCCATTGCCTACGGAGTTAATCCAGTTTCCTCTTCAGTGGAATCATAAAGGCTTTCAGTAGGAAAAAAAAATGATAGACATTTGTTTATGATCYTTCACTACCAATAGAAAAAGATCAAATGTGTTTTTGAGATCATCTTTCAGAAAGGAGTGCAATATAGAAAACAAGCTGAAAACTCAGCAAGGTATGCTAAAGGTATGGGAACATTATAAAGAAATCCTTCAGACAGTCCATTTTTTTCAATGTGAAAGAAAATCCTTGTCAAATCCTAACAGTGAAAGAAAATGGGAAAGTATTAATAATAGTACCATTGAATGTATCAAAATAAGCCATGAGATCTAAATAATCTAGTGTGGTAGAGAGAGAATATAAAAATGAAAAATACATGGAATTTATGTGTATTTTAGTTGTTTGCCACATTCCTAAATCCTAAAGATTATGGAAATGTGTTTCAATATTAACTAAGTTTCTAGCACTGTACTACACAAATATCCACTATCTCCCTTTACATTCCCAGAGGTACAAGTAGCATATTCCATTGCTATTTAAGAGTTGTCAATTCGTGTTTCTCAGAGATTTGGGAATTGCTGAATTTTGGCTCCAGTTTAGGTGAGTGAGTAATGCTAATTTCAGGCTCCTGAAGGAAATGTATATAATTTAAAGAAAACTTAAATCCATAAATGTACACTCACTTTACTCTGTTTATCTCAAGTCAGCTTTTTCTTCCACTATTATTTTAGAAATAGTAATACACAACTTTACACAGAAAATGCAAATAACAAAACCCTGAGGTAATGGTGTGCTCACCTAATCTAAATCACTGATAAAAACTCATAAGAATGTGACCATTTTACTGAAATTCTGTACAAATACAGAATTTAACATTTTTCAGGTTGAATTCTCATCTCATATTGAAGAGCCTRCTTAAGCTGCAGTTCATGAAACAGATGCAAACAGGACTTACTAGTATATGCATTATGTTGCTGTGCTAGTTTGAAGAAAGCCACATAAGGGATACTCAAAGAAAGTGGCAAATCTGAGGAAACATTTTAACTTCAAGAGTATTGCAGAGAGAGCTACATAATTACTTGACCAGTGTACGATCGTCCTGTAACTACAAATGGTATTTCTTACAATGATGCCAAAAAGAAATAAAAAGATGTAGCTGAAGCTTCATATGACTTTAGCTAGGTTCCTGCAAATGTATAGGCCTCTACCCTGGCTCAGATTCATTTTCCTACTTGAAAATTTTTATTTCAAATTTATTTCAGCTATTTTTTTTTTCTAAATAAAGAAAAATCCAAAATAAGAYGTATATAAGATAACTCTATCCAGGCTGGATAATACCTAGTTCCACAGAATCCAGGAAGAGGTAGATTCCCATGACCCAACCCAGTTGTGTGAGTCTAATTTCCTCTGGAATAACGATTTTACAAGTCCATGAAAAGCTATAAAAATACGTCCTAAGGAGAATGTCCGATAAGTCCTACAAAATTTTCCCAGTGAAATCCTCAAGGAAAGGTGGATAACATATCACGAATGATACACTATAGTCTTTTACCACCAAGTAACTTCTATTTTTCTCAGTAATAAATAAATGAATAAACAGGTAAATATCTGTTCAACCCACCTGGATGAAATATTTCTGTGTCACCAAATCCGTAGCACAAGTAGTCCTCTCACAATCAGCTCTGATTCTTGCCTGCCTTTAATTCCACAAATGGTATCAGGTAAATTAGGATCTCCTTATARCTTCAAAAAAAAATCGTTCTCTGGTACTGAAATTCTTGCCAGGTGTTACCCTCAATTGCTCAAGCACTCATGTGGAGGGAATCTTTGATGAAATATTTGTTGTTCTATGAGATGGGTCTTCTAAATCAGGGATGACTAGACATCCCACAACCTGTCATTTAAATTTTGCACCTTTTTCATATCTAGATTCTAGAAATATCACACAATTTCTGTTACAACTAATTCTTAGGTAGTGTCATCTTGCTGTCATGACCGGTTTCATTTTCCTCTGCCTAACAACCACTGACAGTACTTCTTTCTCCCTTCATCTTCCATGTTCTTCAGCTTTATTTTATGTCTGTTTCTGCACTATTTCCCTGGAATTTATCACTTCCTTACAGCATCCTTTCTTCTAATCTTGCATTTGCTCCCAAATGACTGATGTTATAGAATTCATAAATGTCTATTCTACACTTGTTTATAAAACATACACAAATGCCCTAAAAGAACAGATTTTAATAAAGCAGAATCTTATTATTATAGAGTTAAAAAAAAAAAAAAAGCTGTTTATAGAACTTTTTTTAAAGCTTTCTACATCTTCTACATCTTTAGTTTCTATGATTCTCATGATTTTATGACTGTGGTTGATTGCCTTTGTGCCATTTATGTAATGGTTATATAAGATGATCAAGTTGTATTCCCAATTAGGTCAGTAGATGAGGTAATTGGAAGATTCAGAATATATTTTACCAGAATCATGCAGTCAGCAGGTTATCAATAAAATAGGACACACTTAAATACTTTAGAATGTTATTGTAATTAAACTTCTTTTAATCAGTTAGGTTTTAACTTGATATAAATTAGCAAAATTTAACTGCACTTTGAATTTACAGAGAGCAGATCTTGTTCCAGCTGCAGGCTTATCTGATTGCAGGAACTAAGGGGATCATCAAAATGGGCATGATCTCATTTGAGTTTGTCTTTTTGCTACAAGTATCTGAAGAAAAAAAAAAAAAGATCTTCTAACCATGTAACCTTTGTGTTGCCTTTCAGAAGTACAGTGTTTGAAAGACAAAAGTCTACAAATGTGCATTACATTCCTTAAATTAACCAAATACAATGTTTCTCTAGTGTATCATGTTGCATGTTTATCTCTAAACACATGATATTATGTAATTTTATAAATAAATATCTTAAGCATATTTTGCAAAATAGCAAACTGATAACAAACTGCTGATATGGAGGTCATATATGCCACGCTTTTTCACATACCCTGTATTCTTTGGTCAATTTCCTACTAATTTGAAAATGCAAAGGTTAATAGAGGGTATARTCTATAAACCAAATGCTCTTCACAAAAGAGTACTGTGTTTTGACATTGAAGATGAATATCTTTATTCTTTTATTCCGTGCGTGATCAGTTATTTTAACATCACACTGCTGAAAATTAATAGTTCCTGTTTGTCCTTATCAAATCCATTCTTTTAGACTGCAGAGGATAATTAAGATGTACAAGATTATTTTAGAAAAATTAAAGGAACTATGTCAATGCTTACAGACTTAACATTAAACTTACCTGCTTGGCTGTTGTGAGTGACCATGTTTCCTTGTTCCATCACTCTTCTTATTAATGACACTATTTGTGAGCCAGCAGGACACAAAAAACTTTTGAATCTCTTGTCACTRTCTTTTGATCTCTAAAATGTATAAAAGCTGGGCAATTTTATAAATTATGTATTAAGTAAATTACGATATTATTTAAATAATTGACTCTGTGTGTGTAGATTGAAAACTAGGCTTTTCACTTAAGTCTTGTGAATCRGTTCTTCATAATATATTGGGTGCATGTGCTGACTCTTGTGGGGCTTTCCATAGCTTGGCTCTAGGAAAAGGTAGGTTGATTTTTGCTGTCTTTTTGGGATGAGGGTTTTATCATGAATTTCCAAGAGACTGAGTTTAGTTAGTTGTTCATGAACACTATATATAACTCTTTAGCTAAGAAAACTTACAGATAACATATCTGTATGTAAACCTTGAGCTTTTGTAGRTAGAAGTGACACTGATAGTTCCCCTAAAGGTGTGATTAAAGATTTGTAATGAACAGATAACTTCATTCTGTTTCTTGGCAGAATAGCATACATCACTAAAGACTACATCTTGGCAGTGGAAAGTACCACCTAGGCAGAATGAAAGCAACTGATCCTTCACCAAGCCACCCATCCCACAAGAAATGAACTCATTATTCCTGAAACTGAACTGACAGAAAGGGATCACTCGGTGTCTGCAAGACAGAGACCTACAGTTGATTATGTTTGTTCCAAAATATTGTCACAAAACAGATACATCCTCTTCTCTGGTTACTCTTGAGTAATACCTCAGTTGTGATACTTCAGTCTTCCTAGTTCTGGTCATCTCAGCTGGTCCAACCGTAGAGTTGCCCCTTGTCCTGGAGGAAAGCAGTGGGCTTCTGCTGCCTGACTCGATGCTCTTCTGACCCCAGAATTTATGACCTAAACCCTCAAGGAGTGAAACAGCAGGGACAGACCCCTCATGATGCTCCTAAGATGACACTCAGCCTCAGAATAGAAGACATACAAAAGATGCAGGCAATTAATGTATTTGTATGCATATCGGATTGTGGAACACAGTTAGACTAAAGGAAAACTAGATGTACAACAGCAGCAGGCCAAGTCATCTCTGTCTGTTAGGAGCTCTGTTTTCTCCTGGAAAGTAATCTGATATTTTATAGAAATCATTTCTACTGCAAGCAAAGTCTGTGTTTGTTTCACTGTAGTAATACCACATCTGAATTTGACCAGATGTTCCCATATCTTAAACCCTTCTTCTTTCCTGAGATTGTATAGAGCTTTATTTTTCATACTTTGACCCTTTTCCCAATTAATGGCCCATTTGTGGAAGGCATACACAGTTATATCTGCATTATATGGCTCATTAGCCATTATATCATCACTGAGCCATTATATGGCTCAAATAGGTACTAGAAGCAGTATGTAAAATTTCCTTTGGTCTAAAATGAGTGAATTCATTAAATTCACACTATGAAATAGCCAATGAAATCAATTTCTAACACTGAGCAAATAATAAAAGAAACAAATTGGTATATAAACATTTATTCTGTTTCAAAGTAAATTTCCACCATTGCTTTCARGATTCATATCAAACACTCTAAACTACTTTTTTTATATAATGACCCTTCATTTATAAGGTGCTGAGCACACACATTTGTGTTTGTTGCAATGTATTAAATGCAATTTTTCACTGGAATTTGAAAGATGTTTGTATTTACCAGTTGTATTGATATATCAAGTGTAGGCAAAAAAAAAAAAAAAAAAAAAGTAAAAATTTAAAATAATTAATTTCAGAAAAATGTATTTGAAATTCATAAACACCTAAAACCATAATCAGACAATAGGTAATAGCTAGATATTAGAATAAAACCTCCCATTGCATTCAGAATCATTGATGCCATCCAAATGGAGAATAGAAATTTGTCTCACTTCTGAATGAGACAAATGATTGTCTAAGAATTATCGTCCTTTGTACTAATACAGTAATAAATATAAATACACCTTAAATATAAAAGCTATTTTGTAGAATTCACATTTGTCAGGCTAGCTTCAGGTTAACTTGTGGTAGTCCATAAGCTTTCTTAGTCATGTCTTTTCTTCATTTTTAGGTTGAATCAAGAGGTTTTTGAAAAAAAACTCATTGAAAATGGTTGTATTAAAAATGAGATCTTATTTCTTAATAAATTGATGGCACATAACATTCAGACAAGTTAGATGCCGTTAGTAAAAAACCATAGAAATATTTATGCATTGAGCAAAGGTGCATGTATATATCAGCAGGATCAAGAGGGATTTTCACTCCACTACAGCTACGCAAAGCACTACAATTCCATGCACTGGGCTGAAAGGTCATGTAGTCCCTTGTGTAGGTGTCACAGTAAGCACAGCAGCTTTGCAGGATATGCTACAATTCAGACACCTTGTAGTCACAAAAGTGCCTTTCTGGAGTCTGCAACATGCCATACTGAAAGGAAATACCTATGACCGTGGCTCTGGGATGTACACATGACTGGTCTACATGACTGCATTGCTTCCATGCTTTAAGTTGCATGGGCCACCTGAAATACAGAATGAAACACAGGACCCTCTGCCTCACTTTCCCCTGCTGTCCTAATGTCAATATGTAATATATATATAATATATTCTTAATATCCACATAAACAAGGGAAGGGCAGAGGATCTAGAGCCACCTGAAGAGGCTGAAGACCACTCACAGAGTCAGCATAAACTCTGAGCCCAAATATATAGTCAGAAGAAACACCCATGAGCTCCTGTTACCTTAACTATTGCATTAGCTACCACTAAAGTATTTCTTGCTCCTTACTGGGATGTTAATCTCATTTACTTTATAGTGTTATATGAGATTTTCAGAATATCCTCAGGTCTTTGTGCTAATGAAGCATAACCACTCTGCTATAGCAATGCAGAAATTTCAGCCACAGAAAAGTAGGATTTCTTGTTCACTCCAAACGTGGTTTCCTTGTACGCAAAGCTAAAGTCCACTCAGTAACAGATAAAAGCATCTGCTGTCTGAGCAGCACTGACACAGTTGAAATTTCCAGCCTCACCTTTCCTGCCCTTCAGTGGTAGCTGAACAGAGTTAATTCACATCCTTTCCCACTGTTGCAGGAGACATTTTAAGAATAGGTTAGAAAACTGATTCATATAGTGTTAATTGAGCCCCAGTGTGCCACTATGCTGATGACCTCTGGGATTCCCCTTTGCCTTATCTTTTGTAATCCATTTCAGGCTCTTCTCTTACACAATCAGCTTCATGCTGCCTCAAGTCTTCACATCTTCACATGCTTTGTTTAATGTCTCAGCTTCATTAATGGACACAGAATCAGTTTGCATAGCCTAGTGAAAGAAAATTAATTCAGCTGAACRCTTCAAAGCTGTTGAGAGGGATCTTGGAATACAGTGTTCAAAGGAACACCTTCCACTAAGGCCAAATATTTTTGCTTTCCTTTAGGTGAGGTTCTAATGTAATGATGCATCAGCAGCCAACAGAGAGAATGAGATTGTACACTGCTGCTGAAAACATCAGCTTTAAGCCATGAGTAACAATTGATTGCAGTACTTCTGGAAAAGCTTCTCAATAATTTATTTTTTGGGAGAAATCAACTGGTAATAGCCACAGCCTTGATTCATGTATCTATACCAAGACTTAACTTCACAGAGTGCAGCAAAACACATTGCACAGGATCAGTCTGTGCTGTTCTTCAGATGCAATGTTGATGTCCCTCTGGGCAGATTATTTATCAAAATATATTACAGATGATTCATAGGTACTGAATACAAATAGCTATGGTGATGTTAAGGATCTTGCTAAGCTAATAATGATAGCTATGAATCCTAGTTTACCATCACCACTCTGCAAGCATGTAATTCATTCTAGGAAGGTGAGGAAGCTATTAAAAAGTAGCATAATGTACCTTTTTCTGTCAGCCAGTATAAATAGTGTAGGAAAATCAGACAGTTTATCAGTGTCTCTCATGGTTTTGGATGTCTCTGAATGGTAGTTCTCTTCCTCATCTAGGCTAACTGGGTATTTTTCTGACAGTTCCTTAGCTACCTTTCGGAGAAACTGCCTATAACCTTGTTAGTGGTAGAAAGCTTGGTTCTTTAGCTTATAGATTATGATTTCTTAGTAGAAGAAAAAAAACTGAAATCTATTTGTCTATTGAAAACAAACAAACAAACAAACAAACAAACAAACAAAGAAAGAAAGAAAGAAAGAAAGAAAGAAAGAAAGAAAGAAAGAAAGAAAGAAAGAAAGAAAGA
>NW_020455866.1:1788360-1841309 GCF_003342845.1 Nothoprocta perdicaria | reverse complement strand
AGAAAGAAAGAAAGAAAGAAAGAAAGAAAGAAAGAAAGAAAGAAAGAAAGAAAGAAAGAAAGAAAGAAAGAAAGAAAGAAAGAAAGAAAGAAAGACTTGCCAGGATTTAATCATAGGAATAGTAAAGAGGACTAAATCCCTCAGATAATACTCAAAATGAAAGATTTACTCAACTTCAGTAATAGGTGCAATTTTTTGCACATCATGTGCTCTGAAACTGCACTCTATTGAGAATATAATCTAAAGGCAGAACAACTGAATAGTTACCTTTTGAAAGAGGGCAGAAGTGGATCAAAGCAAAGATGTTATAGATCTGCTAGTGTCATCTCCAAGACTTGTAGAATGGAAATCAGCCACAGCCTGTCGTCTCCCCATCCAGAGTTCCCAGAAAGATAAATTCATATTTTAAATGGACTTTGTCAGATCCTAGRGAATGCAAGTAATAGTCAGACAGGCAGAACAGAAATGATAGTAGATGATAATATTTCCTAATAAAATGTACAAAATTAAATTTAAATTAATTTTAGTATATTCATTTTAGAAAAGAGATAATTATTTCCAGTACTTTAAAAAATCTTCTATATTTCTGACACAATAGTTATTAAATATTTTCAGAAATAGTCAGTAGACTTTTAAAGCTATAATATAAGCAGCCTTTACCTTAGGAAGTACATTCAGAGTGAAATAGAACCTATAAATGGATTTTTCTTATCATCCATGAAGAAGTGTAAACTTAATCTAGTTGCTGTTTCTTTATCTCAATCCCTTTTTAATTGACATTCTACTTAAACTAATAAAAAAAAAAAAAAAGGCTTTCCAAAGTCACTGCTATTAGTGACTTATTCTAGCCGTGTCAAGAATGACTGACAGAGAGGTGAAGCTTAAACACTGATAGTTGGAAATCTTTCTGTTAATCCAAAGTCAGTAAAATCTTCAGACTCTTCAAACTGAATATATAGCTATTATTCTTTGTATCTAACTTCAAGAGGATTTGAAATGGTAGATAACATGATTTAATAAGACCTTGGAACACTCTTAAAACTCTGCTTAAAAAGCCTCACAGGGTTATTAGATATTGTGATTTATTCTAGAAAAGTACTTTTAAGGGAAGCTCAGAAGCTCAGGAAAAAGGGGAAAAAAGCTATTTTAAACATAATATTTCTTAACTTCCAATTTTTCTTGAATACAGCTGTTAGAGCCTAGAGCCTAGCAAAGGAACCCTAGGAAGTGAGGTAAACCTAGGCAAGTTCCACATACAATGTCTCCCAATCACCTTGACTTGTGACAAAAGTAAATTTGCAGGACAGAAATGCAGCTTGGGGACACAGGGCATTATATCTGTCAGACACACATTACTAAGTTTACACTAGCACATTATTACTTTATTAGACCATTGGATTGGATAAAAAAATTCCAGCAGGTAACTGAGAAGAGTATTATTTTTTGCCAAAAAAATATTCTGGTATTGCAACAAAGCCATTCTTTAACTAGCTCAAGCATTTTATTAATTTTATCATTGTTAATAAAATAAAAACTGAGCACAAAAATAGCATATTTTGTTTTCTTGAAAGTTCTATGACCGTTTGCATACATTTTTCTGTACAAATATTTTACCTATCAAGACATCTGGGATTTTGTTGCTCTAATCATTTGAGCTACAACTATCAATATACTTCTCAGAAACCAGGAGTGTAATTCATTCTTGTCAGAAACAGATGGCCAAGAAAATAAGAGCAACAACAGCAGTAAAAGACAAGGCCACTTGGGTCCATCAAACTGATGAGAAAGGCCTGTGAAGCTAATGTCAGTGGTTTCTGAAGCCAACACAAGTGGTTTTTCAAAAGAAGAAGAGCTAGGAATCAGTCAGTGATAAATGAAAAGATAATCCCCACCAAGCAATGAAGCAATCCAGGTGAAGCAATCCTGGGAATTTCAGGCATAGTCAGCATAATGAAAAATTTCAACTCTAAACTAAATTAAAAGGTGGAAAAAAATGGACAGTCAATCACAAAGTCATGGGGTTTACTTGGAATCACATCTGTGAATCACGCTACTAGCAGGTAAAGTCAATTTGATCTAGTATTTTGACACACTCATACAATTAAAAACACTTAAACAAACAAACATACAAAAATGCCAGAAATTAAAACTCCCATTGAACTAACTGCCTGGTCTATCTATCTTGTCAGTGCAGGATAATTCCTCTATTCCAGAGATTCTTTAAATACCACTTAAGCCATCATAAGGTATTCCCCAGAAATACATAGGTAATTAGATTGCCCCATAAAACTAAAATTCCTTCTCCTTTCTCTGTCTTAAGCTAAATCTGCATTTCTATCAGACCAGGTCCCCGTTCACAGATTATGCCGGAAGGAAAATAGTAACTTAGAATTTGTAAATAAGGATGATAATAGTGAGATTTCTTTTCCTTCTGAGATCTTCTTGATCTTCTTGCTGACTGACTATCTGCACATGCCCTTGGAATCAGGAATGAAGCGTAGCTCAGCCAGAAGCACCATTCATTTCCAAAGTGATTTTCCGGTCTTTATTTCTCTCAGAATTGCTGTGCAGCATCAGTAAATTCCAATAAGCACTCTATAAGGCTTCTCCCTTTTTAATGACTTCAACCTTACCAGCTGCTTCTTTATTTTCTTTCTAGTTTATTGTGATTTAATAACTTCTCCACCTCTGTAGGTATCACCTCCAGTACAGAAGTGAATGCTGCTAGAACTGATTAAAAGGAATCCACAAGTGATGCTGCAAGTTTGATAATGACTGTGCCTTGACCATGTTCAGGCTCCATTCAAGCAGCGACAGACCACTTGAAAAAAGTGCTACTTTCCGTGAAGTTCTGCACTGAAAGTGCAGCTACAAAAGTTTCAGTGATCCTTYAGGTACTTTTAGTGCCCTTTATGCTTGACCTTGATTGTATCTACAGAAGATTCAAAGGCAGGATGCACAGGAAGTAATTCATATATTTACTAATTGATCTTTCTGAGGTTACATTACATGCATATAAATATGTTAAATGAGGTTACATTGCACACACATAAATGCATTACACACGTATAAATAACACAGGATCGTTATTAAGCCACCAAGATGGACTAAATATTTTAACACAATGGAAAAAGTTAAGGAGCATTTTAAGTAATCTGTCAAAGTTCGATGATTTCTGTTTTTAGTTATCCATAGCATCATGAGTTCAAAAGAGAGACAGTTGATCAAAACCTGTTATACCTGCTATTCCTGCTTACAGGTATATATAACATATAAGCATTTCTGCTTAGAGATATAACGTGTGGCATGATGCTGAGTGTATACATAACTACTGACAGAGACTTGAGTCCCTGTGCTGCACTTACCAAAATTCACAAGGATATCCACATCTCACAGGCAAACAAGACTTAAAGCAACAGTATTTTTAATAGATGTAGAGTTATAGTCTTAAATCACAATATTTGTTCTAGTGTAACAAAAGTCTTGTTCTAGTAGAACTGCAAGTTATGGGTTGCAGTAGCAGTTATCTGCCACTGTCACTTTAGGCTTTTGGTTTTTATTTAAGAAGCTTAATTGGAAGTTTTTATTACTCCCAATTAAGCTTTTTAATTAAAAAGAAAGTAGAAAGAGGCTGGAGGCAAGAATTGCTGAAGCTCATATACACAGACTCTGAGAAAAAAATAAAAGCATTTTGTAAAACTGCAACTGTCAGCCAGCTGCAGCTTTCAGTGCCGCTTAGTGCTGATCTCTTTTACCTTGCCAGTGGCACCCTGGAAATAGATACACACACCTAATTTGAAAAACAGGATTTCAGCTTTAAATAGCACTATAATAAAATGAATCCTGCTTCACTCCTGCACATGACACATCAYGTGAAATAATAATCCTACCTAACGACACATCTCTGCTTTGTTTTTTTCTATTACATTTTGAATCTRGCAAATACTCTCTTACCTTCTACTATTCCAAGATCAGTCTAGATCCACCATACAGTAAACATAATGACATTCTAGTCATTCTAGACATGTCTAGACACTAGAATGTGGACATTTTAGCAGAAATGAGGATACCTGCACATTTCCAGTCTTCTACATATACTGACAGATGACATGTTTAGAATATGGGATCTTCTGACCCTTCCATATCAAATACAATCGGTGCTTTAGGCCTGAAATCAATTTTCATCTTCTCTTCCAAGCTCACATATTCAGAGTAGTTTTTGATTCTTTATTTGGGTTAAGGAATATTTTTTATTTGAAAAAAGTATTTTTTCATTTATTWTTATTTTTTTCCAAAAAAAAGTATTTTTTTAGAGAAAGGGTGAGAACAATTAGGGGTGGATCCTCTCCAACATTCAGCTCTCAAAGCAAAGATTTTGAAACCTTCACATGCTCAGAAAATTGGAACTTTAGCAGGACTTTACACCAAATCTCCGAAAATTCAGTGTGTCCCTAGTTTCAGCAGTTTTGACAAGCCAACCTGTGGTCTCAGCTTTGCAGGAATGTTTGAATCTGCAGTTTCACCCACAATATACATATTTTGGTGCCAGGTACCACTTTCAGGTCCAAATTCTGTATTCTTCCCAAAGATCTGGAATGGTCCCTCAAGGTTCAGCACTTTTGCTGCAACACTTTGTAGTACTTACCAGAATCCACCCATATGTATCCAGAGCAACATTACTGAAACATGGTCTTTCAGAGGTCTTTTAAATAATTCTGTTCATTTCTTCCACATAAAACTGAGATTTGTCTCACCTCTAGGTACTTACTGAAGAACCTAATTTGGCAGTCTACCTTCCCTAAGCACTCACACTAGCAATGGACAGACACATCTCTGCTATCTGATTGGTGTCAAAGTTAAATGCCTCTATTTAAGTGGAATGAACATGAGTCCTTAGAAGAAACACACACCATTTGACTGTGATAACAACTACTCACATCATTTATTCTTGCACATTAACTTCTCCACTCTTTGGAAATAAAGGTGCTTGCTTCATGGTTAGCTCTTCATTAGGTTTGCTTGTAAAGTAAATTCTAAAAAATAAGGATGTCAGAATAGCTATTCAAATTTATCACTTCCAGAAAACATTTGATGAAAATATTTTCAAACATGCCCAGTGATAAAGAATTGTATTTTATTTTAGCATACACATTATCAAGGTRTAGTCTAGTTAGACAATGAATTCTTTGTGAAATCTGTATTCATTTTAAAAATGTAATTTTAGATGTTTCCTAAATATAAATTTCAACAGATCTGCTTTATTTCACCTTTTGCTCAAAAAGCCTTATTGAGAATTACTCGGAGAGAATAGATGTACTTTGCATAAGGCTTAGAGGACAAAGTTGTAGAAAGGAATGAAGATTAGTATTGCATGAATTTTTTTACATAGCTAAAGAGTGAAAAGCGAAGAGATTATCCARCCTTCAAGCTGAAACATTTTTCTCAAGAACAGAAGGCATTTAATCCTGTGGGAAATGAAGGACTGACAAATGAAGGTTGATTTCCTCCTTGTTAGTGTAGGTAAAGCTCAAATGTTTGTCTCTGATGCCTCTAAGACTAGAAGATGAAGTGTGTGAGTAGAGACATATCGTTTTTCTCAGAATGATATAAAACAAAGATTTAGAGATGTTCACTTGCTTAGACACAGTCCAGACAGTGTTTTGATATTTTTAATATAAATTATATATCATGCTGGGTAACATATGAGGATATGAGTCTTAGAATTTTCACATCTTCCCTGTTGTGTACCTACCTATCTCTTCAATATTTAATTCTGAATATTTGCCTGTTGTTTGTATGCTAAGGTCAGCACTGAACAGCTTACATATTTAAAGGAAATGTGCTTCCCAGGTATTAGGAGTTTCAGAGTCTGAGACTGAATTATAAATCCATAATTCTTCAGTTTTTCTAAAAAAAAAAAAACACTTTAAACCCATCTTATTTATAGYATAGTGATTAGCACCATAAACATGCAATCAAAAGCCGTGTCCTAAAATTTTTTGTTCTGTTTTTTTGTTCTGGTTATTTTCTTCTCTCTCTGTGATTTCTTAAGCCAAAATCTCTCAGGCTTGCCAGTACAGAGGCTCCTACCCAGTGAGCAGAGATGGCAGCAAAGGGCATAATTTGTAACTTCCTCACTGTGAATTGTGGATAGTGGTGAATTCAGCCAGCACAGCCTTGTGCATAGTAGGCAGAGCATCCTTCTTCATATACCCATTTTAAATTGTGCAGAAGGTTGTGCAGAAGCAGTGAGAGAAAGCACTTGCCTACAAGCATCCTTCTCTTTCCATCCTTCCATCTTCTGCTTACAAGCAGAGGGTGCAGGATGAGAAAAGAGGGAATTTTTGTTCCCTCTCCAAGCATAAGCCAGCACAGCGAGTTCCTTAGCTAAGAGCTCCACTACTGCTCAAGAGCAGTGGTAGTTTAAAGGTCTTTGTTGTTTTTGTCCTGGAGCTGTGCAGCTCTAATGCTGACTATAATTCTGAAAAGACTACATTATTTCAATCTACAGTAAATACAATGAACAATAACCATTTCATACTACATAAAGATGCAAAGCGTTTCCTAGATTCAAATCTTTAAAATAGAGGTGGAAATAAAGTATTCTTTCTCCTTCATTCAGTGCTTCACAAAGAATAAGTTTTTCTTTAAAAAATACTTCAGACAATATAGTAAATGTATTTATTTTGATTTATTGGTGAGCCTTGGGATGTATGCTTCCTGGTTATGATTTTTTGTATTTCTCATGAATATATCTTTTAGATAGAGACTGGTAACATTGTTATATGAGTCATTAAATATGTTTTAGCAGGAATTACAATGAGTTTATTTGTTTCCATATAGAAATGAGGCTATACTCTTTGTTTTGCAAAATGATGCTAGTACTTACTGAGAATATGCGGTGGCCATGGTGATAAGACCGAGATAAAGGTTTCAAAGCCAATTTTGTTTTTTATAAATGTGTTATGTCATCTGGTATATGCCAGCAAATGTCTTTAGCAAATGARACAGCAAGGCAAATAAAWCAGCTCTAAATCTAAATCACTGGCYTTATTGTAAGAAGAGTCACATTATTTATCACTGAGAAGCTTGGTAGAAATTGTTCTTTAAAATGTTAGACCTCCTGCAGAGCATGATACCAGTTTCGAGGCTAATACCAGCATGGCTCCAGTGCCCGTGACTGGAGGGATGTTGCTCCTCCAATCCAACCAAATGAAGCTCATTTGGCTCCAGCCCCTGGGCATAACTTTGGAAAACATCCAGGATAAGTCCACATTTTTCCTTTGTTTTTTTCTTACTAGGCTGGCTATAAATGYCTGCTTAACCTAATCTTTCAATCAGTCAATCTCCCAGTCAGGGAAGTAAGGACTCTTAAGAGCTGTGATGGTTCCAAGTAATTACCTGAACAAAAGACAGTCTGRGACTGGACTAACTATTGGCTCGTCTGTATCCAGCAGCATTTTCAGATCATGAAAAGAGAAACTTGGAAAGTACAAGGGARGAGATGCAAAAGACAAATGAAAAGGGAAGATGTATACTGTGAATGTTTTCCACAAGAAAAAGAAAAAAAAAAAAGAACTTTCACTAAGATGTATTTTGTTTGGTTGATCAAAACAAATATACGTCTGAGAATATAGAGGCTACAGAAAAACTGTAATTAAGAAGTCATCTCAGCTTGAGAATTAGATTTCTGCTAAAAGTAAGAGATAACAACTCTGAACACCAGAGTTCTGGTGCTACTATTGGAAATCAGACACGATGGAAACTTAATTTCTGGTCTCTCACATAAATCTTCTGATCAACAAATCATTTAATAAACTGTAGAATTTCTATTTCTTTTCCCCTGAATCACCTTGGAAAGTCTTGGTTTCATCCTGATGTGAGGTGGAAAAAGTGTAAGATAAATTTGGAAAATTTTGTGGGATAAGAAAGCTGACAATAGTCAGCACTGTTGTTTTAACCATTTTTGGAAGGATTGTAAATACAATCAGGCCAGATTTTTACCTATATTCTCAAAAGGACACATTGCAGTTTGTTACACTGGTACAAACAATTGGCTGCAGCAATGCACTTATTTAGAGAGAGATTTTATTCAGAATTTCATAAAACAGTTAGAGCACCTAGCCTGACAGCTTACATGAGACAAGTCATAGAAGCTGTCCCAGTTACCACTCTGCTGAGCTCCATCTTCATCACTTTCCTGCATTTTTCTTCATCTTGAAACACTTTTTATTGCCTGCTTTCAGAACTACACTCCCAGCAGACAAGCTCGTAAATTCGTTAGTGATCTTAATACAATAAAAGCCACCATCGCAATTGGCAGTAATTGGAAGCCTTGTTTGTAGTCGCAGCCTATAAGCCAGGTATTGATTGAAAAAGGAGCCAGGACTCATTTTCTTTCACTAGCTAGAAGACGATCTCTGCAGAAGCAGAAAGCTGCATTTTGAATAGACACCATGCAGAAATTCATAAGCAAAAACTAGAGGCATCTGTGAAATCTGGCATTAGTATTGTATAGTAATTACTTGAAAAAAAATGATGTTAAAGAAGAATAATAAAAGAAATAATATAAATTGTCTGTTTTGAACTGAATCCATAAATCTTTCTCAGTAATTTAAGAATCAAACAATATTGGCATGTTGAGAAAGAAATTTGTTTAAATTCTGTATTTCATCCACGATATCTAATATTAGGTGTGATCAATGTAAGTATATATTTTTCAGAGGCAGGCCTCTGAAATACCACAGGACACTTGCATCTTGCTCAGCATATAATACTAAAAAATGTGAAAAATTATAATCTCAAACCTACCTACCATTGAATATTGTTCTAAAACAACAAAAAATAAATAAAATAAGGACAAGAGTTCTTGATGCTTCCATGTAGCTTCAGTCTKGTTCTGTTGTCATTGTTTCAAAGCTTAAAGGCTTTATGTGATCCAGTCTCTACCTTCACTGGCCTTGTAACTCTTTAGTAGTGATGCCTAAAAATATTTTTAACTCTGCAGAAGTCTAAATGTCTAAAAAGTGACTGCATTCCTTAGGAGTGAGGCAAATCAGTAGAACTGAGTTGCAGAATAGGACCATATCAGCGTAGTGAGTGGCATAACACCTGCCTTTGGTTGGAAGAACTATTGAAACAGCACTGTGATCAGTAATTCCTTTCTGCAAGTAATGACAGATGTTTCATACTCAAATGTGGAGCATTTTCCAATATACAGAACCACAGAATGACTGAGTTTGGAATGCATCACTGAAGATCTTCAAGTCCAACCCCAGTGCTGAAGCAGGAGCAGCTACAGCAGGATTGTGCCCAGACAGCTTTTAAATATCTACAAGGATGGAGATTCCCCAACCACCTCGGGCAATTCGCTCTAGAGCTTGATGAACCTCACAGTAAATTTTTTCTCATATTCAGATGGAACTTCCTGTGTTTGTGCGCCAACAAGAATGAAATTCTTTAATGTAGACATAGGTAGTTCCTTGCAATAAAATGGTATTTCTTTAAGACAGTAATAAGTAATAACCACAGAAGAGGAAGTGCAATAAAGGTGACCCGCACCTCCTCTCACAATACTTGGTACAAAATAAAATAGAAACAGATACTGGCAGCTTAGTGAAAACTCTGGAAGCAACCTTTGGACAAAAGAGAAATCATTTGTAGTACTCAGAACCATACAAAAAACCTTTTCTCTGATGAATTATGTTCTGTATTTCTGCAGCTATAGCAATGAATACCCTGTTTGTAAATTCTGAAAAACCTTCACATATTTCTAAAAAAAGATTCAAAACCATGCATTTTTAATGTGCCTCATCATCATCTCCAGTTTGGAGACTTGGAGATTGTATTATTTTAGTGCCCAAACCTTTAGCAGCCTTAAATGTCAGCAGTAATTGCTGCCCAGAACACAAGCATGGGCAGTGGTTCTAATAGGACTTTGAAAATAAAACTAATTAACCCTAAGCTGGTATCTTGTGTAAGGACATAGGTGGTTGCACACTCTTTTCATATGAAGAGGCATATCTATACAATATTTAAATCACTCCCTGAAAACTAAAAAGGCTTGTACTGGTGGTAGTGTTACTTGATCTGGTTTGAAAAACCTCCTTTACTGAGGAGGCTTCAACTGCACCAGAACTGACTGTTACTCATAGCTAGAATGTATGTGCATTGGCACAGAGGGTGTTTAATTATTTTTTATAATATTCTGACACCTTCCAAAGCAGTTTATCATTCTTCCTTTCATAGTAACATATGCATTATTTTTCCTGACTGCATTCTATTTCCTTGCAAAAATTAAATCTGTGAACTGCTTATGCAGATCCACTGATATCCTAAGCTTGACTTCCCCTTTCAGAAACAAGTATGATTTATTAGGAAGAAGTGGTGCAGGACAAAAAGTATGGAAATCATTTCTTTTATTATAGCAGATAAATATCACAAGACACAGGCTGAACATAGATCAGACTACTGGAATACTTTAAGCATAACAAAACTAAAAGGGATGTGTATTTTGAATCACAGCCAGGCAGTTAGAGTAGCCAGTAGTTTATAAAAGGTATATGGTTTGCTCAGTCCTTTGAATAATTAATCAGGATTTGGAAAATTCTAACACAGGTTGAGACTGTAAAGGAAAGAAAATGTTCAAAAATAGAAAACTCAGAGAAAATAAAATGTGCCTTCCTTCTCATGATCTGKCCTTCAGAAATCAGGAGATAGCTCTATCTTGAGACTCAAGCACTGAAAGAACTTGGAATGTAAGCATCCATGCCCCTCAGGGAATTATAGATCTATTCAAGTTATGGCATGTCCCAAGGTAAAAATATGCCAATTAGGAAATCTCTAGCTTTTAAAGGACTGTGCTTGATTCACCCTTGCTGGCACAGACRGTTGCAAATAATTTGAATAATTGCTGCAGATAGCAGATGGTAGAAATACTCCATTAAAAGATTTCCGAATATAGCTTACTTGAGTAAGGGGAGGGAGACAAGCAGAGAACATGTTCAAAGA
Source organism: Nothoprocta perdicaria (assembly GCF_003342845.1). NCBI lineage: Eukaryota > Metazoa > Chordata > Aves > Tinamiformes > Tinamidae > Nothoprocta > Nothoprocta perdicaria. The sequence continues at coordinate 1,830,299 of NW_020455866.1, read as the reverse complement.
AAATCTCTGAACATGCAGAGTTGTAGCAATAACAATAATAATTTTAAAAATAACCTTAGCAGGAAGTGAATGAAAAAAAAAAAAAGAAAAAAAAAAGGATGCCAAAACTGCCTTCTTTGGCTGTTATGCTCTGAAGTGTTCCCTTAGACATGAATTTTCACCAACGTTATTCCCAAGAACCAGCCGGGTGCCACCTTACATTATTCTTGGCTTTGGCCAGGGCACTGAATCAAAGCCATCTCCTGGTTTTCCCAACTCCGCTCTGTCCTTGCACATCTTTATTCTCTCTGCTGGATGCTGGGCTGGCTTATCAAGGCAAAGAAATATTTTCTTGAATTGGGCAACCTCCCATGAAAGGGATTGCCCCAGGGCCAAGACCCTTGGAGCTCAGGGCTGAACTGAGTCGATCATCCTTATACTCCTCTTTATACAGTGGCAAAGCTGCAAGTCAAGGTGCAGTGCATTGCCTGAGAGTCCTGGACACATCACGACGGCAGAGGTGGGGCACAGGGCCATTGCTGTAGAATAATAAATCACCAAAGCTCTGATTGTCAGGCAGAGCTAGCTGCACTTTTCTAAAATCAGGGATCTGAAATACAGTCAGCCTTGCTGAATGCCCTTCCCCAGCACTTCAGTGAATGATCATCAATTATACCTGTCATATTAACAAATCATGGTAAGGAAGCAGAAGAATCCTGGTCTGAGGATGACACCATAAGTATATTTTGAAACAGGTGATAAAAACAGTATGATTAGGAGTAATTTTATTAAATTCTTCAGACTGCTAATGATTCATCTGATCTGCTAGTGTAAAAACAATTATGAAAGAGAGATACATAGGTTAGTCAATTCCTTAAACATCTGATCATATCTTCAAGAAAAGAAGCATAAAGCAGAAGAAGAAYGTGGCAAGTGAGGCTGATGCTGGGTAAAATGTGTGAAATTTTACTATCTGATAATAAGCAAACAAGATTCTGTCTAAAGATAAGAGAAAGATATAAGACAATGAAAAACTTGAAAGAGAACACACACAAACACTTACTTTGGAATTTGATTCAAATATTGGGGTACAGCACCAAATATACAAATTAAAGTAAATTGTATTTAAATAAATAAGGAGTACAATTTACATTGCAACGTATTTTAGATGCTTTAAAGGCAATAATAGGAATAAATTTGCAGGGAAATAAACACAATAAATGAGAAATGTTAGATTAGAAGACACTTTGAATTGTAAAATTTAATTTTTAAATTTAATTTTTAAATTTAAATTTAATTTTTAAATTTTTAAAATTTAATTCACACAGTTTTTCACTAAGAGGAAAATGGCAGCATCTACAGCAGCAAATTTGCTTTGTTGCATTGATTTAACTATGAAAATATTAGTTTTTTGTACATGTAGCCCTTTTATTTACATGCACAACCGGAATTGCAGAAATGGAGGCATCAATTTAGAAGTTTCATTCTACAAAAGCCGTGCATATCCRTTACCACAGTGCATACTCACTACTATCTCCTGTCTTAATAATACTTCTAAGATCCAGTGACCAATTAATCATCCCAAAAGAGCAGGAAAAATAAGCAGGTCAAAAAATGCAGGCCAAAAGAATTTCTTTTTATTTTTTTAAGTATTGAAGAAGTCTTAAAGATCAAGCACATTAAATAATTCATCATCCTTCACTGCAAATAGTTCTGATCAAATCACCATAGACTGAATAAGTTACATGGAATGGAATAAAATCTGTGAGCAAGACTGCTGGATTTCAGAGACTGATCTGCAACAGCAACAGTCTCTTTAATTTCTTTCTTGAAAATATCACTCTTAGCTGAAAAAAAAGTTGTACTATTAGCAAAAAAAAAACTTTCTGACAGTATGAAAGTGAGGACGTCTGCTTAAAGTAGAAACAAATAGCTGAAAGTATTCAAAATATATATAGAAAGAGCATTGCAATACTCTTTTACTACTAAAAATGTAAATATAGGCTCCAAGAGAATGGTAACAAGAATACCCAAACATGAAAACCTGTGGTAACAAGACTGGAAATGTGGCTGGTGTTTGAATTTGTAGTGTGGCAAGTGGAAGGATTTGGCAGCGACATGCCCAACAGAACCAGCTGGAAGAATAAAACAAAGACAGAAACCTGCCGGAACACCTACAGAAAGAGAAGATATAAATTGGCTTGAAGATATTTTACAGAATCTTCTTTAAACCAGTGACTTCTATGCCTAGCACAAAGGGAAAAAAGATGAAGAAWAAAAAAAAAAAAAAAAAAAAAGAGGGAGAGAACAGAACTATAAATGCCCATTCCCAAATGGGTCCAAGGACTATATAGCAAATATAGTGATTTCAATAATGATTCCAGCATTTGTTTTGACAAGTACTCAGATTTATTATTGGCACTAGAGCAAGAAGCGGATTCTCCTAGTCAGAAGCATAAGAGAGCATTTGGACATACATTTGTGAAGCAAGCTAATTTTAACTTTTCCCTTTGTGTCTGTTGGCCAAGCTGTCTTCTTGCTGCACAATGCCACCTGCAGGACAGACAGCAATTGTGTTAAAGCCTGAAAATGTTGCTCTACTCATAGCTTTTAATAGCCATTTACCCTCACAATACAAWTAAAATCAAAAACCTAAGCACACATAAATTCCTGTGACTATAAACATGTATGTGCTGCTGAGAAGCTCTTGGGCTGCAATCAGCRCTGTTACCACCCAGGCTGAAAAGCCAAAAAATGATCATTGTTATGATCAAGGCAACTTCTTAATCTATAAAGTTACTACAGTAGAAGTTGAAGTCACCAGCAAACTTTGGTAAATAAATAGCTTTCTAAATTATAATCTTCATTTAAATAAAAAGGAGAGGAAGTTGAAATATTTGCATTTAAAAAATGCTACACACATAAAAGAAATACTACATTAGTTGCCYTTTAAAAAGTAATTTAGTTAGTTAGCTCTACCAGCTTCCTTCATGTCATCTAGAGATGGTACCACATACCTTCTGGTGCTTATTAAAGTGGGGAGAGSAGAATCAAGATGGGTAGAAAAATGTAACTTTAGGATATGCCATGTGGAATTCTGTGCCTAATCCTTAGCACATCTTTTACTGATTCATATGACTATCCTTTTATATCCACAATCTGGATATCATGACTATGAGAGATTTTTCCAATATCATTTTTTTAAACTTAATGTAAAAAAATGCTTCACAAAGCAACTAAAACTCCTTCATGTTGCACATGGTAAAAACATGAGGCACTATCTTCTGTAGACATGCTGAATAAAATCAGAATAGTGGTCCTTGATACTGGGAACTCTCTGCACATACTGTCTAGAGAATTGCTCTTTTCAGTTAATTATTGTTAAGCATGGAAAGTAGAATGAGATTTAATAGAATCCACTCAAACAACAAGGAAGAACCTCAGTTTTAAGTAGCAGAAAAGAGATTCTCAGCTGAGCGGTGTAAATCATAAACAAATATATAGTGAGTAGTTTCAACCCCCCAGGGTTTGAAAGGGTGGCAGAGTCTGTTTGGAGACAAAGCTGTCTCAGTGGTCTCAGATTACACAGCACCTTGCCAATATAGTCTTGCTCTTGACAAAAGACCGTCAAGGTTAGGTTAGATACCTATCACCTACTACCATCATTATCATCAGCAAGCAAAAAGAACTCTAGACAAGAAAAAGAACCAGGGAGCTACAAACTGGACTTGAGGCACTAGGCAAAAGCAAATCTGTGATGTAGGGATGTGTTGTGCAAAAATAAACAACAAAGCTGATAAATATAGTCTATGAGAAGAGACTGAAGGAATGTGACAGGCTTAGTTTCAAATAAAGAAGAGGTATAATGAGAGTGTATGAAATACTGTCATAAACATGACAGTGATTAATTGTTTTCTGTATACCCTCTATATAGAATAAACTGGCATCACTGGTTAAAAAAAAAAAAAAAAAGAGAAAGAAAAAGATTTGTGCAAAGTGGCAAAGTGTAGGGAAAATCTGTTTGTTTGTAAAGAGAGTTAAGTCTTAGAAAACCTGGGTAATTTAAGAAATTACTGTCCTCAGAAGTACTTAAAAACAAATGAAGCATTATTTGGACTCTTGCCATTTGGACTTGTTCTTATAGTCTCAGATCAAGGATCCCGTGTTTCTATGACGTCAGAGATTCCTCTTGTTCATTTGTTATCAAAAATAAAAAAGATTCTCATGCAACATGAACGGAATACAGTTTTTAATACAATCAACCTGAAACAGCCAATTTTTAGAAAATTAACCTGATTTGCTCAAAATTTCATAAATCAAGGATCTGTGAAGGGACCAAAAGGAAAAACCACAACAGATAGACATTTCCAGGTATCAATTCCTCTTACCTTAAATTCTTACATCATGATTAATTTTAATATTTTAATAAGATAAGTTATCTCCTGAAGAGGCTTATCTCTTCCCTCCAACTATGGAGGGTCCTGTTCAAGAGCTCATCTCTGCTCCTATGCAGGCATTTGGTTGAAATGCCAAACATTTCTGCCTGTGGTTTTTTTTTTTTTTTTTTTTTTCCCCTGAACCTGAGCAATGGCCTAGGGCATTTAGGCAGATCAAAAAGTAGGAACTGAAATTCAGGACCATCTCTGCCTCTTCACTGCTATTCTATAGAACTGAGCATTCAGAAAATGGAAGATGCATTTCCATTTTGCAAACTGACTTCTTGGGCTTGATGCGGTGATTCATACTTAGGCACCTAGTACAATCGGAAATGCAACTAAGATGAACTAGAGCATCTGGATCCTTGAGCAGAAGCTACATATGTCACAATACCTACCCGTGATCCATTCTGTCTGGAGCAGCTGGTAGGCTGGATACCCCTAGGATATCTCTGATGGTACTAGATATTGATGAATGAGCAAGTGAATCATGCCCAGACTCGGTCTTCAACAACAGCCTAGAAATGTTCAAGATGTGAAAGGAGATACTGACACAAATAGCTCTGTATCTCCTTCTCAAATCCTCCAGCACAGCAAGAAAAGGTATGAACAGGACTCGGGGACAGGGAGAGATGGGTCAGTAGAGCTTGGCTCTAAGCAGCACAGTCTGCTCTTTTGAGGAGATATGTATGGTCTGAATGACAAAACACAACATAGCATGGACCTCCTCCTCTGCAGTATCTTGAGRATAATAATGTGATCACCTTTCACTTATTATTATTATAAATAGGTCATTTTACAGTCCAGACTTCTCTAGCCTCCAATAATATTACTCCACTAGGAAWATAATAACCTAGTGGTAAATTATATTATTTCTACAAATAGTGTGAGAAATTGTGGGTAACCAGAAAGGTTAATCCCTATTTAATCTTCTGCTGCTGTGCTAGTACAGTATAAATCTGATGGTAAATGGAGGGCAGGAGAATATATACATATAATACATAGGCATCTAAAAGTTTGCCTCTTGCTCTGCTTTAGCACTGTAATTTCTCATAAAAGACTTGAGAATTAAAAATAATTTGAAATTAATTATAGAGAAGAATGGTATCCATCTGCCATTTCTGGCCTGCTCACATTGGAAGCRAAAGATCAGAGAAAGAAAAAAACATTGCTACAGAAATGTAAAAGACATTTGTTTTCAGGATTGGACAAAGGGTCCTAGAAGGATGGCAAAGATACTCTAAGGGTGCATTTTCTATACACCCAAATGACCCTCGAATAACTCTCTCTGTAGGCAAGACAGCTATCGAAAATACATATTTATTCTCTGCATGTTGTGTTTTGTTGCTCTCTGCTGTTAATATTATGCTTATGACAGCAGACACTGCATAAAATGACATTTCAAATGTATGGCACTGTGACAATGATGTATGAGGAAATATTTACAGATCCTAGCACAAGAAGTGAAGCTAGTGCTGAAAAGCAATGACTTGCTTTGATTGGCTGCCATTTCTCAGTTTGCAGGGAAAATATTCAGTGACATCGTTAAATTTGTGTGCGTGCACAAATGTGGCTGAAAATAATCATACAGTAGCAATTTGTTATGTTAATTACATAAAGAAATCATCTTTATTTTACCTTTTCAGTGCTAAAAAGTTGCAAGAACACCACTCAAGATAACTACAGAGGGAGCAACAGTCTATTTCTCTTGAATGACCTCTACATACCTCTAAAGATTTGATCTTCTTCTGGACAACTTTTAAAACAGTTTGTGGGAGGAAAATTTAGAAACACAGAATTTTGCTGCTAGGCTTTCTTTGCCCAACCCTTGACTAGCACTTCTTGTTCATTCAAGACACATTCTCACATTTTAAAGATTCATGTGCCTTAAGTTCACTCATCTCAAAAGCGTTCTCTTCAAGGTCAACAAGAAATAAAAAAGCATATATCAAGACGAAGCAAAATGGAATAATCTAAGTGCGGGTGCCTTAAGTGAACCAGAAAGAAACCAATCATGTCACAGGCAGAAAAAAAAAAAAAAAAAAAAAAAAGGACAAAAAAGGAAGAGTCCCTCTCTAAATTCATCTTCCTCCTTCCCAAGAATCATTTGGCTATTTTATACTGGCAGAACAGATTATACAAAAATTATGAAACAGCAATATGTTCAATAATCTCATTGTAGCTATTGTTGCTACAGAGAATGATTTGGTCTACATTTTTCCGTAGGATGGGTCTTTCTCAGATCTGTGTTCTGTGGCAAGGAGACAAAAGTAAGACTCCCATGGCCTTGAGCACTGCTAGCTTTACTTGTTGCACGTGATAGAAGACCTGCAATCTTCAAGGAGGGCAGCTGACTCGCCACATTACAACAAATTGAAATATCATACAATCACAACTAGAACAATTTGAGAAGAGTAGGAGAGTATCAACGAAACTCTTCCTAATAATATATATTCAAGTATCAGTATACACCCAGTCTTTTAGATCTAAAATTCCATTTGTTCAAAGTTGTATACACACTCTAAAAGCAAGTGCACTTGTTTCTGAGAAGTTTTGAGAAGCYTTTTTTTCCATGTATGACTCCAGAACTTCTACAAGTCAAGAAGTTCAGAAAGGTAGGAGTGTGTTCTCTAATCCTATTTGGGTCAATTCCAAATCAATAAAACACTGAAGCGTGATGTCATGGTCAATGGTAATTGATATTACCCTTCTATATATTAAGGATTTTTTTCCACTAAAATTTAAAAAAAAAAAAAACACTTACAGAATCATAGAATCATTATGACTGGAAAAGACCTTCAAGTTCAACCATAAGCTCATCACAACTACATCTACTAAGCCATGTTCGTAAGTGYGTCATCTACACATTTCTTGAACACTTGTGAGAGATGGTGACTCCACTACTTTCTTGGGCAGCCCGCTCCAGTGTTTCACCACTCTTGCCATGTAAAAGTTTTTCCTAATATCTACCTTGAACCTGCCCTGGTGCAACTTGAGGCATTTTCCCCTTGTTCTCTTCGTAGTTATTTCAAAGAAGAGATTGACCTCTGTCTCACTGTAACCTACTTTTAGGTATTTGTAGAGAGTGATAAGGTCTCCCATGAGCCTCCACTTCTCCAGACTAAATAACCAAATAACCCAAGCTCCCGCAGCAGCTCCTTATAAGCTCCGTGCTCCAGCCCTTTCACCAGCTACGTTGCCCTTCTTTGGACATGGTCCAGCACCTCAATGTCTTTCTTGTAGTGTGGGGCCCAAAACTGAACATGGTATTTGCGAATCGGCCTCATCAGCTCCGAGTACAAGGGGACAATCACTTTCCTGCTACCTACACCGTTCCTGATTCGAGCCAGGATGCCATTTGCCTTCTTGGACACCTGGGCACACTTCTGGCTCATGTGCAGCCATCTGTCAACCTATACCCCCAGATCCTTTTCTACCATGCAGTTCTCCAGCCACTCTGCCCCAAACCTGCATTGTTGTGGGGTCATTTTGACTGAAGTGCAGGACCTTGGCCTTGYTGAATGTCATACAGTTGCCCATCAACCCAGCCTATTCAGATCACTCTGTAAAGACTTCCWACCCTCAAGCAGATCAACTCTTCCTCGTAGGTTGATGTTATCTGCAAATTTGCTGAGGATGCACTCAATACCTTAATTCAGATCATCAATAAAAAAAGCTCCAGAGAGTTAAACATGAATCTTGTTCAGTCTAACAGTTCCCTTCCAAGGTATATTTGTGCAGTAAATATATTTTAACAGACACTGATGGTAACAGTGCCTTGAGAAGGCCAAAAGAAGCTCTTGAGAACAGAAATATAGTCTGCATTACTTTGTGATTATTGTTAACATTTAATAACAGCTTCCACAATTCTCTACATGCCATTTACATGTGGTTACTGCTTTAAATACTTTCATAAGATGTCAGATGGGAATAAAGAGCTTCAGAGTGGGATAGTATTTGAGGAATTCTATGGACTCAGCCACTTAGGAAAGGAACATTTTAATGAAAGAAGTGGAAGAAAAAAAGAAAGATTAGCTCTCAGTTATGAATATGTAAAGTCCTTGCAGGCCTATCCCAGGCAAAGAACCTCATAGACATAAGTTGATTTTGCTAAACCAGGAAAGGAGGAATCAGTTCAGATTTCAGAGAGGAACAGAGTTATGTAACTTGTATACGTATAAGTAACTTGTATATGTATACATGCATATATTTATAATAAAGACTAACATCCATAACTAGAACTTGCAGTATGGGTGACTCCACTAAGTTTCTAATCAATCCTACTTCTTATGGCACAGAGCTTCAAGACAATATTTGTTCTCTTCTTAACACAGATGACATCCACATTACAGCATTAGAAAATCAGATTCCAGCTCAACAGCTTGTGACTGACATGTCTTTTGAGGTAACCAAGATAAAAAGACGAATAAATCTATTTATATATGTTTATGTTTGGCAGGTTGACAGAAAGTGTTTGACATTGAGTAATAGGAATGTGTGGAAAGATAGAAAAGCATTTGCTTTCCTTTGCTTTTAATAGTCTATGCTGTCTTCTAGGATTTCCTCAGAAGTCATGACTCATTAAACTAAAAAGAATATCCCAGATAGCTAAGATTGACAAATAATAAAGTAGGTTATGAATATACAGGAGTTATTTGACCCAAATAGAAGGGATGATATGATTGTTTAATTACATTACAATCATTATACTAATACAAGTTTTACTTTATTATGCAAGAAAAAAACTTTATAAACGCCATCACTTGACGTGTGATACAGTCAACATCACAGCCAAGTAGCATAGTGTTCAATCTGCCATTCATATGCTACCCAGTAGCAGCAGAATGAATCACAGCTGTATACAACCATGAACTACTTCACAGAATGGTAGATATAGAAACGAAAGAAACTGAAAGAGATCTCTCTCCAGGACAGGGAGAGGATAAGCCAGGGAGGGGAGAGAAAGCATGGACCAAGATTACTACATGAAGGGAACAGTTCTATGGGAAAGCAGAATTCAGCAAGTCTAAAAAAGAAATTTCTGCAGTAATGTCCTTGAAAATTATGGAAAAAAAACAAACAAACAAACAAAAAAGTAGTGAGTACAAAGCCCGAATTTATCAGAGAAAGAAAGAAGAATATTGGGAAACCAGATTTTTAAATATAAATTTGAATGGGAGAGATAATGTCTCATATGAAACACTAAAGGACCATGGAGACAACACTGTCCCCAATAAAAAAACGTTCTTAAGAAGAAGGTGAAATAAATATTAAGCCAAGATGGTAAGACATGGCCTAGAAGATTTGTCAGAACTCAGAGAGCTATAGTTTTCACATAAAATGATAAATGAATAGGTGGTAATTTGCTGAGTTAGATCGTCTGATCATAATAGTTCCTTCTGGATGTGGAAATCAGCACCAGCAGTCAGTAACAGAAGTTACAAATGAGTATTGTTTACCTTGAAAGAATTCAAAAGTTCCCAGGAGAAATGTATTATGTGACTCCACTATTAGCTATGGAAAAAAAAAGGTAAAAGTCTGCCTTCGCAGCAATATTTGAAGACTTGATATTTTGCATTTATTTTACAATCAATTGCTTTCTTGAAACAATGCAAAACTAACTATATAACTATATAAGTGAATATAGGCAAAACTAGACACTTGAAATCAAAACAATTAAAWTTTTTCATCATAATGTGAAAGAATAATAATCTTTTTAACAACAGACCTGAAGTTATAGTCTGACTCRTTCAGCATAACTTGCTCGGTGCTCTTAAAGCCAAACTGCATGAAGGAAAAGATAGATTTATATATTCTTCAATATGAAAAATGTCAAAATTATAGAGAAGAAAGCTGTGTTCAGTCTTGCAGAAAGATGATTCACCACCCATCCCTTATAGTCACTGAAGTTAGACACATTCATTACCCATTATGCTGAGGACTTTTATTTTTCTCCTTTTGGTGAATAAGTACTGAATTACCCATTTCACTCAACCATCTCCTAAATGCTGCTGATGATGATCAAAATAGTGATAAAAAGTCTATCTGTAAGGAACTCCAGACATTTAAATATATAGAAGTCATCTCTGCCAATAATGGAGATTTATATCCCATTCTGAGAAGGGTGTATACAAATTCTAAAAATCACCACTTGATACCAAAAGCAAATCATCACGCTCAGTGAATGCTTCTGTTTTAAGACTCTTTCTTCCTTAGAAGTAGTCAGCAATTTTCAGGAGCAGAGTTTATAAAAATGTGAAAAGATATATAGTGACATGAGAAGCTGACTTTATTCAGTTCAGCACCCTCAAAGACTCACCTTCCATATGGATTGGATTCTGAATAAATAGCAGACTGCTTTTCTAAACTATAAGCCAATGATTTATTTTATTTTTATGCAAAATTCAATTTGATTATTTTCTCTAGCTTTATTTTTATCAACAACATTTTTTTTTCTTAGACTATTTACTCATCAGAATGTAACTAGGACACTGGGTATTACCACTAGTCAACGTGTTTGAATGTAAGAAACTTGATGTTACCTACTAATAAATGATAGTGTCCTTATGACAAAATCTACCTAAAATAAATAACAATGATTTAATCAATATATTGCACTGTCATACATWATCCCTACAGTCCAGGAGCTAGAGAATAAACAAAATTGCATTGAAGTTATTGAATTGTACAGAAAAAAAAAAAACTCCAACCTACTAATAAAAGATTTTCCATTTATTTTTTTTATATATCAAGTTAACTGTTAAAGCAATTGTATGAATAGGGACAGTGAGACAGGCTGAGTCACTATATTAAAAGTAATAGAATTAAAAAAGAGTTAAATTCTCACCAAACTTGGCCCCAAAATATTATCTAAGAGTTTCATAGCTATGGGATGTACATTTCATTATCTCTTGGTCTATTTTGGATTTAAAAAATTATTTATTGGTTGTATGTGTGTTTACACTTTGATAAACAGAGCTAGGAAACACACTCACCAATTCTGTAATTTTTTTTTTTTTTTTTTTTTTTTTTTTTTTTTTTGGCAACCTGTTTTTGCTATTCTGTAACTGGCTTCTGTTCATTTTTACTTAAAACCCAAGCTCTATGCAGCAGCCTGATATACGGCCAGGCACTTGTAGGAGCAGTGGTTATAGGAGGTTTTCCAGAGCTGAATGGTAACTGGCCAAGCTGATGAAGTAAGAGCTAACTCATTTAACTTAACCTCAGAGCCTCTGGGAAAATAAGTTACTTAAAATTGTTGTTGAACAGTTAGAACATTTTAGCTGTTAGTGTTTTCCTTTTTACTCCTTAAGCAGATACCTGACAGATACCATGTTCAGAATTTATAAACATTAAGAAACCAGCACCCATAAGTATTGAAATGTCCCTATCTATGTAAAATTGCTTTGATTATAATTAAGAGAAAGAACAATTAGGTGGTTTTGACCAGAAAAGCAATACATGCTAATATTTTTATATACTGATATATACAAGGATTTTTATATACCTCGTTTATATACAAAGCAAATCTCTGATTATAATTTCTGGAAGCTCCAGAACCAGACTGGATCATTCACATTGCRCTACTCTTGAACTACTTGTCTTTCACTAACTGTCCCTCTCCTGTGATTTCTGACCCAACCAACACCCCTAGTTCAGAACTGAATGCCAGCTTTCCAACATTTCCAGTTAAATGAGATAAATCCCACCTTTATTGTCTTAAGTCTGTGCCTAATAACCAAGAGAATATCCCGCATGCCCCAGGATTTCTACTGTTGAACCAGGATCCTATTACCCCTCTTTTCTGCAGAAGTCAGATAAACTCCTACAGTCACAAGCTGTAAGGGTCAAGATAAGTAAGATAAGATCTTAAGTAAGATCTACTTAAGATCTACTAAGATAAGTATCACAATAGGTTTAATAATTGCAGTTTATAGCAGTAGAAACTTTCATGTCTTTAGATATGCAGGTGCAGCTCAGCACTGTGCTGCAGAGAGGTCCCTGATGTTCCCCAGAACATATTAGACCAGAAGCAACAGAGCTGCCTAAAGCAAGGCCTGCATCAGCTTTTCATCACAGCTAATTAGCTGCATTAATTCAGTACACTCTCTGTGACAGATGCAGGCTATGTGGATGAAAGCTAGCTCGATTATGTCTTCATTTTAAACATAATCAGAGTACCTGGAAACTCGTATAGACTTCACTAGATTGTACCTTGAAAGTTGTTTCTGCAGCTAAAGGATTAGAAACACTTTTTTTTTTTTTTTTTGATGTGAAAAGCTATTTTCTGGAGCAGAGTTCAGGCCTGGTGGAGATAARCGAGGAGACTGTACAAGGACGAGCCCTCTCCTCCATATAGGAGAGAGTCTATTGAACCRCAACAAACAAAATATATATCCATATCTAGGAACTCATGTGACTCTTTGGCTTCAGAGTATCATCTTGTTCCCAATTCCTATATGCACAGAGTAGCTTAGAAAATAGATACGAAAAAAAGCAGTCCCTTTTATCTCTTCAGAAAGTCAGATGCGAGAATTAAACCGCATGCGGTAACCAGGTATTATGCAAATTATTTGTGCTTTTTGGCATATATTTGACAGAAGTCTTTTTTGAGAGGACAGTGCCTTTGTGACCTCCAGAGGATCCAGGGATCAGCTCCATACTTGAACATGGGACAGCTGAGGTCTGGCCCAGAGTTGTCAGAATTTTTCCATTCTTTTGCGCACTATTTGGTGTGGTCTCTTTCAAAGAGAAGTATGAATAGAAAAATTAGCTAAGGGCTCACCTAACAACTACTGAATGCAGTGCTCAGTGGTGAGCAGGCTGAAGGGTTCAGGAAAATCATTAATGATTCAAAGATTACACTGTAACTCTATAACACCATTTATCTGAACCTGCCTTAGCACCTTGATTCTATCCTGGATCACTGAGATTAGAGCAGCAGTTATGCAAGGAGTTTAAGATAGCTTTATTCTTTGCTACACTTTGCCTACTTTTCTGGGCATGACTCATAGGCTAAAAAAAAGGATTGAAATTAGTTTTCATTTAGTTTCTTGAGGTCTAATGACTGAAAGTTGGAAGTGATTCATATTTATTCAACTAATAAAAATGAAAGTGGGAACTAACATCTGCACACATCTGTAATCAACTTGTCTGTTTGGTGCATATATACCTTTTTCCCCACATATCTTCATCTCTTTTTTTTCCTTAGATTTAGCCTGTACATTATTTAGGAAAGAGATTCAGTGTTTCTGTGTGTTTGTCATATCTAACTGAGATTATCACCATAAAATCATTAACAGCAAAGGCAGAGAGAGACATTCAAGAGACTTCCAACTCATACATAACATTGAAAAAGAGTCATTGAACTCTTTACCTACAGAGKTTTTGTGGGCAGAATTTAGAATGACACAGAATTATATATATGATATCATGATATATATATATTATATGTCTACGGCATCTAAGGTCAAGGAGCAGCTTAATACAAGGACAGCACATAAAGCAAAATCCTCTCCTTCCTAAGCACTGTTCTAGGCAGTGCAGAAAAACCACAAATGAGCTCCTTTTCCTTTTCTGGTAATGCCCCAAGCATACGCAGCTCTCAGCAGGAACAGACCTTCAGGATCACCTTCCCCAAAAGCTCCAGAAATGGTGATAAGAAATGACAGGAGCACAGAGTTAGACAGAAGTCTAACTCTGGTAGACTCTGTTTGGCATGGAAGATAAAAACTGGTACAGGTCTTGTCCAGCTTTAAGCTCTGCATTTTACCACCACCAGTCCTAGCAGCTTAACGAGCCTTGCACTCTCCCTTTCCCCATAGCAGAAGAGAATACTGCAAAGCTCCTTCTTCCACTAAATAAGATCATATCATTTACTGGAAGAATATGCTAGAATATGGGCTTATGATTATTCATTATTTCCATGGAGCAAAATTCATCTAGGTCTGAAATTTTTATTCTCGAAATGATCTAATATGAAAGAAAGGGAAAAGAAAAAMCACAAAAAGAACAATAAGAGTATTGAAAAGAGTAACTCTATAGGCACATTAAAATCTTTCTTATCCATAGTTACAGTAAATATATTAGCCCACTCATTGACATTCATTACTGGAATCTTTACAGATCTTACAAATTAAAGATTGTAAATCTTTAGCAAATTTGACCTTGCTGCAGCCTCATGCATTTGAAAATCCCAGTGAAATTGTATTTAGGATATGTAGGAAAAGATTCTGTGCTATATTAGCACATTGCTGCCTCTCACCATGGACACAAGATTCAGCCTCTAAATACAGCTCTCCTGTATTTAGACTCAAACAGTCTTGAAAATAAACATCAGGTGTGCTTCTACCTGAGTTAAGTTATCTAAAGGGACAAACAAACTTTCACCTAGAATAAAGAACTTTTTATGTGGCTAAAAAGCTTCACGAGACAGGAAAAAAAATGAAGAAATCAATTCAAGCTCTGAAATGAACTCTTTTACATATATATATATGTGTGTGTGTTGTATAATTTATGGTTATATACTCAGTAATTACTCTGCCTTCTTTCAAATGTCTAATGGAAACAGGCTTCACAGCTGATCCCATATCTTCATYTCATGGGATATATGAACAGCTTGATCTACAAACAGAAGTGCAAATGAACTTACTTACATCATGCTTTAATTTTTAGTAACATGAAAGAATCAATTTTACACAATCCATACTGGAAAAAAAAAAGGTAATAAATGATGCAATTAAAAAGAGGGAAAGTACCTGAGTAGTTTTACTGAGTACCTGACTATCTTTTTAGACAGTTTAGGGTTTGTTTATCTGTCTGTCTGTTTTCTGAGTAAGAGAGATAAAACAGATTTGTGTGTTGTCATCCAAAATGATGCCTGGCTACACGTACAGAGGCTCCAAATCAGATTCAACAAACACAGCCCCTGAAGCAAACATTCAGCAGCACCAGCTATAGCTCAGATTTTTTAAAATGCAAATACTAATAAGATTTCTTTTTCGGAGGGGATATATGGTTTGTTACAGTTGCTTCCTTCTATAACTAATGCATTAGCAAATTTTACTTTTTAATTCTGTTGCTATGTGAATAATTCTAATTCTCCCTGTCGTCCTATCATTGCTACCAATTTTGCATTTAGGAAAAATATGTGTTATTCAATTGATTCAAAGGTTAACAATTTATTTCTTATAAAATTACATGAATATTAGCTTCCAAAAATTCTGGATTTCAACCTGGAAGCAAGCACTTTTTAATACATATTTTAATTAAAACTAAAAGTAATGCAACTACCCATAGACGATGAGACAGCCAAAATAATTGTCAGTTTCTTTCTATTTACTGGGAAGAGAGAAGGAGGATTGAAAATACAAAATTAGTTCCAGTCTTAAAAATTAAATGATGTGAGCCATTTGGCTTTACTGTAATTGACACTAAACATTAAGTTAAACAAACAGATAATCTTCCCCCACAACCACCAAAGGCAAACTCAAATTTTAAAACTCATCTCCAAGCTCTGAGTTAATTTACTWAAATTATAATACAGCCTCCAATACAAAGACCCCAATTCAGCAAAATACTGAATATTCTCCTTTCCTATTCTTTGCCATAATGTTTTCCAGGACTGCATCCATGGCTGTTATTTATACCATGTTTTGTAATATGAAGTAATCATACTCATATCTGAATATCAAGATATAGATATTTTGCCATTGGTGAACAGAGCAAAAACCTCTTTTCAGTACAGTTCTTTCTACCACTGTAAGAATTTTAGTTAACTGTATTCTTCACTGCATCCTCGCTCCGTACAGACTGGCAGAGCAAGAACAGACCTGATGGCTAACCAAGCTGTACTGGTTAATATCAGCTTATCAAGACTGAAACAGCGAAGACTCAGTGGTCCTTTTTCTCAGACAATCTGATGGATAGCTGCTGACTCCTCTGTTGCAAGAGCGGTGATTACAGATCAGTTTGAAATGCAGCCCTGGGGTAGTCATGCAAAAAAAGTCAACAATATGAACAATCAACAAATGAACAATAAAATAATGCTGTAGTGGGAAAAGTACCAATGTGGCTCCCTTGTCCAAATGTGACGTGGTTGCTGATGCAGGTATGATGTGCAAGGGAACAGGATGTATATTGATGCCAATATGTAAAAGCAGTTGTACTGACATGAAGAGGGCCTAGGYCAAAATAAATGTTCTAGCTGTGTGCTAATTGTGCAGCTGACCTGCAGAAGAGAACACTCTTCTGCAGTCGTTCGTGTCATTTAAAGCTTCTGAGCTTACTCTCCAGCAGAAGGCCATATATAATGTACAAACTATAAGAGGTTTTTTTTTCCAGAAGAAGTAAGGGAAAAGGATAAACTCCTCTGTCCTTTTATAGATATGGAAAAGAGGTTGAAAAAGGTAAAGCAACTTGCCAAATTCCACTCAGGACATCTGTGGCATGGCAAGGCACTAACACTAGACCAGAAGTTCCTTAGTTTAGTGCTTTAACTTTAAAACATTTTTCTATTAAAAATAATTAAGAAATGATGCAGGTAGGTGATTTTGTATGTAACAATATTAGAGATGAGACTCGTGAACGTTGTGTAATACTCTAAAAACAAGAACCCATGCCGCACTGAATAGATGTAGAAGATAGTGTGGACGTTTTACTCCATTTTATAATGTTAAACTTACTGATGAGATGAAAAAAAAATGCTGTAAAATCATCCAACAGAGCAAGAAAAATCATCATCACATTTCACAAAATATTACTAATAATATTGATATTTAAAAGGCTATAGAGTATGATTTTAAACATCTGTACCACTGCTGATTCAGCAGTCCAAAACTCTATATGCTTGTAGCACTTCGAGTAAACACAAAACCACATCAAGGGAAATAGCTGACAAAAACGTCAAAGCTTAAAATGTAGTCCACAGACATGTTGCTACTATTTTCTACTTCTTGCAACCAGACTGTAAGGTTCTGATTTTAACATAAATTGCTTCAAAACTTGACTGCATCCTTCCATTGTAAGACAAAAGAACAAGAATATTTTCTGCTCAAATTCCTTTACATTTATAAAATATAGCTTACCCCTTAGCTAGTATCAGTAAAAGGAGATTCCTCTTTCAGATTTTGCCTCCAACAACATAATTCTGGCTTAGTTATTTTCCTTTCTCTTCTCACCTACTGGGCAAGCACAAATTAATACAACTAGTCAAAGCCTGTAGCACAAGACAAAAGACCCACTTTTGATCAGAAAGCATCAATAAAGATGGCATTTTAAGCACATGCTTAATCAGGAACCTAAATGAAAATAAAGTCAGTCGTTTCTTCCCACTGAAGGCAACATTTGCTGGCATCAATCACTAGAGAGCTGATTGCAAATCCATGAAGCAGATTTTTTTTCTCCAGCTGGAGGAAGCTGCACATGTTAGACCACTGGGTCCTGCTCTGCACCTGCAGCTCCAGCTAAATGAGAGTCCTCTTGCCTGAGCTGCAGCTCAATTAGTTCGTAGGAAGGTGAAGACATTAGGCATCTGTCCAAAATGCAACAGAATCAGGATCTGAAAGACAGAAACAGAGAAGCCTTCAGATTTTGTTGTGGCGAGTCAGTCTACAAAAGTTTTAGAGAGAATTAAAGGAGGAAGGAATAATCTTCAGTTTCATCAGATGCATTCAATAGTTTTAAACTGAAGAGCAGAGATGTAAGCTCAGGATTTCTTTCTTGCTGAAGCAAGTCAAACCTTCAGCCCATTCTTTTGCTTCATTCTACTTAATGAATGGCAATACAATGCAAACCCTCATATTCCCCTTTGAGCCTTTTTACAAATCATTAGCCCAAGGAAAAGATTTCTGGGTTCTCCAATAATGCTAAGTTCAAAATAAACCCACCCTTTTTCATCATTAAAATTGCAATGCACATATTATCATGTAATGCAGACACTAGCAGAGAGGCGTTTTCCCATGGTAGATACAATGGGAAGTTTGATAATGAAGGAAGCTGCAATATTTCTACCTACCAATAAAATCAAGTCACAGTACTTGCATATACATTTTATATTAAAGCTTCCACTTTTAAAAATCTCAAGGTATATCTCTATTTCATCCGCCAAGAGTTTTCAGAGGTGTATCACAAAATTTGGTTGGTCTGAAGACGTGAATCAGAGTGAGCTGGCTGAGGATCATTTAAGGTTAAAGGATGTATTGAGCAGCTAGATGGAAAAATGCTGAACTTAATTTCTGCCAAAAAGATAATTTAATATAAAGATTTCCAGATTTGACATTTTCAAGTTTTGTGTTGGAAATTTGTCTTAGAGGTTGCTGCCATTTCCAAGGAAGGGTCAAGAGCCACCAAGCAAGAGACTGACCACAGTCAAATAGCCAAACGTGCCATTAGCCATTTGGCTGTGATCAGTCTCCCATTGAAAAGAGAGCCCCTGAGAAGACAGTCTGAAATATCTATGTCCCAAGTCATAAAAAGCAGAGATTCAGTCATTTATTTACCATGCTGTACTATTAGCCTCCTAAATACTTGAGTATTAACTCTTCTAGGATGCTGGATCTCCATTTTTGCTGTCATAAACTTCTGGCATATTACAAAATATTTTGGAAAATTTCAAAAWTCTTTGGCCAAGACCAAAAAGAAAAGCTCAGTCCAAATGAGTTCTGGCTCACCAACAGGTTTGCAAACCCAGCTGGTAGCTCAGTAAGCCAAACTCAGTTCTGGCATCAGTATGCATAATTCCATCAAATTGGGTGGATCTGTGCCCAGTTTCATATGGTCTGTTTTAACCCTGAAGCTACTCTTGGACAGATCTCAAAGCTGCTTCGACTTATTATTTTGTACCACAAACAACTGTAATACTATTTAACATCAATTTAAAATCAATTGCACAGCACCATAGTTACCCAGTCATCTAAATACATTTCATATAGGTAGTGCTCAATTACACTGGAGGAAGGAGGAATCATGCAGAGAAGAGAACCATCACCACAGACGGATGTCAATAAGAGATGTAATCAATAGAGGACTTCATGGAGCATTAGCGAGTGGATATATTTTGTGATTTACTTCTCTGCTTTTGGTTAAAACTAACTTTTAACCTTCTCTTCACTATTCTTTTTTCATGTCACTTTGTCAGTTGGAGCAAACAAGATGATACTTTTTCTTCAGCAGAATTACTCTGTGCACAGATCCCATGATAATCGGAGAAAAATTTTGCCTTGTTCTTGGCAGAACTATTCAAATGAGAGACTCTAACCAACACCAAGACCAGTATAAAATTTTGTCTTCACATGGTGCTGGGGGTGGATTTCACTGCTGTATCACTCTCATCATTCTTCTGGTTCACCAAAGCAGCCACAGCAGCTCTGCTCGTCCCAGGCAGAAGCCCCACGCACTGATCAGCAGAAGGCATGGCTGGCGCAGCAAGCCCAGAAGTGGCCCACACTGTGTTGTGGAGCACAGGAAAACTGCCCAGCAGGTCATCAAAGACAAATGGAGGAGCACTGAACTAAGTTCATCACCCGTGAACAAATGCCAGAGGAAAATCTCTGACTGCATTCCCAACTTAAGCACTCTGAGAGCACACTTAGCAATGCCATGTACAAGACAAGCAACTTGAATGGATCTTAGTAACTCATTGTATTTGTTAAATTTTAATAAGAGCTCAAGAGCAATGGCAGAAACATGTGTGCTGAAGGAATACTTACGGTGATGAAGAAAAAAACAGCTGAACCAAAAATGTGAATAAGAGTGTCAGTGCCAGTGAAGGGTAAGTACAGTTAAACTCCAATTCTCTTATTTCAGCTTCTTCTCAGGAGAATTAGCTTAGATATTTCCTAGATATTTATTCCACTATTAGATAGATATAYCCAGAAAATTTATTAGAATTGCAATTTATCCTTAAAATGGAACATCAGTGTTGTGCTGTGCATATGTGTAAACAATTAAGTGAAAAAAAAAAAGATGAGTTTTGGATTATATATTTCAAGGTCAAAAGATAAAGGCCAGTGTAGCTTCATGGAGATTTTTTATATGTATGTAATTTAAGAGCAATAAGTGGCTTTTCTTTCTGCTTCAGTAATATTGGAAGTTTTAGAGCTCTGCATCCAAATAAGTTGTTGATGGGGTGAGCTTATGTCTTTGTTATTGGTATTATTATGTACTTTTTTACCAAAGCTTTGTTACCTGTATTAGTTCTGTGTTTATCTACCATGATGTAATTTATCAGTCCCCTACCTGTGGGAAAGGAAATGTCTCCTTTTCTTCTTTCTTGAATGTTATCTGTTCAAGCCAAAATATAACACCTGCTGTTTTCTAATCCATTACTTATGAATAGAAAAATAACACTATGTTTGATACTATTCCTCTTTGTGAATAACTCAGCTAGTTAAGTTTTTCCACTGAGTATAGAATTAATAACTACAGAATAGTGTGGGCTGAAAAGAACACACAGAAGAGAAAGAAAACAAGAAACAAGATAAATTTGCTTTTGTAAGCAGAAAAAGTAGAAAATGAAAACCATTCCCTTTACAAAGCACCAGAGACGATCAACCCYAGATGGACTTCAGATATGTGCTAGAATTTCTGTTGGAGAGGAATGAGGACAGGCAGGCATCTCTGTGTGTGATAAAATTCCTTCAGAAGTCTTTAAGGCTAACACACCTCCACAACTGCCTGCTGCTTGGGACTCAGCACCGCTTTAGGGGGGGAACATGTAGTATCTGGCACCATTTGTATCAGGGAGAAGAAACAGTTGAATATTTGACAAATATTCAGTAAGCAAATACAGGAAGACTCAAGTCATTCACAAAGTGCAAAAAAAATGTAAAGCATTCAGTGTGCCTTTCTGTCCCAGGCAAGGCGCTGAGCCAAGCTTGGGATGCAAGCCTGTGCCTGTGTGTGCATCCTGCTCTCTTCACCATGCACAAACACACTCCAGAGTCCTACAGACTGCTACCATAACAGCACTATGATAACAGCCCTGTGAGTGACACAGGTGCAGGTATTCCAGAAAAAAAATACATTTCTGTAGAGAGATCTGAAAACTTTGCCCATTATTTTTGTGTTACAGATTGCCTCAGCAAGGGCACTTTGTTAGGAGACATCAGCTTAGCCATACCAGCACAGCCTATAGCCTTCCTGCTCTGCTCTGGCCTAAGAAGTTGCTCTACCCCTGTTTTCTCTTCAGCAGCAATTCCCTGTCTTTGTCTTACCCTTTTGCTTTCTCCTGTAACTTTCTACTTCAGCCTTGGTCAACAGTCGCCCCTGTTGCACAAGGGTCTGCAAGGTCAATTACAGTAACCTTGAGAGGAAAATAAAAACAAAAAGAGAAAAAAGGGCAAGGAGAGGGAGTGAGAAGAGAAAGAAAGGGAAGAAAAATGTGAAGAGAAAATGGAGAGAGAGGAAGTGGAGGAGATGTGTAAAGAGGGAAGGGAACGTCCTCATGGAAGAGCAACCAGGCAGAGCAGCAATGGGGTCCTGTCTTGCTCTGCACATCCTCTCCAATGAGACAGGTGATGTTGTTCATTACAAGATTTTGTTTTTCTCCTAACAGTAAATATTTTTCACTGAGACCCACTCAAACACCCAATGAGTTGCTCCTGCTTATATTGCTATGAGCATTGACTCAAGTAAATTAATCAGTTGCTAATGTTGTACTTTGATTGTTAGGCTTTTGTTCACATATATTATTGGATAATATTTATTGAACATTTAGATGACAATTATCTACTTTGCAGTGTATGGTTTTTTGCAATGTTTAGTTTTTGTAGAATAAATTAGAACCTACAAAATGAGGAGGAAGGTGGATGAGATAATTCCAATAGTGGCTGGTTCCCTTGAAATTCCATAACAAAACTATCAGAGTTCACAGTCCTAAGTCCATCAGAATAATACAAGCATGGCGGCATGGGAACAACATGGAATAATGAAAAAACTCTGCCACTGTGGCTCGAAAAAAAAAAAAAAAAAAAAAAAGCCTCATCAGCTTCAGACAGAGTTTACAGAATTTAGAGAGCTGTCAGCTCCTAGCATTACTAAGACTGCAATGCCTATGGCTTCATGCAACACCTCTGCATTATAACATACTTCAAAATCAGCATCCCTCCCCAGATTCCTTTCTTTCACAGGCAGTCAACCTTTCTATCCTTACCTTTCTTATCTATTCTATCCTTACCTTTTCTAACACAAGCAGATATGTATCCGGTGTAATATATATGAATAATTTTCATAATTTATTCATAACAAGCTCATAAACTTTCCTGATGTAGCTATCAATTCTTATAGAGCTTAACAATGCCAAAACTAGAAATGCAGATTATAATAAAATTCAGTTTTATGAATACAAAAGGACTGTAAAAAGATTTTTTTCCCATCCTATCCTTGAATTAAGCTAGGAGGCTCACTGCATTTCTGGTTATTAAAGGAAGGGCAGGTTTATGACAGAAAACAGAATCCAAAACAGCAGGGGGATCTCAGCAAGGAGGCAGAGGACTGAATGCACATGGTGAGAAAATTATCCTCTCATCTTCTGAACTGCTCCCTCCAGATCACATTAATGACATACATTAGTTGTGTGCATCAGCACAGAAAAAAATGAGCTATGTTTCTGCACAATAAATGATCTCTTTACAGAGAAGTATTAGGTGGGTGATACAGACAGTAGAAGCCCAGCTTGATAAACAAGCTAAATTGACAAAGAAACAACTTGTGAACGTCACTATTTCCAAGGATTAACTCTAATCTCTCCATTTGAATTTTGCCCTCATCCTCTGTTATGGGCGAGCTAAACTTAGAAAATTTGCAGTGAGATGGGTTGTTTTGCAGAGGTGTTGCCCATGTTCTCCAGCTACATTGTCCAGCCAAAAAACTGTGATGGATGAAATAACAAAAATAGGTATGCGATCAAACTGAGTTGTGAATGTTTCAAACTGAGCAATAACTTCAGGAAGAACAAAATGGAAGCTCTCCAGTGTCATCACTCTCCGCTGATACCAGCCCCATAAGCTCACCATAGACTCAGCTCTTCCCTTGTGCTTTCATGGTTTCATCCAGAGAATGGGGGAACACCTACAGGAATTACAACCCCTGGGCAACAGGACCTAACCATGTCCTTACGTCACAACACAGACAAGTAGAAATAATATTTCATCGCTTTTTTTAAAGGGATTGTGCACTTCATAAAAACAAATTCTTACAGGACTGCACAATGGGAAGATCCTGCTGCATTCAAGTATATCTACTCAGTGCTAGAGAAAAGTCTCTTTACAGATGGATAGCAAGAGAACATTGGATGAGGCTGAGGAAGCCTGAGCAGGACTGCATTTCTACTACATCACCAGAACAAGCTTTCTGCCAGTGTGTGCACTTATTAATCATAACGTTCATGGTTACTGTAGAAAGGGTAACTCACTTGAAAAAAAAATACTGAAACCAGGAACAAATTGTCAAAATGTTCCTTTTCTCTCCAAAACTTCTTCTTTGGAATATAACGTGCTGTTATTTTTTGTCAGTTGCAAGACATTTCCAGACTAATTTGCAGTACTTGATGCTCATTTCCAAAACACTGATGTCTAAATATCACACTCCTGGATTGCTTCTAATCAAACCTAACTACGACTGCTAAGTCATAGTTATAAAATCTGGCAGGTGAAAATGTTTAGCAGATGATAATTTCCTTTTCATGAACAACCTATCAACCTCATGTTGAGAGGAAATGAAAAGAAAACAAAGAAAAGAGGGTAGAAGAATAGCTTCACAAAGTTGGTAACAAAAGCAAGTCTTTCAGCTTTCTTTTTTGCATACCCTCATATGGAAAAGCATTGTACCACATGCCAACACAATATGATAATTGCCCTCTTAAATTTTATCAATGTCCTTAAAATTTCCTCTCCTATAAAGCACCATGGGAGAGAGTTGGCTTAGAGCACGAGATCCTCTAAAAAGTACAAAGCTACCTCTTGAAGCCTTGTTCCTGTTACTGAACAGCTGATTGCAGTAAATCAGCACTAAGGAATACATCTTACAATTAGCATTTAATACTTTTTCCAGATTTTAAAAGCAGTTTTCTCTAAAAGTGACTCTATAAACAAGACATTATGAAAGTTGCATTTTTGTCTTCTCTTACACATTTGCATATTAAATTTCTCAATATAGCAATGAAAAGGCTTTTTCTTCCACTCTCAGGCCTACAAACTCACTCTAGGAAACTGGAAAGTCACAATGTGTTTTTTACAGCTGCACTTAGGTACCTGTAGTTCAGATTTCACTAGCCAAATTTATCCCTTGCCTGGGCTTCTGTGAATTTCTTACTCTTAAATCAGGCTTTATTTTCTTAAATGGTTCTGAGGAAAAGTATTTCAAGTTTCTGTAGCTGAGATTGTAATTAGAGGCTCATCTGAGTGCCATCAATGCAAGAACTTAATACCCTGATGAATATTGTCCTGCTATCAATCCCTGTCACTGACCAATCTCACTCCATACACTCTTGTRCAAATCTCTCCACAGAAACCGCTGGGATGCCTGTTTTGAGAATTTGCTGGGATGGCTGTTTGAGAAGACAAGTCTCAGCCATGCCTTCTTCTTCCATGGTCTATGTTTTGTGTAATGACATGTTGTACATATGATCAGTCTTTCTGTTCTGGAATATGGTCATGCATTATCTTTCATGACTGCAATATGTAGTGGGACTCAGGAGACAGAGCAAGAGCAAACCTGTCTGTATGCTGCTCTCCTTCCTGAAACTAAGTACACGTTTTTGCCATACTAAAAAATTGCAGAGGCTCAATTATTATTCTCCTCCATTCTCCATGGTTTGCAAAAAGTTACAAGGCCTCAAGGCTGGCTTAGATTCAAAGAATTAGGGCCAGTCAGTCTGGAATCAAGTGCAAGCTCAGGCCTACATTGAAAACACAGTCTAACTATTATACAAAGCTATATAAAGAATGGATTAGTTTGACAGGTAAACAAAGGAAACTCTTGCCAGACCTGCCAATCAGGGGCATTTCATGAAAACTAATTCACCTTTCAACTTTAGCTACTGAGTCTTCGTGAGCCCACTAGTTTCAGACCAGCTAACATTGCAGCAACTCTAGAAACCCCAGAAATTTTTGCAGCATGACATTTTTACTTGTTTGTGAAAACACTTCCAAGTAACGCAGCCAGTCAAGACAATGTGAAATTCACTGAATGTTTCCATGTCTTGACTGAAAGATGCCCCAGAGAAATCTGGTAGATCTCTGTGCTTATTTGGGTGCACAAAGCTGCACAGCAGTTCTGGTTCATTTCTGAAACAGCTGATGGCAACCCATCATGCTTATTTATTTGTTCAGGTCTATAGGTTCAAATTCCCTCAGATAACTCACTGACAATGATGCCATTATAAATACTCGTAAATGTCAGAAACTGTGCTCTTGGTTAATTTTATATTACTTATACTCTGTTGCTTTAAAAATGATACACTCCTTTCCTATTTAAAAGTAGACCTTTTTTTCCAGGGCGTCCAAATTCAAGAGTTTTATTGTTTTGATATTTCTTTCATGACAGAAAAATCACAAATATCATTTAGGAATTCTGATTCCAGATAGAAGCTTTGTGGTACTTCTATGTCATATTTAAATACAAAAAAAAATCTACAACAAATAGCAGCTCTTGATTGCAGACCTGGGCATGCCAAAGTTCTTGGTTAAATAAAGGAATAACTGTATCTTCTGTAACCATTCTACAGCAAGAATGATTGTGACAAATTAACAAAAGTAACATCTCTTTTTATACATAATTTTGTGCTATTGTATATATTGTATATATGTTATGATTCCCAAGTATTCAGTAGCATAGCTTTATGTGAATAAATCACAATAGGCTCAGGGCAGACATTATCACTCTCTACAACCACCTGAAACGAGGCAAGGAAAGTAGGAATTGGCCTCAAGTTGTGCCAGGGGAGGTTCTGGTTAGATATTAGGAAAAAATTCTACACACACAGAGTGATAAAGCACTGGAACAGGCTGCCCAGGAAAGTGGTGGAGTCACCATCCTTGGCAGTGTTCAAGAAAGGTGTAGATGAGTCACTTAGGCTCAGCAGGCATGGTGGTGATGGGTTTAGATTTGGACTTCATGATCTTGAAGGTGTTTTCCAATCACAATGATTCTATGATTAGAAAATAGACAAATTGAGTTTCTAAGATTTCAAACTTGAAGTTCATATATTCATTTAATTTATTCAGGCAAAAACATCGTCACATAAAATGCAAGAATTTTTGACAAAGACCTTTACAAAATATAGCAATCTCTTAAAAATGTGCATTTTTTTCCTGTAACTTTATGAATTAGGTAAATATKGTGAACTAATATTTCTTAATTTTAGGTATATTTTGCTTGAAATTTGAAGTGCCGCTAAGAAGAGACCACCACAAGAACTGGAAAGACCAGAATTGATGCAAGAACACACCTAGTGTTAAATATTAAAAATTACAATGTACTTCAGATCAGCATAAGCCTTGGTGCCATCATGAATAGAATTCCATCCAAGATATAAWAGTAGCAATTCATATGTTCAAATTTAGTATATTTTTCTCCTTCCCTTCTGTTTATATTCTGCCAACAAATACAGCAACAAAAATATTTGTTTTTCAACCTAATAATCAAGTATGCATCCTTCTGTAAATACTTAGTAACAAAACCCAATGTCATTTTTAATCTTAAAATGTGTGAGCAATTATCCAAACAACAAAAATGTATATTTTTGTCATACCTGTGATAAACGCGTTATAATTCGCGGAACAATCTGTAAAAGAACAGGCTTATCGCAAGTGTAGTAAGCTATGAGTGCAAGATACCACAAGAACACAGTATCAGCATAAGGCCAAAACTGCAGGAGATTGAAGCATGCGCAGAGCCCAGAGGRAGAAGAGCGGCCTTCATCAAAGACCACCAGGAGGCCTCAGGGACCCCTTCCAATATGGAGAGAGCATGTGCAGAAGTATTGCAACATACCAGAGATAAGAACCAAAACAGTGCATAAAAGAAGCACCCTCTCGTACTGCAGGGCGTGCCGTTGGTGGAACGGAGATGCCCCGGCCGCCCAGCGCTGCTTGCTTGCTATTTACAATAARMAATACTGATAAATTAATTGGCTCGGAGAATATATCAGTTTATAACAATACCCGTCTAATGAAAGTCAGGCCATACAAAAAGTAATCAAAAAAAGTAATCATTGTGACAAAAAAGGGAGCAAAGAAATGACTTCTAAAATCAAACAAGTGTTCAGCAATATGTGCTGTTTCAATGACCCAATTTTGCATTAGTGTTTAGATTTATTAGGTTAGGACTAATGTTAGTAATAGCAGACAATATTCTAAAAATAGGGGGCTCGTTACTGGGAGARAGGGAATGATCTAACCAATAGAGATAAATCTGATGATCAGATTTTGTCAAGATATATATGTCAAGAGCATTGAGTTTTCCTATATTTGAGCAAAGCATCCCACTTAAGCAATCTCACTGCAACTTATATTTCATGTTAACTAAATATGATGTATGAAAATCTTATATGATGTAGGAAACCAATGCACTGTGTAATATTCAGTAGGTCAGGACATAGCCTAAAGTAATTCTACCTTTATAAATTTTTTCTGTATGGAAAATCTGTTGAGAATGGCAACATCCCTAATTAAAACATTAAAACAAAATAAATTAATAAATAAATTAATTAAATTAATAAATTAATAAATTAAATAAAACATTAATTAAGACATTAAAAACAGTCTTTATGTGAAGAGTTAATTCCATTCTAAAATACAGCTTACATTATGAAAGCAAAGCAACTATTTTTCTGGTATAATTTAGAGAAAGTGAGGGGACTAACCAGAAAATCCTTCTAAGTGATGACAAAAAAAATAATGATTCTAACATCTGAAAATGATAAAGAAGCAAGACACAAAATAAATTCCTTATTGTCACTTTCTGAATGAATGAAAATGTAAGTTTTTTCACATGCTGGATGAGTTCATATCATCTCCCTTATGGTTTATTTGAACTTTTCCAGGGAAGAAGAATGACTTGCCTTGCCATATTTTATTACTTATAGCACTGATTAGAAGGAATATTTCTGCCTTACTGACATATGTTGCAGGTCTCCGACAGTATCTCCCAAACACCTTTATTGGGATCCGTTTGTGGGCCTCTTTCTTCCAAAATGGCAAAGGTGACCCTATAGAGTTGAGGGAGAAGATGCAAGCAAAAAAGTGAAGTGCCATTAGCCACAGAGTTGGCTTAGGCCAACAACCAGTGATGAGGAAACAGTCTCATGAAATGGTCAATGTACTTTCTCCAAATGCAAGAGTCAGGAATAYCATTTACGAGAAACATGCATTGCAGGATCATCACAAATGCACACCATGCATAACAAGTCCATATACTTTCTTAAATTCATGGAAAAGCATCTTCCTCATTTCTTTCTGTGAACAAATTCGTCTTGTACAGACAATAACTGATACTAAGAACCTTTCTAGGGACATCCAGATTCAACATATTATGTAAATGAATGAATTCATAGCTTTTCTCTATTTAAAATGTAATTATAACTCTCTGTTATAATAACTACTATAACTTCTCTGTGATATAGCAACAAAAAATTCCCTGCAAGGAGGTGATGCTAATCAGGTTAACCTGAATTTTGACATTGATTTGCATAAGAAAAAAAAAATGGGACTGTGATTATGTATGCATAAAACAGCAGTTATCYGCCTCTAAGACATTTTCTACATTGGCATTGATCTGTCACCTTGCTTGACTCTCCCAGCTTCCAAACTCATCTTCTGCAGCAATTTGATTTTCACATCACTGTTCTAAAGTCAGTAGCTATTAYCCGTAGCTAATATAATATGACAACACTCCTGAATGACCCCCCTCTTCAAATGCCCTGAGTAATTGTCATTATTGAAAATTTAGAGTTACGCACGCTGGGAAAATGCAGTTCCTAACTACAGTGTCTGTTTTGCTCAAATTTCTCTTCAGTTCCTCTTAAACCTTTTCGCTTCMGCTCTTAGCGGTAATATGAGCTCTGTGGATGTAAGCGCCTCAAACAAAACAGGTTTAAAACAATGTTGTCTTCGACAGAGAACATCCTTGAAAATATAATAGAAGGAATTTTGCCAATTTACCTGCAGTTTGCTTGCTTCTGATAGGAGGTAGATCATACTCAGCTCACATTATTTAAGTYATTCAGGTGTGTCAGCATCTCATTGGTTACTCCCAAGCTTTGCAACTAACTTTCCCAACATTGCTTTATATTACAGAAGATGAACACGGACAAATAATGACACATAATCACTGTCTATGTTCTTCAACACATTATCCTATTGACCTGTTCTTTCCTTCTCAAGGTCAAATATTTCTTTTACAACAGCTTTTCTATTACAGTCAGCTAGTATTCTGCTTCCCCTTTACTCTTGAGAGCAAAGAGCCCAATTTTGCCGCCCTTTTCCCACATAAATAGCACTTTGCCACATAAAAATTGCCCTGAATCTAGTTGAACCACTTGTACTGTAAGGTATTATGGGAAACTCAGTTCGTAAACAGAAACCATACTCAGTCAAGATACACAGCAGAGCAAGTCCTGTTTAAAGAGGRTTTAATTCTCAGGCACACTGCACTACTATCTGTAACTGCCTCTTGCCCTGGGAGCCTGAAAAAGCCTTGAAATGGGTGTGAATATGAATGACACATAAAAATCTGGTCTATGCTACAGATATTCCTCTGTATGCATATTGGAAAGAGATTTTGAGCTTGGAAGGTCGGATGATAATGAAATGTACCCAATGTGAATGAGCAATAGACTGGTTCCAGCATAGGGAAAATAGACAGGGAGTGAGTGAATGGATGTGAGCGGTCAAATATTATCAGGGTAAAACAAATAAAAGTAAAAATAAAAATAAAAATAAAAATAAAAATAAAAATAAAAATAAAAATAAAAATAAAAATAAAAATAAAAATAAAAATAAAAATAAAAATAAAANAATAAAAATAAAAATAAAAATAAAAATAAAAATAAAAATAAAAATAAAAATAAAAATAAAAATAAAAATAAAAATAAAAATAAAAATAAAAATAACTATTTTTATTACTTAGCAACAGTTCAGATAGTAACAAAACAAGGTTGTACAGAAAAGGAGGGGAAAATGCTCATTAGAGCAAACAAATAGACATTTCTAACAGCTAATATGACCATTGCCTTTGTTGCTAAAAGGTAGTTCCTTAACAGGGTCTAGTTATCTTCAAATATGCACATATAAGCATATAGTTCATAGTAGTAGATATATGTAATAATTGGTCCTTAGAGGAAAAGAAAACATTTTGAAGTGGAGATAATGAAAATGAGATAGAAATATTTWAAAAAAAAACATTATTTTGAAATAACAGAGAACAGAGTAAAAATGCTTTGGAAAATGGCCAGACTTTCCCCATTTTCCCCATTTTGGGGAATCCAATCACTACTAAGCTTTCATTAGAAAATCCTTTTGTAAAAGAAATGGAAACTAATGTATTAAAACAATGCCCATTTTTATGATCCTTTTATAGAACAACTGGCTGCTTTATATTTATTGACATTAAAAAAAACTATTTATAATATATGCTATAGACTGTTGAATCTTTCATCACTAACTGAACATTAAAAAAATCTATTTATAATATGTGCTATAGACTGTTAAATCTTTCATCACTAACTGAGCTAGGGGAAGGCAGCAATGTTGTCACCTAGAAGTACTTGATTTATTGCTCTGCTCTCAGGGTGGTTGATTCTGTATCTAAGTAAATCAACAACTCTCTCAGCATGCTCTATTCAGTACCTTCCAGTGGACCCACACTGAGATTTCTTTTGTCCCATTTCCAATTTTGAAAAAGTTACTTCCAGAGATGGCTTGAATCTTTMTTTTCTTGCACAGGGATTCTCAAATTGAGATACAGGAAAGAAAAAGCACATTTGCAAAAAATACTGAGTGGAGATCAGAGGTATTTTAGATGACCCAGTAAGTTGGACTGCTTCATTCTTCTCTTTAACCACTCTCTAATATCATGCCATAACAGTAGGGAGTTAGTGTAGAAAGAAATGGCCTTCTAATTTAATACAACTTTGGGAAAGTATTACTCTCTCACAGTTGGCAARCAAGGAAAATGGTGCCTGCAGTGTATTACTCCTCAAGATGGTGCTGAGGCATCTGCAGAGATTCACACAGTGAGACTGATGTTAAAAATGACAATAACACCTCCCTGAAGAATATTAAGAGATACTTCTAGAAGTCAAAGTGAGAATAGTTATTCTTTCAGTGCCTTTATCTTAATAAACAAAATTCAATGCAAAAGAGCATTTAAAAAGTATTTTCAAAGGCAACTTACTCGTCTAGATACTTTCAATAAAATAACGTAAAGGAGGTGGGGTACTAAGAAAAAAAGTGCTGATCTGTTGGTCTCTGCTAACATATGTTCTTTCGTAAGTCCTGCAAATAGATGGGCTGTATGATACTTTCTGCAACAAAGAAAATGTTTAGATTTATATAGACACCTGCTAGGGTTTGAGGCAAAGATGGACCTTTACCCAGAAATCAATCATGTTATGGTTAGTTACCCTTTTCCTCATTAGCAGAACCAGCCGTGGAGCAAACATCTGGTCTAGACACATGGAACTTTAATCAGACATGGCAATAATTTGTTTTCCAATTTTCCATAACATCAAAATATATCACCAAGAACATAGTTTAGAGTAACCCTTCTGCTCTGGATTTTCCCTTGTGAAAAGAAACTTGCTAAGGCTACAACCAAAAAGAAAGGACAAGGGAGGTTTTAAAAGATGAAGCTGAAAAGTATGTGCCAAATTCATCACTGTGTGCTGATAGAAATGTGCTGATAGAAATGAGTCAAGTCAGTTAGCAACAACTGCAAGAGATCCTGGTGCTAATTCAGTCCTTTGAGCACATACAGTACATACGTACTACTATTCACCTACAATTCAATACAAAAATATTATGCAACATTGCTTGAGGGGGAGAAAAAGCATGATTATGCCCATTTTGTTTACTGAGGAACCAAAACGGTTGATTTCAGTAGTTGATTTGAGGACCCAGAAAGAACTAATGGCAAAAACACAATTATACTTCAGAAATTTGTGTCAACTCTGTGCTCTGAGTGACAAAGAATGCTGCTTGCTTCCTTTCATCAAAGTAAATTCCTCACTACTATTCCTGGTATTTCCTAGTATTTTCAATGTGAATACAAACTGAATTGAGATCCAGCATTTTCTGAAGGAGGGTACAAATCTCTGAAACATGTGGAATKGATTAGAAAAAAAAAAGTCTAAGATGGTTATCTAAGAGAAATTAAAAACATCCACTTAAAATGCATTTGTCTCTGCATATAACCGCATACAGGATCACAGACCACCATCAAAGTAAATTTTGAAGGCCAATTGCAAAAAGGAGCCTAGTGACCAAGTTATTATTGAAATACCCTTTACTGAAGTAAGACTAAAAGCAGATTATGCAAGAATCTAGCCTGTAAATTGATATGTTTCCTTACCTCTGTAAATCATTTTAACCTTTACCTAAACGGATCATGTCAATAAATTCATCTCTGTGATGAATCCTCAGCTACTGCTTAGTSTCCTGTATCAATTGGATGGTATCAGTTCTTTACACACACACRTATATATAACAGGAATAAGGATAAAATCAACAAATCATTTCACATAGACTCCTGAATAGTCTCTGGATAGCGAGGACTTCAACAACATATTGACGTGGCTGGAAAGGGACTAATGACTTGCACAAGAAAATTTCTTTGCGACATTGACAACTCTTTTACCCTCTAGTTTCCCCAGCTACAATCTTTCTAACACTTTAATCAGTTAAAGAGGTTAAAGAAGAAAAGCTGTATCCTGATACAGTAATTTTATTTCCCATTGGACATAGTGTTTCAAAACTTCAACTTTTAACCACATTTCATTTCTAGAAGTCATATCCYAGATTATTTATTTTTGAGAGCAGTTTAAGTCATCTGAACAACTTTGTGAACAATTTTCTTTACCCCATTCCTTCAGACATTTGCAGTAATTTCATAGGTACTGGCTCTTCCATTATTTTCTAGCTCATCACCTTTACTATCATTTTGGCTCAGAGCTCATTTCTTTGATGTATAATAATTCGTCATGAGAATATGAGATGTCAAGGGACAGAAATATCTTCATCATTGAATGCACAATATGATCTACATGGCAGAAAGAAATAGTGAAGTATTATTTATGTTTCCTCTCAACCATCTCTCTGCTCAAAAGTCAGATTGTTACCATTCAAATTACAGCACAAGATTTATTTCACACCAAAGAACTTCATTTTGTTTAATATTAGGTGAGACAAATTATACACTGAGTTTTATGGTGTAAAATTCTATATTCTACACCGTAGTGTACTTAAGAAGCCCAGCCCACATTGTTATATCATATTTCATCTAGTGTGTTAGATTTGGGGTCTACATGTAAGACCTCTTTCGTGTCTTTTTTTTTTTTTTTGCTCTGGTCCTTTTGTCCTTTCTGACTTCTGCTTTTGTCTTTGCTGTTAAAGGAGTCTGAGAGGTTGTGGAGGCTCCTTCTCTGGAGGTCTTCCAAACCCACCTGGATGCCACCCTGTGCCCCRTGCTCTGGGTGTCCCTGCTGGWGCARGGGGGTTGGACTAGATGATCTCTCAAAGTCACTTCCAAYCTCAACTGTTCTGGGATTCTGTGATTCTGGGAATATAGCCCAACAAGACAGACCTGCTTTCCATTTCATTGTTACCTCATGACCCGAATGTTGACTAATGAAAGTTTGCTGGGTCTTGAATTAGTTGCCAAGATTGCCTAGTGCATCTGTTATTCCAGCTAGCAAAGTTCTAAGTTAAAAATCAGCATCAATAATAAAAACCGCCAAAAAATGTCAGTTTTTGGTTTTTCTATCCTTTTGTGTCTATTTGTCTTGTTTTGTTCCCAGGAAAGAAGTATCAAAGTAAAAAGTACAACATATAGGAAAAGCAATAGTTTGAATCTATTTCAAATAATTTCTTTCTTTTCCAAGAAGGTCTTTCACAACAGCTGTACTAYGATCGAAAAGAGGGAAGAGTTTACATTTCAAAATTCCATTTAATCATTTACATTTCAAATGCTTTAATTATTTTTCCTCCTATTTCTATATCTTTATTAAAAGGTTAAAGTGATTTAGCAACTATCTACCCTAAAGTAGCAACTGTCTGCCATAAGCCTTTATCCAGGCCAGTCTTCAAGCTGAAACTTCAAATCCTTAATGTCATACAGAGGCAAAGTCAGGTTAACATATCTGATTATTTAGGAACATTTATTTCATCAATATTAACTCCATCAAAATTAATTTTATATACATACAGTTCCATAAAGGAAGCATATGTCTGTGGGGATGTGGGCATTTATGCTTGGAGTGATGAAAGTCAGTATTGAACCCTATTAAAACTTGTCCATTTTACAGTGACTTTGCCTCATCACATTATACTCCCTTAGAAATCTCTGGAACAGTTCTAGCAGCCAATCTCTGTCATTTTTATACTTTTTTTAATATTTATATCTGCTAACCTTTTTTTATAACTGCCCTCACACTTATTACCATCTCATCCTACCCTCGCAATGCCTGTTCTTTCCATTACATAGAGCCAGAGCAATATTCTCATTCAAAAGGCATCCTCCAGATAGTCTTTCCCCTCAGTGCATAAAAAGTATGATTCACTCATCCTAGTGTCTAATTTTCCCCTTCATTTAAAATTATTGAGTTTTGGGGGATGCTGCAATATAGCAGCGAGTTATCAGCGGTTTCCAAGCTTCTAGGAGAAATTACATTTCAGGCATCTCTGCCTGGGAGTTCTGCATCTTCAGTGAGGGTCGGAGCTCTGGCCGTGTCTGACCAGCCTGCGGGGAGAGGAACCCCCCATCCCAACCTCTGCTCTCCCCACGCTCTTGCAGCTATGGGGAAATCATGCACAGGGGCACTTTGAAAGGAAGTGGTGCTGCACCCAACCAGTGGGATAATGACACAAGCACCACAGTACATGCACAGCATGCAATGAACTTTGATAGATTTATGAAATTTGGGGCTTTCCTACCACACTCCGCAAGCGTCCTTGTAGCTGAGATCAGTTGAAACATTCCCGCTGGAGCTCAGCTGTCACAAGAGACAGTCTTTGTTTGATGCAACAACCTTCACAACAGATAGTGTTTGATAACAAAAAGATTATATGTCAAAGTCCTAAAATGAGGAAATGATTGATCTCCCTGTGACAATCCTTATTCTCTCTTACCAGCTTACTGACATATAACTTGCTGGTATTTGTTACCATCACTTGTTTCATCCTGTTCAATATTCTGTCCAGAGAATGATGTTTTTTCCACATTTCTGAAAATGTTTGGCAGACTTCTGGCCTCTGCAAGATAGGAATAATAATAATCACTAAACAGTAGCCTACAGCCCTAGAATAGCTTACAAGTTAATGTTGAATTAGCATATCTCTGTGCAACATACTCTCGAATTTTAATTTGCAAGGTACAGTAGAAATAGGAAAAGACTAAAAATAAAAATGTAACAGAAAGAAATAGATGCACAGTCCTTCTGAAGGACAGAGATTTTTCCTTCCTCAAAGCTAGAAGAGGCTTTTCAAAATTATCTGGTGTTTGTTTCAATGTAAACAACATACATAACTGTATAATAACAATCTAAAAATAACCACATGCATACTTCATAAAAATTTGCATACTTCACATCGCTACTTCATTAAAAGAAAAAAAAAGTAACTATCTAGAGGTAAGAATGTCAAGTAGCAGTATTTCAAAGTCTATCTCTAACAGAGAAGGAAAAACTGCCAAGGTTTTGGCTCGCTGACTACAAGCTTAGCATAATGCAGAAGTTCAGGTAAGTGTGGCAGTGCTGCACATTCCCATGCTGGCACTTGCTGAAGCACAGGTTGTAGCTATTTGCATATCAATGCGCCACATGTTTCTCCAAGACAAAGCTGTTTCAGACCACTGCTGCTCTTTGAACTTTGGAAACAAACTGAAAGGTTTCTGTGCTATTGTTAAAAACAATGAAATTGCTTYGCACGCAGGTTACAGTTATTGTACAGTGCCCTGTATCGAGTGGTATTAGTGATTGCAAAGGGAGTGTATTGCGACCAAGCTCCACGTTGCTGGAAAGAAAAGCATTATTTTATATTCAGAACGTAGTGTTGTACAAGTAATAGTGATGCCTACTATCCAGAAGGTAATATTCATCGTAACTTTGTTAGCTGGCTTGGTAGGCCTATAGCAAAACCTGAGAACTGACAATAAATTTAGATTAAAATGATTTGTCCAAGGTCATACAGAAAAAAAAATGTAAAAAAGCTTGGAATAGGAGTCTGGAGTTCCACATCCATGTGCTAATAAGACGAAGCTGCTGCTTTTCCCCATGGAGAAAGAAGTATTTTTGAGACCTCTCACAAATCAATACTAGGAAAGTGTCACACAAAACAGCAAGCTGCATTAGGAGAGAAATATAAAACCTTCCACAAAGACAGTATCAAATGGTCAGAAGCTTTGTCATGTCAAACTATGACTCAGAGTATGACTCTGTCCAGAAGGTCATCACTTCTGGAAAAAGAACAGCCTCTTCTCTGCATGTTTCTCAGTGATCTGAAAAGGAAAGCAAGTGAATGCTTCAGTCATGCAAAACAAAGGACCTTTAAAAGCACTTCCAGCTAAGAGCAAACCAATCATTTTTAAACTTGAAACTTCAACTGCGTGTAATGAAGCCATTATTGCACATGAATATGACTCCTCAATCAAAATTCCTGAAATCCATGCCATAATAGTTTTATTTACATTGTAAAGAAATCACTGTAGATTAGTATTCAAATAACAGTACTTATTATTCTCTACTCCCTGGGTTGTCCTTTTAACTTTCTTTTCATACTACATTGATTAAAGAAAAAAAGTATTCAGAAAGTATTTAGAAATACATTAAAAGATTACCTGTTGACTTCCAACAAGTTGAATTTTATGCCGTTGCCTACTCACACTTGCAGAGGAGAACAAAGTTTGCTCCCTTGCTATTTGAAGAGTAGATGCTTTTAAGAAAAGTGTATCTTGGCTCTTTCTTTTCTACAACTACAGTAGGATGATGGGCCACCAAACTCCCAGAAAGGCTGAGTTTGAAGGAACCTCTGCAGGTTCAACCCCCTGCCCAAACCAGGGGCAGCTACGGCAGCTTGCTCAGGACCATATCCAATAGGCTTTGAGGATCTTCAAGGATGGAGATTGCTGTGGACAAACTGTTCCTGTGTTCAGCCACCCCCACAGTGAAAAAGTCACATCTTTAACCAGAATTTCCAGTTTTTCAGTTTGTGCCAGTTGTCCTGGTGCTGGGCAGCGCTGAGAACAGTCTGGCTCTGCCTGCTSTACTCCCCACCGTTATTACCCTCATTCACACTCACTGGTGAGATCCCCCAGAGCTTTTGCTTCCCCAGACTAAACAGCCCCAACTCTCAGCCTCTCCTCACGTAACAGATGCTCCAAGCTCATGTGTGTGGGCCTTAGCCTCATGTCCATGTCTTTCCTGTGCTGGGACCAGCACTCCAGATGTGCCTCACCAGTGGAGGGCAAGGATGACTTTGCTCAAGATCTGCTGGCAACGCTCTGCCTAATGCATCCTAGGATAATGTTGGCCTTTCTCTGCCACAAAAGCACATTGCTGCCTGAGTGGCCAACTTGTCCATCCAGACTCCAATGTCCTATTCCACAAARCTGCTCTCCAGCCAGCTGATCATCATAGAAGGCTATCAGRTTGGTTAAGCAAGAATCCCCCTTCGTAAATCCAGGATGACTAATCCGAGTTACCTTCTTGACCTTCATATATCTGGAAACTACTTTCAGGTCCGTTGGCTCTGGTGCCTTCCCAAGGTCTCAGGTAAGGTCAGTGGTTTCCTGCCTTTTCTGAAGGAAGGAGTGACAGTCTTCCAGAGTCTCCCTCAACTACCACAGGCTTTCACAGATAACTGAAAGTGGCCTTGCAACAACATCAGGCAGCTCCCTCTGCATTCACAGGTGCCAGGAGACAGAAAAACACAACAATCAGATTTTGAAATGCACCTGCCGAGACACTGAGACAGACACTGGTGACAGACAGCAACTCCTAGATCCTTCCTTCCACTGAGCTCAAGAGCCAGGGAAGCATCCTCCAACCAAAACAAGAAATCACTGATAAGGAGATGAGAAACCACTTAACATTTGAGAGTCTTTCAGTTTCTAACAGAACTGAACAGTTTCTGAACAGTTTCTAACAGAACACTTACTGACAAAGCGGGGAAAGAAGATCTAACACAAYCCTTTAGCATAGTGTATTGTTACATGGAAATGATATATTAAAGTTAAAGCAAGAAATATCCAGCCAAGACAGAAGCTGACAGCGCTGATGGTCAGGGTGAAAAGGAAGGAAGAAGGCAGGACACCATTTTCTAGGCAGGAGCAAATGGTAACCTCTTGCCTTCAACATCGCAAGCTTCCATACTCACAAGCAATTTCTGAGAGAGAAAAACTTCCCACAACTCAGAGCAGACATAGCTTGTGATGGGCAGGGCTCTGTTCTTCGGGGGCTGTTTCTACTGCTTTCTTACTGGAGGACTCCCACTAACAGAGAAGCACAGAAGATACTCCCAAAATAATCCACARCAGCTCTGAATCTGTACCTGTGGATCTGGTATTCCATAAAAAGTCTATTATCCAGATACCACCTTGAAACCGATTTAGGAATAAAAACATGCCAYGAGTAAATTTATGGCAGTCATCAGAAAATACTATGTAGACCTTGTCAACCTGATAGTAATTAGTTAGGAGGGAAAAAAAGAAAGTGGCAATTGGTATTTCACTCCTGAGTGCTCTGGACAAAGAAAAAAAATATAGAATTCCAGAGTCAGGGCTGAAACTCAAAACAAAAGTAGAACAAAAGATCTAGAACTTATAAAATATCCAAAGTTAACACAGAACAGGTCTTTGGTGAAAACTAATCCTCAATGTGATATTTTGAATTTTGAGTAAGGAATGAAGGCTCCCAGGAGCRTATACTGCATAAGTGAGATGCCTCGTGATGATTTCAGAGTGGGCGTGAGCACAGCCAGACGTAGATTGGGAAGTCACCTAAAATCAGACCAAGGCTGCAAACCAGCCAGCATCTGAATTTTAATTCCATCCTTCACTTTCCCTCAATTCCACCAGAGATCTGAAACTGTAGATAACATGCCAAGGACAGGGTATTTCCAAGAACGAGTATAAAAACTCAAACTTTGCAGCCCCTTATAAGCCCAAGTCCCTCTGCACGTGTGCTGAAGTAGCATTTCACAAAACAGAACATACACATGGGCCAATGCAATGTCTGTAAGGCAGAAACACCTTAGAATGATATGCCAACTGATTAAAGGATTTTCGGATTACAACTCAGGATTTGGAAGCTCAAATTTTACAAAATTCTCGCTTTCAATCCTTCTCACAATAACCAATTGTTCTTCTGTAAAAGTCCGTAGTTTTTGAACTTAGAAGGAATTAAAGAAATAATGACGAGGAGGAGAAATTCTATCACTTCTAACACTTCAGATTCTAAGCTAACAAACAAGACAGGCCTTTCTGTTACATATATAGTTCAAGTACATACTTCAAGTAATAGATTTTGCTATACCTTGAGAAAAAAATATCAACCTCATTGAAATATAATAGGATTAAATGCCTGAATTCCTATAAAATACAATGAAATTTGAGTGCCTACATCCAATTGAAATGTAATGAGATCTGAGTGCCTAAATCCCATAACCTGATTGAAAAATCCTACCCTTAGTTTTTCTCAYGCTCATGAGCGCAGGTGGGACTTTGAAAAATATATTAAATTATACCTCAAATGACGTAACTGAAGCAACACTTAATTCAATAACAGATTACCTAAAGTTGTCACTTACAGGATTACTTGTATTTTTGACAATAGAAAACGGATCCAAATTCCATGTTATACAGGATAGCAGTTCCTGCATTCTTTTTCCCAGTAGAGAAAGGGAATGCACAGAGGTTGCATAAAGTCCTMTTTTACATTAACAGGCTTTTCTGATTCTGCAAGCCCTGTCCTCTAAGCAAGGTTAAATGAATTATGGCTAGATTAATGCTGGCCAAACAGCTAGCCTAAGCAGAAACCATGTCTTTGGCCTTTTGATGGAGCCTGTAATAAAAATATAAATTCTCTAGAGGATCCAGTGGATGGAGGCAGAGAGTGGGAGGATTCTGGTGTGTCCGTGTATGCAGGGAAAAAAAAAAAAATCTCCAGGGCAGTCTAGCAAATACTTCCCAGTCCCTTCCACGTTAGCATCCCGTTCTCCTGCAGAGATGCTTCCATCAGGGAGAAATGCGCAGTGTYGCCACAGGGTGGCTCAGTCTAGCCTGCAATGAAAGCCACAGCTTTCCTTCTGCTAACACCAGCAGAAGAAAAACGGTCTGAAAAACCAGACTGCTGCATCCAGAGCAGCTGGAGAGGAGCTGCTGTGAAGAGAAAGCCAGGAGAAGAAGGGAGCGACCTGGATTCTCCCTGACCTGCACCATTACTCTTAACACTGCTGAAGCCACAGCCTAGAGCCACGTCCCGGAGGATTTAGCGGGTGAGCAGYGACTTGTGATGTGAAGGCACCGAATTCCTGGGCAGCCAAAAATCCCACCGACATCCACGGCATTTCCAACTGACCGAGGCAACCCTGCAACCCGTCTGTGTCGGCTCACCATAGGGAAAAACACCCTGCCCTCCTCACAGGACTGGGGACAGTCACCACAAAACGTGACTCCATGTGTTCCGGGAGGCTGTTAAATGTTGTGCGTAACCCTGTGCTGTAGTCTGGGAAAAAAAAAGCACAGACACATTTAGAGGTAGCGAATGTTTCCAGAGGTCAACATTCCCATTCATTTTTTAAAAGTAGAG
Source organism: Nothoprocta perdicaria (assembly GCF_003342845.1). Lineage (NCBI taxonomy): Eukaryota > Metazoa > Chordata > Aves > Tinamiformes > Tinamidae > Nothoprocta > Nothoprocta perdicaria. The sequence goes on along the minus strand of NW_020455866.1, from coordinate 1,788,866 downwards.
TGCACGTAGCACACTCTAAAAACAGGTATTCACACTAAAAATTAAGACCAAATAGAATAAAAARCTATTTTTACACATTATTGTAATCCTCATAAATTTTCCTGAATATTAGAGGGCATTCTCAACTTCAGTGAGATCAAGTCACAGCGGGACTAACAGTTAGTTCCTAATAGTTGTATGAGGCTCCTATTAGGCTCAGCAGCTCAATTTTGAAAATTAAAATTAACGAAATCTAACTAAGTCTCCTCAGATGTTCTGCACTTCCAAAGCACGCACAARCGGGACACATCCAATCGGGAATATAACAGAACAGGAGACAAGGGCGCCGGGCAGCGCCAAGGCCCCCGCGGCGGGGCCGCTCCTCTCACAACGCCCGGGGCTGCCCGGGCCGCGCTGCCCGCGAAACTACCGCTCCCGGCGGGCCGCGCGCCGGCGCGGAACTACAACTCCCGGCGTGCCCCGCGGCGCCTCTCCCGGGACACGCGGGCGCCCGCTGCGCGCGGGGC
>NW_020455866.1:1639493-1788157 GCF_003342845.1 Nothoprocta perdicaria | reverse complement strand
GGGCCGCGCCGCTGCGTGGGGGCTGGTGCCGCCGCCCGGCGGCGGGGAAGGGGCCGCGGCCGCGCCTCACGCGCCGTAGGTGCCGGCGCGGGGCCGCCAGCGGAGCCCCCTCTCATTTAGTTCCCTTCCCGAGACCCCACTCGAAGCTGGGAAGCATCGACGCGTCTGGCTCTGAGGTTTGTGCGCGGCTTTCCCCCCCTTTTTTTGGGGAGTAGGGTGGAGGGAGAGCGGTTGTTTTCATCCGTTTCCCAGCGTTTCTTCCCCGGTAGCCAGGTCGGGGCCGTGTCCGCGCCGCGGGTGCGCGCGAGTCAGGTGCCGCGAGCGGGCGCGTGACGGCGCGTCCCGAGGGAAAACGCGCCGGGGAGCGGCGCCTCCCGCCTGGAAAAGTTGGGAAGTTTGCTGTTTAGTGTGGAGAGGGAAAAAAAAAAAAAAATCCTAACAGAACAAAAAACGAAGCGCTTGTAACTTAAAAGTTCCGCATTTCTTCGGGAAGCAGTCCGTTGTAGTAAATTGTTTAAAACAATGGGATCCAGGCGGGCTTTGCTGTCCCAGCAGGCGCTCCTGTCAGTGACCGGATCACGGCRTTGCGTAACTGGAGTCCACTGACTCCAGCGTGAGTGTTAAACAAGGAGCCCCTTATTTATGGAGCCCGTTGCTCTCCGAGAGTTGTGTGGCTTGCAAGTTTCTCAATGAGCCTAAAAACCCTTGGCTTAACGAGGATTTGGCGCTGCCTTGGGTTAGAGCTGGAGGAAAGCCTCTTTCCCGGGTTTTCGTTGTAGTATCCGCCGCCCCGCAGGAAGGGAGGCGGCTGGAGAAGTCGGTGTGGGATCCGTGTGGGATCCAGCGGCTCTGGAGTGTGTGACACGAGGGCTTCCTGGGGCTCCCTCCTATCCTGTTTCAAGTGTAGCAATCCAGCGCTTCCCCTGAGCATTCCCAGCTCCTCCTTTCATTCCAAACTTGCTGTTGGAAACCGAGCTGAGCCAGGTAGAAGCTGGGGAGCGGGAAGCGTATTCCTTCTGTAAAATAATGTAAATAGCGGGCGAGAGGGAGCGTGGCGGTGGGGGCTTTATCCTAGGAAAGCAGCCGGTGGTTGGCACCATCTGAAGGCGTCTCTGCAGCGGTGATTCTGCTGCTGCTGCCTTAGTGTCCTGGCACGAGACCCATCTGCACCGGAGCTGGGATACGGAGCTGCCTCTGCACTGCTGGGAACTCCTGCCTTGCCCAAAAGCTGCTCRGCAAATTCCTTTCTGCTGCCTCTGCCATGCAAATTGACCGTAAGCTTAGGTATCTGCAGAAAAGTCTTAAAGATTGTGACCCTCATCTGAGGATTGGATTTATAAACTGTGAATTTTATATCAATGTATTTTGGCTTTTTTCAACGCTATTGCAATTCAYAGCAAGTAAATATTTTAAATATCTGGTTAATGATACATTTACCGTACAATATGTTCCTACAAAACTTATATATAAATATATTTATGAATATAGTAAGTTCTGACATAATATCTATGCACGCTTCTTTTTATTAGAAAATGCATCAGATTAAACAATCTGCTGTGCCTGTAGCTCACTTCACCTAACACTTTCATTAGTTGAATACTTTTCTATTACTGCTAAGAGTTTTGGGCATCTGGGCAGTGCATTGATGGTGCCAGCCCCCCCCCGTTTTTTTTTAGTGGGCAAGTTTACTATGTTAGTTTGAGTCAAGAAGTCACCAAGAAGCAAATTTTGGTCATCACCATTTAATGTGCTTTGTCTGAAAGCAAGATGGTCTTGCAAAACAAAAGAAGCTAAACCAGAAAATGCTCCCTGGGAACAAATCTAACACACTTCAGCTGTTAATGACCATCCTGTCAACGGGAGCAAATTAAACTAGTCTGAAATTAAAAACTGCTGGAGCATGTCTGATGCAGATGGTGGGTATGCAATACCGCGTGCTTTGCTCTTGTTTAGGTGCACTGCTGGCTAATAGGGGTTTATTTGAAGCAGAAAATAATTTCAGTAACTTAAACAGAGCCRAAGAAAGGGATTTAGATCTCAGCCAGGCTATAGGAGAGAGCCTTGGCCCCAATGCAAGTGTGACTGACTTCTTTCACACTAAGTGATGCCGGGGCTACTCTCCTTTGTGATATGTGGACTTAAGTCACGTTGGGAACTGTTAGGTGCTGTACTGGGAGCTGCTGGATCATCCAAGCCCAGYGGGAGCCAGGAGGGGCCTGTGACATTTCTGCTCCCTGGGATGCTGCCACGCGAGCGGCCTTGTCCCACCACGAGGCAGAGGAGCTCTCGAAGCTCTCGAGCCATTGCTGCCAGTTCAAAACATCTCCTTGTAGCCGTGTTCCCAAAGCTTCGAACACCCTGTGTGTGTCTATATAGTTACTATATAGTGAAAGCACTGGGGGTTTTGCTTTTCCTGGCTGAGGGAAGTGTCTCAAGAGCTGTCCTCAATCATTCTTGCTGACGTGGGTTCATTTCGTACTTGTTTACTTACTTGTGTTCACTCACATTTCATATTTATTTCAAACATGGGAATGCAAATACCGCCCTGCAATTAGGAAACGCRTTTAGTTTTTGCTGCAGTCGGTTTGATTGATTGTGTCTATCACATGAACCAGATTGACAGTCCCCCGTTTCACAACACCCCGCAGCCCTGTGGTTAGTTTAGTCCTGGGCCGAATGGGTGGTGACTCGGATTCTATTAACCCAAAGAGAGAGCATCCAATGCGCRTCTCATGTGAGTCCTTCTGGTATTTTGTTAAAACAGGGCGCTGCTGCCTTGTTTGTTTGTTTGAGATTAGCTTAATTTTATGTTACTTTCTTTGAAAAGCACCAAAAAAAAGAATTTTGATTTGTAATGCCTTTGTTGTAGGAAAAATACCCAAGCTTATTTATCCTTTCCCCCTAAAACTAATTCCATTTTAATAGGCCCCCAAAGTGGAAAAATAGTTCTTACCACCACACTGATCTTTATATGTGTACTTGTAAAGTGTATGTAATCTATTCAAGCTACAAAATATGCCCAGTTAACATTGTTGCAATATTATATATTGTATGTATATATATATACGTAAGCAATAAAGTTATAGAAGTGTTTTGAAACAATCTTGCTTTGAAAACAGATCTGTCCTACTTCAGTGAGTATATGTAATRTGCTTAGCTGAAAGAACATATATTTGCAAATACAATTTACTGTATTTGACTCRGGTCATTTGTGTTATTGCATGATTTGTATAGTCTGCTCTGTACATCTGACAATTCTGAGCAAAATTTTGTATGCTGCACAGCTAAAGTATGTACCTTTTTAAAATTGCTGACTTCTTTAATAAAACAAAMTATCATTTAAATCATGAAAGAAAGCTGAAATAAGATTGTGAAAGATGCATTTTTATTTTRATATTGAAAATCCAGATGGTGACCTGAAAGGCATGTTTTAAACTATATAGATGTAATTTTAGAGCAGCATTCTATATTTATATTAACAAAAAGTCCATAACAAAAAGTTATGATGATATTTCTGTCCTCCCCTGCAGATACTGTTCTTGAAGCATGGATCATCCGGTGGATGAACCTTGAACTTCTGGATCAGAAACTGGGATTTCCCTCTGTTTTTCATGAAGGATGGCAACACCATATGTTCCTGTTCCTATTCCTATTGGGAGTTCATCTTCCAGCTTTACAGACAGAAACCAAAGAAGTTCTTCATTTGGGAGCATCTCAACAAGCTCGAGCTCCTCCAAAGGGCAGCTGGAGGACTCGGCTGTGGGTAGTTTTAAGAAGATGAGCGTGCCTGACCAGACTGGCTCTACGTCATCTGTGTGCAGTAGCCCGCTCGTTAGGACTAAGTTCACAGGTGTGGACACATCCATAGAATACTGCTCACAGCCCGTAGAAGACACAGAGCAGAACACAGATTCCAGGAGCTGGGAAGATCGACCGTCCACGCCTACTATCCTGGGTTACGAGGTGATGGAGGAAAGGGCAAAATTCACTGTAAGTTTTGGGGATGGTACCGTTCATCTTATGTAGACATTTAGGCAGTGACTGAATGTGCTTCTCTCTTTTGTGTTCTCTTTTCTAMATAAAACTTTCAGTTCAGGGATGCTGAAGCTAGATTGGTGTTTGCAAAGCACCTCAAATCAGTGTAGTCTGGCAGGAAAGCCTTTTCCTCATTTTACAGAAAAGGCAGCAGTCTTTTCTGAAGTTAGTTATTTAATAGAAATGTTTCATGCAAGTTTCACAAGTTACTCCTAGAAAAGTCAGAAATTTCTTACAAAGTTACAATTCCTTGCAAAATTGAGCTGGATACTTAAACATCCCAAAAGATTGCATTTTATTTTAAATGAACAACAAAGCACAATGATATTTACCTCTTTTATGGTTATTTAGAAACACAAACTTTTCTCAATATACCAACACTATTTACAGCTTTTGGCAYTACTGGGTTTAGTGTCAAATTGCGGAAATCTGTTTCAAAAGCCTCAGGGTGAGGGTGTCACATGAGTGGTATCTCTTGGCATAASACTGAACTGTTCTAAATCGATTTTTCTCGAAGAATATACTAGCTGACAATTTTATTGACMCACTGTGTGCAGATAGAGTTTTGCCTTGTGGATATGATTGAAACATTTCATTGCAGTAGTTAAAGAATGTTGACTAATAGAAGTTGGTTGGGTACTGATTGCTAGTTCCCTGATWTTCTTTTAGGATACTTGACATACTAGTGAAATCATCAAGGTCTTATAGTGTTACTAAATCAAATACTGCTATTTTTTAATTATCTGAAAGCAATATTTGTAATAGGTTTTCGTATTGTTATGTATGCTGGTGTAAGAGAAGAAACAAGGAAAATTTTGCATCTGAGTTAAGGTTCTTTTTCAATAGTATCTTCAAAGCTAAAACTATAAATAGTATTGTTGGTAATTGGAGACCAAACCATGTCAATACAGTGGGTACTCCAGTATGTTTGTAGGATGTTACTCAATTGCATTTAAAACATAGAGTCAAGATAGTCATTGGATGTAGAAAGACAGATGACAGTACAAGTGAAACATTCTTCATAGCTAAAATTCTTGGGTGCTTTTTTGCTCTTTCTGAATTCATTTCTTACATTGCTGTGGTTGTTTCAGAGAGCAATGGAGTGTTTAGGAGAAAGCAATCCGCTGAAGATAAACTACCAATTATGCGTTAAAACTAGTTAGTGATCTAGTTAGTCRCTGTTGAAGAGTAAAATCAAGGGAAGGCAATGAAATAAAATTGAAGTCACTCTTTAAAACTGCAGAAAAGAGATTGAAACTGAAATTCATCAAAATTAAAGTAGATGGATAAARCGTATTTCACTTATCTTTCACTTTGGTAATATAGACAATATTTTCATAGAGTGGAGAATCTGTAAGTAGTTTCACAAATCTGGCAAAGAGAGAAGGTAGTTAATTATATTTAGAAAATATTACAAAATATCTTTCCCTTAATTTTCCCTGATTTTTAGTAATGCTATTAATTTGTTTTTTGAGAGTTCTTTTCTGTTTCATTAAAAGATAAAGGCTAATTTCAGCTTTCTAGCCAATATAGAATTATTTTTTCCTTTTTTTTTAACCCTAATATTCTTGTTTTTCCACACAGGTGTACAAAATACTAGTAAAAAGAAGTCCAGAGGAAAGTTGGGTGGTTTTCAGGCGGTACACTGACTTTTCCAGGCTTAATGACAAGGTGAGTGATAAATATACAGTGGTAGATTCTCAGCCAACTTGCCCCATACTTATCTCTTCTTCCTTCTTTGTTTCATGCTTCTGTCACATTTTCTTCTGCTTATGCTGCTTTACTACATATCAATCATTTACTATATCAATGAATGAAAAACACAGGATTCCTCTTTTTTTGTAGAGATTGTGCCTATGAAATAAATAATGTGTTTAATGCACTTCATACTTTAAAGGGGATGTTAGCACAAAATGTACAGGAAATTATCTTAACTATTTCTTGCTAGCCACTTTTTTCTATGTAAAATTTATTTAGATCTCAGTACATTACCCTCAGTGCAGCAGAACTTTGCTGGCGGTATAAAGAATGTCAAAATTGTCACTTGAAAGAAGACAAATAAAAAGCAGTGGCACACTAATCTAGGATAATGGAGAGAGAAGTTACTGGTATTGGTACATGAGAAACCTTTTGCTGATTTCAAAAGCAATCAATCGGAAGAAAAGAATACCCAGCAAGAGGTCAGCCTAAAGGTGTAGCACGTACTTGAAAAGAATAAACAGAATTGCTGAGTGTCAAGACAAGACTGTCACAGGATGACTAAGCAGTACATTTCTGTAAATCATTACAAACAGAAGTAATAGAAGGAGACAGGAAAATATAGGTGCAATACTTGGGAGCAAAGGATACATCAAAGACAAAAATATGTTAACTAAACCTTATAAAGTAATTTTAACAAAAACGTTATTCTGGGAGCATGTTGAAGATGATGGAATCTGAGGGTTTAGGAGCAAAAGCAGACATTTGGCGAGTTGCCTAAGCCTTGTTGGTTAAGGGCACCTAGCAGATTGGAGAAATATGTGAAAAATTCACTTCTGCTTTGAGAAAAGGTGCAAGAAGAACTTTGTRAAGTTTATTACTCTGTAAAGCTGTTGAATAAGTAATAATACAGCCAGTTCTTAAGAACAAAGAATTTAAGTTCTTTTTTTTTTTTTTTTTCGTGGGGCTGTGCAATATTTTCCTCATGTGATATGCCTGAGCTATCACATGCTGATGGAGAACACAGACATGTAGGAAAAACATGGGATCCATGAAAGCAGTTGCAGGCAGCATAACTTGTCTGACCCCCCCAGTTTTTCTTGCTGCATCAGAGGAGTTCTTGAGACTATAGCTGAAAATACAGACTACAGTTGTCAGGGTCTGCTGACAGCAAGTAGCTTTCTCAAACTCTTCACCCACAATAGGAGCAATCTGTGGGTAGACATTCCATCCCCTTGTAAAAGAAACGATGTGATCTGCATACATGGGAAATCATCAAGCAGAAATCCAGCTGGTTCAAATGCTTTCCCAGCTGTGGCTATCTGTCATCCTCACTACCATTAGATTTATACAGGACTTTATTTTCTAGATTCAGTTCCGTTCAGTATTTTGTTAAGAAATGAGGGTTATGGAGTGTGGAGGGTGCTTAGCTGAATGGTGCTAATGATAGTTTTGTAATAGGTGAAGGAACTTTGCATGACCAAAAACAAAAATAGTCTAATAACAAGAGGAAATTCAGTCTGAGAAAAAGACACCATATACTTAAGGAAAACATCAAATGCACAAAGAAAGAAGACCTTGACAATAAACTGCCATGTGGATCAAGAGCTCATAGTCACTGTGAGCTACAAATTTGTTATGCAGTAAATGTGATCTTAAAAGGCACTCTCCTCGTGATAGGAGAGAGTGCTTTTATGAACAAACATAAGCCAATACAATTGTTACAATTGTTGTTTCTTCAAAATGTTAGTGAAGTTCTAGCTGAGATACAATACTGGATTTTGCAATGTGGGTTTTTTTTGTTGTTTTGTTTGGCTTAAAGAAAAGGAAAAAAAAAAAAAAAAACTGTCTGCCAAAGAGCTACCAAGGAGCTTTTACAGAGTTYGTAAAGCGCAGTTCACAGTTAAAAACAGCCGTCTCATTGTCACAATGCTTAAATTTGCTATGCATGGATCAAGATACTCACTGAACAATTATCCTGCAGCTGTGTAAACATAGAGCATTAAAATGTATTTTGTGGAAACTCTGGAATCCCTGACATTGAAAAATTCATATGAATATATTGGGGTTTTCAGTACATCTGACAGAAGTTTGCTTGATCCTGTCTTTGCGAAAAGGTTAATTGACTCTCATGGGAATTGCGGTTACATTGTTTGTTTGTTTGTTTAAAAAAAAAAAAGACTTTTAAAAATACTCTTTTAAAAAAAAATTTTAAAGTCTTGTTCACTATAAATCCTCTTGGGGATTTTTTTGTGTGTGTGCATCAAACATTCCGGTAAGAAAACACATCTGAAAAATTGCTTTTATGAAAGCATTAGGTTTTTATTATCTTTAGGCATAGTTGAAAAATAAGTAAATTGGCATCCTTGGAGAAGCCAATCATTATATATTTTTAAGTCTACATTTAATTCCATATTTCTGAATTTAAAAAAAAAAAAACAAAAAAACTAGGTATTTCTGATACTGAATATGTGTAATTGCTCTTTAAGCAAGCCAAGAATATAATTTGTCATGACAGTACTTTTTTTTTCCATCTATGTATAAAAGAGTTTGGTTCTTTGAGGAGCTGCTCTTTGCCAGAAGTATTTCATAGGTGTGTCATAATTCATTCTGTTTCAGAAAAGTCTCCCAAGAAAAGATGAGTTGCATTCTCTGTAATGGGTTTTATATCTATATTTATATGGTAGTTCTTATTCCAGAGTACTTCAGAAGAAATATCACTGAAATGCTTACTCATCTGCCACTTAGTACTTGCATTACATTCTCTTTTGCTTACTGACTCAGAGACGTTCAGTAGCAAAGCAAAGTTGCTTTTCTTTCTGTTTTTATATAGTGAATTTGAAAGGTCATTYGATTGCCTAAGGCTAAACAGCAAGTAGTAAAACCGTGTCTAGAATGTATACTACAATCTGAATTGTACTTACAGTTGTGAGAGTTACCTARTGCTTGAACTTAACAGAAGATGAAAACAGTGTGTAATTTGAAGTTCAATGCTTAGAATAAAGTTCACCAAATTCCATATTTTATTCTGATTTTTTTTTTGTATCTCTCCGTTCATCTTTGGTTTCTGTTTCAGCTAAAAGATATGTTTCCAGGCTTTCGATTGGCCCTGCCACCAAAGCGCTGGTTCAAGGATAATTATAATCCTGACTTCTTGGAAGATCGACAGCTGGGACTACAAGCTTTCCTCCAAAACCTAGTAGCTCATAAAGATATTGCTAACTGGTACGTGATTTAAATTTTGTTTGTGGGTTGTGGGGGGTTTTGCACCCCTAGTATGGGCCATTAAACTTTAGCAACATGTTTTTGAGCCACACAGTTTAGAATTTTGTTAATGTTCATAGTGTGCATTTAGTCATTATGTGCATTATTTGGTGTCCTGTTAAACTACATTCTAATCTAAGCAAAAAAAGGACATTGCTGTATCTTGAATTGTTTATGGTTAGCTACAAACTGCATGCTGTAATATTTAATTTTAAAATATTAAACTAACCCCTTTTTTGTCTTTTTTTTTTTGTCTATTAATTTTGTCTATTAATAGTTTATATGGCAACTGAATATTAGGTTTTTGTAGTGTTAAGCTCTTGCACGCTTCAGCAGCTACTTCTTAAAATGTGCATTCAACTGACATAATAGCARTAGAAATACCATTATAGATTACTTACATAAATGTAAACCACAAATCAAGACTGAAAAAGAGTCTAAAAAAAGAAAAATGATCGTATGGTTAAGTAACCTGGTACAGAAGTCCTACCGACCAATGTCTTTTTTCCTACCAAAGTGGAAGATCCTTCCAWACCTGGTATGTGAGAACAACTTAATTTTGGTAAATGAAATAAAACATCATATTAATATAGGCCAGAAGAAAATTTCAAGCAGCAAGGTGATAGAGGCATAGCTCTTTAGTTCTAAGCATCTTTTCCAACATAAGAATTAGAAAATCTGCTGTAGAGTGAGATAAGAGCTGATCAAAAAGTAAAAGGAACATTCAGCAAAGAAAGGCTGTGGTGAAACTCCTAAATTGCTTTTTTGTACTAGCCCTCCTTGCAGAGGGACTGGGAGGTTGCTTTACCACTCCCATTGTTTTGGGAAACTACCTGAAATTACATGTCATTTGAAAAGAGAGAAGTTGTCCAGAGCAAATAGCACTAAACATTAACATTTTAAATTGCTGAGCAAGTACCTGTGGTGCTAGAGCATCTATTTTCCATTTTTAACTTAGTTTGTTAAAAGAACGGCTAGTATTACTTTTCATTTACTTAAGAACTTGAGCATTAACTTGTAGAACCATAGACCTGATCTTCTGCTACTGCTTAAATGGAAAAGAGAAGTAGTAAACAGCTGAATAAAAATAACGCACGAGAAAGCAATAATGCCATTTGCAGAAGGAAGTCTACTTTACAAATGGTTAGGAGAGAGTTTATGTAACATCTTCAAAAGGTAAGAGGAGAAGGATTGGACAGAGGCAATGAGTGTTGTTTATGAAATTGTGAATCATGGTTCTGGGCACTGATGTTCAACATATTTGGAAATAGTCTGTAAAAGGAGCGATCAAAAGGATTATGGAGTATTGTAGAAGGATCCCTAGATACTGAGTGRCTAACAGATTAAATTCCATGTCATTAAGTACAGAACAGCAGAAAGCACGTACATGAAGAATCATAGAATTAATTAGTTGTTACAGCCCAGCAGTAATGCTGGTGGTTTTCTGGAAAAACTYAGTATTTGGCAGTAATCAAAAGGGTGAATAAGAACTGTTTGAGAGGAACTTGAAAGCTAAGAGAAAATTACTTTATTGCTATGGAAATCTGAATTGCAGTTCCGCACAATGTGATACTAAAGCCCAGCATCCTTTTTCAAAAGGGAATATGCTAGAAGCACGGAGGAGGCAAGCAAGGGCAGATGGAGCTGCAGAATAGCTTCCTTACAGGAAGAATTCTGCTGAATTTAGTCTTTCCATCTTGGGAAAGAGATGACTAAACAGGGCAGGTAAAATCATGAAAGAGAGAGGGAAGGTAAGAACCCTCTTTTGTTTGTTTTGTTGTTTTGTAGTCAGTGTCACAGTAAATTATAAAGGTTTTTTGTGAGATATCAGAGGTAGAAAACATCTTTCAAAAGACATTGGGTTAAACTGTGGTATTTGTCTATGAGTGGCTATTAAACATGATTATCTGGATGAAGTATATGTCCAGATGTTTAAGAATCCCTGGTTTTTAAAATTACATAATGACATCTGTGCCAGAAGAGGAATTCTCTAAACATCCTTTCCTGTCATGTTGTGTAGCCGTGTAGACTTCTGGTCTGACTGAATRTCTCTGAAATGTCTTCTTGCAGCTAGTCTGGAATTTTGACTGTTTTGTTTGCATCTTGATGATGGTCCAAAATGACTGGACAAAACAGTAAAGATCTTTCATGATCTAATGAAAAAAAAAAAAAAGGTATGCAACTTTTGGGAGACATTTCTAAACACATTTGGAAGGGTATTTGAACATTTGTGTAATTGGTATTTTTACAGCAGGTAGATCATTGTAGTGTTTTTATTTACTTTGTTGTTTTTTTTTTTTTTTAAGGAAACTCACATTTTGTCTGTGCAAGGCCAAGAGTTTTAGGTCAGGAGTATAAAGCCTTAAGTTTTAAGTTATTTTCAGCTGTACAGTTTAGAATGTAAAGTTTCCCTCTATTGAAGATYCTCATGCTTCATGAAATTATTGAATCAGAGTGGTTTGCTCCATCTGAATTTCTTCCCTGCTTACCAAAGAATAAGAGTTACTATTGAATTAATATTTGCACCTTCCAGGAGCAGTGTGAGGATCTGGCCCCGCTTCCGCCATGAAAGCGCAGAGTTTTGTTTCAGCAGTTTTGCAAAGAAATCAGAAACTGCTTGGGTCAGATCAAAACCAAACTACTCACCTGTCTTGGTCTCCCTTGTTTCTCTTTATTCACAATATTAGTATTGAGAATTTGAGAGTGGGCAGGAAACTCACCGTTTGGATACATGACTTGCTGTATCTGCTTGATACACTAGATTCACCAAGGAGGTTATAGAATGTGGGCTGGCCTACGAGTGGAGAGGAGGGGAAGGATCCGTGCATAGCAATGCTGCTGCACAATGTGGGAGGCTTCTCTGAGCTGTCAGCACCTTCACACAGAATTTTCTCCTGTTTGTTAAATGAAGAGAAGGGGACGGATGTGCTGAGGAGAAAATGAGGTCCAAGCAGACACTCAGAGCTAGGTTGCAAATGAATACTTATACCATCAAGGGAACGTTTTTGTAGTAAAAACTAAACATGTTTCCAGTGCTTTTAAATTGCAATGACGTATGGCTTGAAGTTTCTTGATTTCTGTATACATGAGACTGAATCTACAGCTCTTGAAATCAAGATGTGGCCAAGATAAGATTTTTTGCAAGCAGCTTTAGGGAGGAGGGAACGGGTATGATCTCTTACGTAGATTATACATGTAGCTTGAATACTTATGGACATTCATTCTTTGGGATATTTTTTCACATGCAAGCATTGCTGGATGTCATGTCTAAATATTATACCTCACAACAATAAAATTATTAACAATATGTAGAAAGTAAAWATTCTAAATTACGCATTTTTTTCCTCCTACAAGTTCTTCTGRGTTAGCCTTATGTGAGGTCCTTCAGCACAATTTTCATCTTTTTGAAAGGAACAATTCAACCATAAAAGATGAACTTGAGCATTATGTTAGAAAAGGTCATTCTAAATAGGCAGATTAAACAGTTWGGAAAACAAACACACTGCTCTTTTTCCTTGAAAGACTACATTCTCTGGCTGAGGAACTATTAATTTGGTGAAATTTGCAGTTATGTTTGTTAAGGATATAACCAATTTAATGACTTGTCACTGTCCATTGCTTTTTCAGCTAGCAGGAGAATAATTTTGTTTCAAATAGGAAGTTTTTTTTTTTATTATTTTTGAGTTCTTGTGGGAAACTGTTAATTATAGAATTTCAAGCCACAGCTTGCACAGATCATGAGTTGATTGGTTCAGGTCAGTGTTGGGGAGAKTTGAAAGAGAAGGGTTCATGGTGAGGGCGTGGAGGAGCTCTCCACTGTTGGCTACATCTGTCATGTAGACTAAGTGGGAAAAGATTGGCCTAATAGGGGAAGAAGTGTTTGGGGCTGGTGTCGAGGCTGCTGAGGTAAAGGTGAAGACAAGAATTCAGAGCAAACATTGCCCAAAGAAAACGTATCTTCTGGCCTGCAACAGGGACTGGAAAACAGGCTTACTTAAATCCAGCAACTAAAGTTGAAATGCAGCAAGTGTTCTGGATGAGTATTTGTCAGAGCTGTCCTAAAACTAAAGTCATGGTGTGATCAGTTGTTGAGTGTTTGCTGAAAACGTGCTTTTCACCCCAGTTTGGTTGCCAGACCAGAACTTGTTCATCAAATTAGCAGCTGGAGGAAAATTAGACTTCTCTTATGTTTGTACTTAGTGTTTGCCTCAAATGTATGGAATGAGAGGATGGCAGAAAACTTCCTTTTGAACCTTCCCATGGGACTTACATGGGAGAAAGAGTGAATTCGTTTAGATTCACATCTACCATTCAGATTCACATCTACCTTTTTTTTGAGTTTTCATTGCAATAGATGATGACTTACGGACCTGTAAGTAGCGAGTGCAAGGCACAGAATTGCTAATAAATATATATTATTGAAGGGTATTTTAGAGTATTTGTAGAAGAATACATAAAATGGAGTAGGAAAGGTTTAGTCAGGAAATTGGGTGAAGATGTATGATTGGAGATAACTATATAATGTCTGCAGTTGGAGGTAATTAAGATACCTCATTTTGGAGTAAACCAGAGGATTGTACATATTTTTCTTCTGGCCATTGCAAAACAGTGCAGGGAGGAACACGACAACTGTTACACAATTTCAAGACAAATTCATTAGTTACACAAGTGTATTTAGCAAAACTGTGCAGTAGCATCCATAGCTCGTTAAACATGTCTTACCAAGCTGAATATGTGAGCACATCTGGCACTGTCTSTGGTTTGTTCCATTGATAAATGCTGAGCAGCCCAGGTGTACAAATTCCAGCTGCATACTTTTGCATTCACTTTTTAATTCTTATTTTCCAAGCATCTTCAGTATCAAAGTGATAAACTCCTCTTATTTTGTGGTTATCATGCAGCAATGATTTCTCTGAAGCTTTGAAAAAGCCCACTCCAAATTGGATGATGTCCTCTGTTCTCTGTTTTAAMGTTCTTAAGAGCACTTGGTGCAAATTTTTAAATTGGATTATAAGTACTCTCCCTGATTAACACACATACCTGAGACTTAATAGTTTTGTTAAAATTATTTGGAATCCTTGGGAATGATATGAAGGTAAGTTCTAAGTTCCTCAAAGATTTTTTTTTTTAAGTATCATTGTTTTTCTTTTAATTTTTTCTTTTTTTTTTTTTTTTTTTTTTTTTTTCCCTTTGTGAAGCATTGCAGTGAGAGAATTTCTTTGTCTGGATGATCCTCCGGGTCCTTTCGATAGTCTAGAAGAGAGCAGGGTAAGTATTACATAATATGACAAGAGCAAAAGATATAGTTGTTGCTAGAGTATCTAAAAATCTGCCGAGAAGTATAAATGTTGCAAATAAAACATTTTTACCTCCATTCTTTTCCAAAAAATTGTAACTGCATCTGTTTCTAAAAACTGACGTGTTATCTCTTAATAACCAGGGCACACTGGTAGCCTGGCCACTGTCCTTGATGCTTGTCCTAAGATGTCATCTCTTCCTTTTTACCTCTGTAGGCATCAGGTGAAGGGTTTCTCGAGTTTTCATATAGCTACTGATGGTAGGAGAGAATTTGTTCAGAATGTGAATAAAGGGAGCTAGTGAAGATTTAGCAGACACCTTGTCACAGTGGGTACAAATTAGACTTCCAGTCTACAGCAAATTTTTTTTTTCAGTTAAAATCTAGTGAAAGGCTTAGCTTCAACCACCAAAAGTACTGATTAATCCGGACACTTTTGGTTAGTGAAGACTTATTTTTAAAGAGTGTTTGTGCAAATAACTGATTCATGTAGTCTCATAAGACAGCAGATTTTCAAGACACATTGAGTGAAACGGACAGCTCGTGCTGTAGGCTGCAGCCTGCTTTGCCAGAAGTGTTTTGCTGGCCTGTGGAGCTGTATTAAGTGTGTCTAGAACTGGTCACGTCAGTTTTCTTCCTCTGTAGAATAAAGATGCGTTTTGGAACTGTGCATATATTGTTAATACTATAGAAATTAAAAATGTAGAGGGAAGCCCCTTCAGCTCAGTTTATTTTTACTGCTTAGGAGTGGGAGTGTTTTGGCTGTAGTTCCGTACACTGTATGTTTGAAGAATTTGGAATGTTTTATGTGTTAAAGGCTTTCATTTTATTTCTAAGAGGTATCGTTTCCTTGTTGATGAACTAAAATGATAAAATTATAGGAATTCATAGTTCATATAAATTAGGAAACACAAGCTATTTCATAGAGATTTTGATTGTATGTACCATCCTGAAGTCTCATCAAGGCTATTCTCTCAGGAGGAATTAGGAACCTTAGAAATTAATGCAAACTATTAAAATAGTGGCCAGCACAACAGTAATAAATCTAACCATTTCTGAAAAACTGTCAGATACAGTTGCTATAAAATTGTAGTCTCCGAGAGATAAAGCATCTTTTGATATAGTCTCTATCCTCCCCTTGCCCTTTCCTTTTTAATAACTGTATTCAGGACAAGTGCTGCTGGTCATATCCTTATGCCTGGACCTCTATTTTAGGACCTCCAAATCACTTCTTTCACCTGCTGTTACTGTTGTCATACAAAGCATTGCAAACAAATTATTCAGTTACTTTTTTCCTGCTACTGTAAAATACAGATTATCTTCTATAGTATTTTCTCTTATTCTGGTCTAGGAAGAATACACTGTAAAGGATCTTTATTTGTGTTACCTGCACAATTAGAATTTACTTAGGCCTTTTTATGTATGTGGTAACTTATTTATATTAGCCATCTGGCACTTAARTGTGCAACCTCCATCGACCACAGAAAGTTGGGGAAAATATTCAATAAAGCAGTCTCTTTGTCAAATACTTGGTAATTGTTTCCATGAGTCCATTCCCACCCACCTGGGTTTCATGATCCACTGAAGAAAGAGCTCGTCTTTCATCTGAGCAGTTTCTGTTGCTYTTTCAAAATTTATGGGAATGCAGAGATTTGAATTTATAATTGTACATCTGAGATTTATAATTGTACCAGACTCTGGCTGTCCAGCTCTTGAAGAATCAAAATACCTCATTACACACAGCTCCTGATAGATCTTTCTCTGTTTTAGTTCATCTTCCTGCAGGTAGAATATGCTGATGTTTTCTCCTTCAGCTTTAACCATTGACTTCCTCTATATGATGATCTGATAGATGATTTCAACTAGAGGAATAGTTAAGTAATATTCAGTGGGAGTTGTGATTCCTTTTACTGCTCTGTAGGAAAACTGAAGAAAGCATTGAAAAATTCRCCCCTAGTTGAGACTATTTTTTTATTGAACTCCTATAAAATGTTGATATTTAATACATTCTGTGGTTTAGCCGCTAACTGTATGCGGAACTAAGTCAAGAAACCTACTTGGGTTTATTATTTACCAAGAACATGTAAATTATTAAATGAGAGTTGCACATTACTGTTGGTAGACTTATTATTGCTAGTAATAGAATAGCAGGCTCTGCCAACACCTTTGTGAGTTTGTGCCTTGAATGGATGTTGCATTATACATTAGCATTATACATTAGCATTAAATTTTGAGATTGCTCACTCACATTAGTCAGGGTATAGTATGCATACATGTCATCTTAGGCAGAGAACACAAATTGCCCACCATGATGGAATAGTTGGTGGTCTTAGTATTTAATTAAACTTTTTAAAGGATTTTTCTATTGGTCTTCTCATGTTCATAACTGTAAAATTGCAGCAGCTCTGTATTGGTGTGTAACTGTGCCRCTTGCCATATATAACCTGGGCAAAGGAGAAAACGTACAGTTTTGGCTCAGTAGTCTTTATTCTTCAGCAAAAAATGCTAGAGGCTCTGGCACCTGCATCTTTGGCTTCAAAAACGTGTGAAAGAAAAGTCTATAGGAGGAGAGAGGGCTAGGAGGGAGTTCAGCTGATCTGCACAGGCAGAAAGAGTCGCAACGAGCGACAGCACATCAGAACAAGGGAACCTCTTTCTGACGGCAGCATCTATTTTGTAGTCACACGAACGTCAAGGATGCAGCAAAGTGTTTGCATTGCACTTGTGTAGTACGTGTATTGTTTCAAAGCAAAGTGACATGTATGAAAGAGAAAACTTTTTTTTTAATTAAAAGGCTTGTATAAATCTTTATGGTAATGAGTACAAAGAAAAACGGCTACAATCCAATTGCAGTTTGGTGTTTCTGAAATTAAAACAATGATCTACATGAAGTTAAATGGAAAGTATTCTTAAATCTTTTTAGGCTTTCTGTGAAACTTTGGAGGAAACAAATTACCGTCTACAGAAAGAACTGCTTGAAAAACAAAGGGAGGTTGAGTCACTGAAGAAATTGTTAAGTGAAAAACAACTTCACATAGATGCTATTGAAAGAAGAATTAGGTATGTAGAAAATGTGCAGTTTTTAGATGTTTCTTTCCACAAACATGTCTTCCCTGGCTAGTCACAACTATTTCTAATGTGTTCTTAGAAACATATTTTCCACCTGATAACTCCACATAAGGAAGTAATTTCAATGATCTTTCTCATGTATTAACTACAAAGCTGTTATTTAGTACAAACTGAGCATTTGTTCCTAAAATAACACTGATTGTTTCCTTTTTTTTATTTATTTATTTTATTATTTTAGTTCTTGTAGAGATATGGTAAAGATTCTGCCTTTGAATTCTAGTTAGGTGGAACACTTCATTAGAGATGAAGGTGATAGAAAAATTCCTTTGAGTTACAGAACTTCTTTTGTACTTAAAGTTTTGACAGAGCGTAGTGATCAAGAGATTATGCATYTATATTAATGTCTTTAACCTGTTGTTCTGAGGTGCCTGGAATGATGCAACAGATAGCTTGGAAATAGCATTGGAAATTATTTATTTAAATTCAAGGAAAGAATAGYAGAGTTCCATAATAAAACTTTTTGGTGCCAGTCTACTGAATTGTTCAACAGACCCTGGGGAGCTGATGCTGAAGTATTCAGTTAATCTGCTGATTCAGGTGTTGTGGAGTTTCCTTAGGAAAGCAGTAAATCCCCATGGGGCCCTTAAAAGCGATTTTAATAGTACTTTGGATGTTCATTCTAATATGTCCCTTCTGACTAAGGAGTTAAAGATTTGGGATATGTGGTTTAAGTTTAAACAGGTAACATAYGGAGAAGGATATAAATGTAACTGTTGTGGGTTATTACAAATTCTGCTCCAAATACCATAGTCAATTTGTTACTTTTTCCTGAAAGGAAGTAATGAGGTTGGAACAATGATAACTAAATTATGACTCTTCCTCCTAGCTTAAAAACTGCTATAGCCAATAAAAATTAATTAACTCACACTTGCCTATGATGGGTTTGTCATGCTGGGAAGTTCTTTGTTAGTAAAAAAATATGAAGACATGAATGGGAAAAAGGGGTTTTGTTTGTTTGTTTTTTTAATGCTTCCCCAAAAGAKAGATTTCATAGCACTAGGATGCCCTGTCCTGGACTGCATTAAAATTAGTTGAGGCTTTAGCTGAAGTCAAGATAAGAAATAATTCCTGGGAATTTTCAATTGTAAAAGTAAATCACTAATATCTTCCATTTATGCTGGAATAAACCTCTGACATTACAAAATTGTCTGGTGAGACTTGAACCCACCAAAAGAAGAAAATAGAATAATAATTGGTGTTACTGAAGTGGAATTTTGATTTGATGGCTTAACAGGAATTAAGTGTCTTCTGCCCTCCTTTCTCATCTAGAGGCCAAGTACTAAAGATTTATGTAATGTAGGAACAGAACAGTGGGCAAAGTCAGAGTTGTAGGAGTCAGAGTTGTAGGAGTATACATGCCTCACTGGATTTTGCCCTAACATAATAAATAATTTTAGAGTCTACTACTATTGCATTACTAATAATGCATGCTTTAAAAATGTAACAGTGGAAAGAATAGCACTTAAAACAATTAGAAAGTAGTGAAATAGAGTAAGCTTATTTTCAAGACAAATTTTCTACAAACCTTTCCAACTGAAGCAGCAGCTTTTAACACTAAATTAGTAAGTTTTCCACACCAGAAAGTATTTTGGAAACTTTTTTTTTAAAAAAAATACTAATTCTGCATGGCCATATTTTCTCTTCTTTGCCAGGCTAGTAGGATGGCCCAAAAAGCCCATTATCCATCTCTTATTGTTAATGGAAAAATACTCTGCTCTGACAAACTTACATTGAGTGTAAAATTACAATGGAGAATCTTGAGAAACTATTAAAAAAATCTTTGTGTCCTGTTTTTTCCTCTGCTTTTGGCTGTTTTGATTTTAACCTGGAAGTATTTGTGTGGCTTAGATCATCTGTTTCTAATATCTTACCTTACCTGGATTATAATCATTTCTCTGGGACTTTAATTCTTTTGTAGAGCCACTAGATTATGATGCAACAAGAAGATTAAATTCAATTTATATAGCTGGAGCAGATAAACTATTTAAATAACAATCTAGTGCAAASCCTGCCTTTCTATAAACAAAAATAATAAATGAAGTATAAAAGTATAAAAGTAATAAATGGGTCATGTAGGAGTGAGATTAATAGTTTCCCGGAAATAGCTAAGTTATAGGTGGAATAAACAGCTCTTCACTGATGAATGTTTGCAATAAATAGATTGGTGGTGCTCTGTTCTTATTTGTTATAGGGATTTATCTTTAGGAAAAATGACTCGTCAAATGTCAGGAGAAGAGAGTGAGTGCAGTGGTGAGGTGGAGTCTTCTGCAGTAGAAGCAGACCAGGGTACCCTGGGTGAGGACAGCTGGTAAATACTATTTTATTTCCCATAAAGTATGCTTTTTTTTTCTTAAAGTATATTTTTAAATGTTTGATCTTATATAAGTACTGCACAGCTGAAGAATACAGCATTTTACTGCATATATTTGTAGCTATCCCATGTTTCATACAGGCCCTCAGGACAGATTGTTTTGGGCGGGGTGCGTGTGTGGTGTGTGTATATATATGTCTATATATCACCGGAATAAGCAATAGGTGGAAGCTTTGCACGCGTGTGGTGGGTTATAGACACAACACTCTGTGGGGAATCACACTGGCTTCCATGTGAGGTGACTCACTGATGTGTCGCTGCAGCTCGGAGCGAGAGGGCCACGAGCGCGACATGGCCGCCGCAGGGATGGGCCACGAGCGCGACATGGCYGCCGCAGGGATGGGAGCCACGGCGGCGGCACCTCCAGCCCCACAAGGAGACTAGAGTGGTGGGAGCGGCGCGAGGGACAGGCCCCGTGAAGAACTCACAGCAAAGAGCGAGGGCGCATGCAGTGAATGTTTACATATAAATCCCTACGAACTGTTGACGTCGGAAAGATACTCAGTGCTGCTTTGAATTCAGTTTTTATCTAGCCTTTATATATTTAATATGTTTGGGTCTAATAAGGGCTAAAACGAGCTGAAATTTGGTTAGTGTGCGTATGCTGTGTGGCTGGCTTTTCTAGTGGAGTGATAAGAACTTCATGTTGCGTCAGCAGGCGTGTTTAACTGGCGCGTCAGATGTTGCCGCTGATGYGACACGTTGGATGTGTTCATCCGGTATTTGTGTTTTCAAGTTCTTATAGCCATAAATTAATGCTTGTTGAAGTAAAAATGGACTTGTCTTACATTTAATAAGAGTATAGAATTTGTTTTTAAATGCTAAAAATGAAGATTATTTCTCTGGAAGTTTTAATGCAATGCAATAGGAAAACTTACAGYACCAAGAGAAAAGTACTTACAGAATGGGAATATAGTTGGACATTTTAAACAAAATCTGGTCATTTTTGCTGAAGGAACGAAAGAGACCCCCCCCCCCCAAACCACTGTGTATTCACATCCCAAGAGAGCATGCATGCTGTAATGCTTTGTTTAATTTGGTAATGCTACTTTTAAATCTGGGATACCTTCACTATATGCCCACGGAACGATGTGTCAGTGAGTTTGCCTTTTACCTGGAACACTACCTCTTGCCATCTTGCAAATGCATTCATGCCTTGTTTGAAATACTCTAAATGACATGGAGATAATTGAAAGACTTGTAAAGAAGCCATATTTTTTGTTTCTGCACAGCTCTTAACTAGATTGAATCTAGTTGCAATGTATTTTTGTTTCAATGTGTTGTACACATGGGGATATTGCTGCATATGTTCTATAGCCTATTTTTCAAATTGTATTAAGACAGGAGATGCACTTTATTATAATTATGACTCCATTGTGCCAAGTTCAGTTGGCTAATTGGTTGAGAAAGGGGAGTTGCAGGGAGAGGATTATGTAGTGCCTTTTTGTATGTTACTTGTTCATTACTGCAGAGTTTTGTTACAGTGCTCTGGGTCAGCTTTGTGGAATCTCTGACAGCTTGTCTCTATTCTTCACTTATTTACTGAAAGTGCCTTGTTTTATTCTGCTTTTCCAATAGGAAGAATGTTGTTTCTGTTTTAACCTTTTTGTCTTTTTTTTTTTTCTTCCCTGTGCCACCCACATCTTTGTTTAATGTTGTTAATATGCAGTGTCTTTGTGCTGGAGTTTTCAAAGGGAACTTTGTACTTCAGGCTGTGCATACAATGACCTTTATGCAGAACTGTATAAGCCTTCCTGATGAAATAAAACTATGGACGAAACACCTGTCTTTTTCCATTGTAGAAAATATTCTGAATGTCTTGTCTGTTAAAAAGGATAATATTATTAGAAAGAGACATCTCTTACCTCACTGCTTTCATACCACTACTCAGTCTTGGTATGAGTCTTTGTACCAAAAACTGCCTGCATGAATATGAGTGAAAATTCTCTAATGACACAGCAGAAAGCTTGCTGCCCTTCTGAAGTTTAAAATGAAAAATGAGTCATCTTTCTTTTTATATTCTACCTAAATCTTTATAGATATTGAGTGAACTCAGTTTTAACACTTCTTGAAAATTCATGCAATCTTTTGTTAGATGTTGCTTATCTCTTCAAAAAGAGGACTGAACTGTGTACAGCTTACCGTAAATGTTTTTTAATTTTGAAAATGTGCTTGGAGCATATATATTAGGAATTTTTAAAGGTATTTTACTTACATATGTTTTAATTGAATTGGTGATCCCCAATGCTTTCCAAGTCTGTCCTGTACTAATTTTTTTTTCTAGTGTTCTTGCTCCCATTCTGGCACTATTTTCCACAGTCTTTCTAAAGTATGACACGCTGCTGTAGTTTTTATACAGAACATGCCAACTTGCAATAATTTCATTCATGAGAATTGGATGATGAAATTCTGGTTGAGCTTTTCCCAGTGAGTGGAGGAGTGTTTGAACTGAAATCACAGCAAAGTCAACTCATTGCAAGGGTTGCAACCAGCAACAGACCCACTTTGTTCTTGTCTGTTGTGGACAAATGGCTCTAAAGGTAATTAATAGTTCAGCTACTGATTTACAACTTTATCTCAGTTCTAGATTTTGATACTGTATCCATCTTCATCTTCCTGGACTCCTAGTTGAGATTATTTCTGAAAGTTAATAAACCTTCCTTCTTATGAACCCTCCAAAGCTCTTGTAGTCAACCCCCATTCTGTTCCCTGCTTTTGATTTGTATACTCCTAAATGAATGAAAGYGCTGAATAGCATTGAATCAAGAATGAGTTCTGAAAAAACACCCACTYCATACCTTTCCCATCCAGACAACTGTTAATTGCTGTGACTAGAATAGTCCCATTGAATGAGCTCAGGGAAGGGCACAAATTCACTAGTTCATGAAACTGCACCTGGCAGTCATAGGAGGCAGCAGCCTGCAACATGCCTTGCAGTATGTTTTTGTACCCCTTTTCATGGGTTAAGCCTTGGTTTGTTGCTTTGGGGTTTCAAGTTGCGAAGAGAAGGGGTGGGGGGTTGACAGGACCAGGTGGTCTCTTTTCCCCTGCACATCTGCATTAATCTGCTAATTAACTTGATTATTTCCCCCCCAAAACTGTGGTTTGCACTCCCCACTGAAGTACTGCTATGGAGTGGTAACAGTTACCCTGCCTGGTTTCAAATAGAGCTGATAACCTGCAGCTTTCTCTACACATTTTCATTATGCTACAGCAAGCTCTAGTCATCCCAGAGAGAGGAAGTCTGAGGATTTGTTTTGTGAAATCGGTGCTGCTACAATCAGGGTGTTTTTAATGAAACATCGTGTGCCACAAATAACTAGGCCAGAGTCCTGATTCTCCAAGGGAAGACAGAAAGCTGTGGGGAGTCCAATCCATCCTTCTGTGGTTTCTTTGTGTGTTTCAGTTAGGTCTTTGTCCCATAGATCAGTTCCTCTAGGTTTCTAGACAGATCCAACATTAAAAAATAGATATGTACTTAAAAATGGATATAATTATGTACTTCTCCTACAAAGCATAGAATGTATTTTTAAAGGATCCTTGAGTTATCTGGGCTTTAATGTCTCATATATGTCTGTTTATTTACACCAGGAAAAATGGTAACATTGGCATCTCYAAAAGAGATACCTCTTTCTAACAGTTCATATTTTGGATCAACAGTCTAATGTAGTGTATCTTTTTGTCCTACAATTTATTTTTATCTATGTTACTTTTTTAAGTGCATAAGATTTTATGTATTTCCTACCTGGAAGAAAAGATGAGAAAGGTGAAGAGATGGGAGGAAGTGGTGGCTCTGTTTCCAGTTTACAGTTCAAGACTTCTCCTGTTTGAAAATAAAGGTGAATGTGATGGTGTGTTAACCATAAGCATTCCTTCTCTAGATGTTACCTTCTGTGCTGCAAAGGGTTTATGTTCTGTGTATCCTAAGCCATTCAGAAACCTCTTTCTAGGGTTTTTTATCCTGTAACACTGGATTTTCTCTGCAATTGCTTGTTATGTTTTCCTAGTCTTATTTCTGAGGGCAGTCTCTGAATTTTTTCCTTCTCACAGGCGTGTTTCAAAGAAAACAAGTTGAATCAAGCTTGCTTTAGTAGATGTTTTTAACCTATTCTTTCCAAAGTTTGATTTATCTTTTTTATGTGATGCAGCTGTAGAGGTTTGGAACAGCGGGGAAAGTACAGATCATTGTTTTAAATAGAATAAAAAGATTATCTTCATTTTACCTTGTAAGGGATATACACAACAAACTTCAGTCACCCACACTTACAAGTACTAGCGGCTCTTAGCTGCATATGCTGTTRATTGATAGGTCATTTCATTCCATTTGAATGTCTTGAACATTATTTTGGAATAAAAGATGTTTCCCTTGAATTTCTCCTGGGGTTTATAAATGTTTATTCCAGGGTTTACTCTGATGATCGCTCCAGAGTCAGGACAGTGCTGTCATGAGATACATCTAAGCCTAACCCAATCCTTCATTTGTAAAACAACTTCGGGTGGACACATTTCATAAAGCTTCTAAATGCTGTTGTATTCACTAGCATCAAAATAAACTGAAGCCAACATTAAAGGACACTGTTCAACAAGGGTCAGTCTGAGTTATGATTAGGCTGGGTGTGAAGAGTTTTTCTCCACTGTCACTTAGAAGTGACAAGAAGGCTGAAGGAGTCTTTCAAAAGGGTGAAACTTTGTCCTTAAGGGTAATTCTGTGCAGCTGGATAAATCGGAAAGCCTCGTGTTGCAGTCACTCTTGTGAATGACACTGTAACTGAACTGGTAAGGCTTCTCTCTCAATCTCTCTCTTTACAGATGTTAATATATACAAGCCAGATCCTTACCCCGTGCTGTTTGTCTCTTGTGTAGCTCGTGACTTTTCTGTCTCCTCAAGGATGATGTTGTGAAGCGGGGGCCTTGCCTGCGCTTACCACAGCATCACCCTGGGGCTGATCCACCGTGCACAGAATCACGGAAGGGTTAAGGTTGGAAGAGACCTCTAGAGCTCATCTAGTCCAACCCCCTGCTCCAGCAGGGAAACCCAGATCACAGGGTACAGGGCGGCATCCAGGTGGGTTGTGAGGATCTCCAGAGAAGGAGCCTCCACAGCCTCCCTAGGCATCCTGTGCCAGGGCTCTGTCCTGGTGTTGTTCATGAAGATCCCAGCCTGCARACAGAGAGCAGCGCAGCTGTGGGAACTGAGGTCAGAAAGCTCCAATAGTTTCCATCAGTTAAAGCATCTGGAATGGGAATCCTGGGCTCAATTCCTAACAGTGCCTGACTCGCAGCAGCCTGAAGGGAGCTGGGGGGTTCTGTGCGGCCCCTTGCTCGTCCCCAGGAGCAGCGCTGAGATTTTCAACACGGTCCCAAGGAGGCCTTTGTCCTCCATGTGATAATCTCAACCATTCTGTGAGGCTGTGTTGGAGCAGGGGAGTTGGACTAGATGATCTCTAGGGTCCCTTCCAACCTTAACARTTATGTGATTCTGTCATCCAGATAAGTGGATCTCAGTGATGGCCAGTGACAGGACAAGGGGCAATTGGTGTAAGTCGCAACCCAGGCAGTTCCATCTGCATATGAGGAGGAACTTCTTTCCTGTAAGGGTGGCAGAGCCCTGGCACAGGCTGCCCAGGGAGGTTGTGGGGTCTCTTTCCCTGGAGATCTTCCAGACCTGCCTGGATGCTGCCCTGTGCCCCGTGCTCTGGGTGTCCCTGCTGGAGCAGGGAGTTGGACTAGATGATCTCTATAGAGGTCCCTTCCAGCCTTAACCATTCTGTGATTCAGTGATAAGTTTGTTGTTTCATACTCTGCACTCTTGTAACTGAAGAGCATCAAAGAAGTACTGCATTTATTCCCATCTTGTGCCTGAGAGATGTGTGTTGCATTACCTCTGCTAGCAAACAGGGGAAGTGAGGAAGAAAATGATTGCATGATTCACCCTAATTGCACAGTGAGTCGGCTGGTGCAGCCGTTGCCTTCCTGCTGATCCCACAGACCTGTCAGCAGGTTAAAATTAGATGATTCGGTGCTCTGGTGAGACTCCCGTCTGCATACAGGAACTGCGCCTTGGGAAAACGTGACTTGGTTTCAGACAGATCTGAATATCCTGGCTTAGAGATTATCAGCCGATTCTCTTGATGGGGGCCAGGAGGTGTATTAATTTAAACTGAACGTATTAGGATCTTTGCATTAACGTAGTGAGAAATGAGCCTCTCAAACTACCATGGATTAATACTTTCCAGCTCAAAGAAACCATGGTGGTTTAATGGAAATGCTGAGGATGACTCTCTGAAACGCTTCTCATTTGGTTGTTTCGCAATTCTGTTTCGCAGGTCTGGCAAGTATTGCTCATCYGACAAGTGCCTCACAGGAGCAGGTTGTATATCGACCTCTGAAGAGCTTAATACCAGTTCATGTGCTTCAAGATAAATAAATAAATGTAGTTTAAGAAGCAGTTGAGACATGTGGTCAATCTCCTACAGGATGCCTCCTCTTGAATTTCCTGTGGCTCTTTCCTGATTGCACTTCTAGTAATCAGATTAAGGAGTAAATAGCTTGTGGTTTGAAGGGCTCTCTCTCCCTCTGTATGTTCCTTTTATAGGAGCAGCTGGAGTTTCAGGTAAGAAAGAGGTGCACCCTATAATGGCATTTGTGTTGTACGTTTAGAGAAAGTCTGGCTCTGAAGAAGTTTTCAACATCAGTTGCTAATTCAGAGAACTTCTAGGATAGCTTGTAGTGTAATGTAAACCTGATAAAACACGGTGCAACTCTTCTTCAATGTGAGTTAAACAAGATTCCCACAACTTCTGTGGGAATCAATTGAAATAGAAGTGTCATATTCTATAGAATTTTTTGAAAATATTGAAATTGGGCGTTCCATGACATGGTGATGTGCCTAGGAAGGTCCCTACAAGGTCCTTTGTAGAAGGAGAGCCCAGATAAAGCAGCTTCCAGGGGGGATTATTTCTTTTTCATCTCACGCACTGTTTCTGGGCCTGCCCACAATGGTGCACTGGAGAATAAAATGAAGCAAATGCTGGCTCAGATTTCAGTCTAATCAGATATGGGCTATCTGATCTCCGTACTGATTCTCAGTGTGGCTGCGTCAATGGCTGAACTGCCTGGGATTTACTCGGTGATTTTTTTTTCTCCTAATGTCTTTGTGAAATGTAACCTTCCGCCTAACACTGTTTGATACAATATAGAGACAAAACCTATAGTCACGATAATGCTATTACAAACCTTTTCTAGAAGGTGTTTCTTGATCCATRCAGCAGGTTTTTCTCCTAGCTCAGCTCCCTGTTAAACTAATGCAGTGGGACACGTTTTGCCAACAGCTTTYGCAGCAGTGGGAGCTGGAGGTCTCAGCCTGGCAGGCTCAGCCATTAACTTTTCATACTTGGCAGTGCAGCCACAGGAAGGTCACGGGTAATAGCATCCATTCTACTTGGGTGTCTGTATGCAGGTTCCTTTGCGTCTTTTTTGTCTTCGCAGCAAAGTGCCAACCAAAGCGCCCAAGAAGGCATGTTTTCCTTGGAG
The DNA here is from genome assembly GCF_003342845.1 of Nothoprocta perdicaria. NCBI lineage: Eukaryota > Metazoa > Chordata > Aves > Tinamiformes > Tinamidae > Nothoprocta > Nothoprocta perdicaria. The sequence goes on along the minus strand of NW_020455866.1, from coordinate 1,760,831 downwards.
CACTGTGACCATTCATCCTGGAACCAAAGAAAGCTGCCTGGGAAGGTTAAAAAAGGCAGGGTGATTTTGGAGATTGCCAAGGAGCCCTGAGCTACCTGTGGTCACCACTGATTTCTCTCTCTGCCGCTGCCCCATTTCTAGCTCGGCTGAGACGCTGTGACAGCCTCTTGCCAGAGGAGGTGAAGGGTTTCTTCTCTTGAGCTTTTGCTCCCATAATGTAAAGATTATGTTTACAAAGCACGGTGAGAGAACTAGAGCATTATCCCTTCATGTCTGTGATCTACTRCCTTGCTCCTAATATTCTTCTTTTATGGTTCCCTCTTTCTAGACTACTGTCGTCCTTCAAGACGACCAGTTTGTAGCATGTTGAGAACTCTAATGATACCTTAAGGGGGATACACAAGGTGTTGCAGATTATAGCTGTGCTTCTTCAAGCACATTAAAGCTTTTTTTTTTTCTTTTTTTTTTTCTTCTCCTGGAGAGTTCAACCAATCACACTAATTGCGCATGGGAATTGCAATAGAAAAACTAATACATCTGCAGAGTTTGTTCCTTAGCAGTCAAAGAGGTGAAACCCAATTCAGTCTGACTGTGCAGCCAATTCTAAGCATTGGGCCAACCTGCTGAACATGTCAGTTCAGGCTCAATTTACTTTGATGAACAAAACTTCTCTTTGGTCAAAAAAAATACCTTTAAGCGCCTCAAGAAYTCAAAGGGATTAATTCAACACTTACACACACTCAACAGCCTCAAAAGCAAATGCTGCTGTATGTTCCTGCAGGCATGGCCCCCAAGTGTCCCACCTCAGCCACTGGGCACCCCGTTTCCCTTAAGGCCRAGGGAGCYGGGCCTGTTCAGCCTGGAGAAGAGAAGGCTGAGGGGGGACCTGATCAGTGTCTATAAATACCTCAAGGGAGGCARTGAGGAGGAGGGRGCCGGCCTCTTTCCTCCCAGAGATAGGACTAGAGGAAACGGCCACAAGCTGAGGCACCAAAAGTTCCACAGGAACTTAAGGAAACATTTCTTGACATTGAGGGTGACAGAGCCCTGGMACAGGCTGCCCAGAGAGGTTGTRGAGTCTCCTACTCTGGAGATCTTTGAAACCTGCCTGGATGTAGCTCTGTGCCCCATGTTCTGGGTGACCCTGCGTGTGCAGGSGGTTGGACTAGATGACCTCTAGAGGTCCCTTCCAACCTTAACGATTCTGTGATTCCCCCCCTAGCATCCCTTTTCCCGATGGGAGCAGTGGGACAGGCTGGAAGCAGGCGCTGCGGCGGGGCCTTGGGCAGGACGCTGCAGGCAGAGCTCCACCTGGAGGTGGCTGCAACTGCAGGAGCCTTCCAAAGGCAGAGCCCAGTATGCACGCTGGGCACACGTGGCAGGGCCRTCCAGCCTGTCTGCACGCACGCCTACATCTGCGCTGTCCTCGCTGGCTTCAGGTAGCTGTACCCAGGCTCCTGCGGTAAGGCRAAGCACAAAAGCACATCTAATATTTGGCTATTTAATAATAGATCCAAAGAGTTCCATTCCTGAGGCAGCGTGTGGGTGTTCAGCAGGAGGAGGAGGCATCTGTGTAAATGCTGTTTGACTCCACAAAGCAACGGGTGCGAGAGCGGAGGCAGGGCCGCAGCCGCCCCGCAGCACCSGCAATGCAGGTCAGTGCAGGACATTTTCAGCGTCTGGCCCTGTGCCTGTCTGCGGTCCTACTGATTCTGCTCCCAAGGGCACCAAGTGGTCACGAGTCAGTCACAAACTACGTGGACAAATTGCACGGTTAGGGTCAAACCACCTGAGCAGAGCGGGTTTTCCCTGCGACACGGGTTTGACTGACACTGCTACAATGGCGGGTTTTGCAACTGCCTCTGCAATTGGGATTGAGGTAGGAAAGCATGACAGCTAGGCAAAAATGAGACTAGTGATATTAGGCATTTCTCAAGACATTGGAACTACCCTGAAGTTAAAGGGCACTCCAAAATGCCTTACAAAATGACTCATGCCTTTACAGTCCAACATTATTCTATTTCAGGCTCCACATCATGTAGAAACTGTATGATATTCTTATTACAATTATTCCACATACCTCCCCTTACTTCTTCCCAGCAGCTGTATACACACACCAGGCTTATACTGAGCTAGGCTCCATGTTCAGCAGAGGGAGCCTGAGGCTTTAAAAAGAGGCCGAGGTTTGACCATGAAGACTGAGCTCTTCTAGTAAAAAGGTGTTTTGTGCACACCGAAATAAGGAATCCCTTCAAATACAATTATCAAAGCTGAAGGAATGCAACCCAGACACCACAGAATACACTTTTTTTTTTCTTATAACTAAATCCCTGTTGTTCAAAGACTAATCCATAAAGAATCCCAAGTCTTCAGAATCTTTAAGATTACTGTATCCTAATGACAGTGCTGACAGACTACTTAATGCTTTGCTGACAGAGAAATAAAAACAATCACATAGCATGAACATGACACCAAAATATTTATTTACAGCATACAGCATATTTAAAACATATATGTTTTATTAACATGTTTTCCCCTTTTTGATGATACCCAGATTAAAATGTCCAAATTAAAAGCCCATAAATGGAAGATTCCCCAAATAAATAACAAACAGGAAAAGCAGTCAGCTCCAGCATCCCATCTGCTTCCAGAGTCCTCTTGTAAAACATGCCCAAGTTAGTTAGCTAATAGAGGGCACATTTACAGTAACACATTGACAACATTTGAGCTCATCTGCTCGCACGCTGAACAGACGGCATCTTGGCACGGAACAGAGACATATGTTSAAAAAAGAAAGAGGCCGTTGTCACAGTTTCGTCTGACTTTACATAGAAAGGAGCTCCTTCCTCAGCCGAAGTAAAAGCCTGAGCACTTGGCCAAACCCCTGAGGGAGGCTGGAAGTTGCACATCAGCTTGCAGAGGAGGAGGATGGCCTTGTGCTTCCTCCTCACTGCGCTCACATGGAAAGCACGTGCACAAAAGCTGCAGGTCCACATTTTCCAAAGCAGACTGGAAATCATTTTACTTTCAAACGGGAAGAGAGGTGTGCGTTTTGATTAGTCTGGAGAGCACRTTAAGCATGGTAGGTATCACACAAGCGATACTGGTTAAGGAGGCAGTCCCTGGAGGCCGGCGCGTGACGGGAGCCCTGGTCCCTTCCCAGAGGCCAGGCCAGGCGCTCAGGGSTGCGCGGCCGGCAGCTCCTGCTCGGTTAAGCAACCAGGACACAGCGTTTTCGGTGCCCAAGTCTGAGACTTCTGCAGACGGATTTAATCCTGGGAATGACTCAGCCACTGGCTTCGAAATAACTCAGAGTATTTGTTTTACTAATTATGCCTGTCAAGGRGGCTCCAGCTGGCTTCTTATCCTGAATTTCAGCAAGCACTGAAACTAACTGACATTTTGTTAGTATTTGGTTTCCTATAGATAGTTCATAATATATTTTGAAATTTAAGGTAGTGTTTTAAACTTTTTGCTTAAAAAAAAAAAAAAAAAGGAGTAGTTCCAGGTTTTCTCTTCTCCCAGCAGAAAGGGATAATCTTCCTTGTGCCTCCAAACCTTAGGATGGAATTACACCCTTAATCTTTTTCCAATAGGAAATTTAACTGAAATAAATTGRCAAGGCTCAAGTTCTCCACTCATATGGATCCAAACCAAAGGCAATTCCACTGCAGAGACCAAGAGTTCTGAAAAGGCAAARGCCATTTCTACGGAGTAAATTTTTGGCTTCATCCACAGAACTCAAGATRAAAGGTTCTGAGCATGCAGTGTCCAGAAATATACATGCTAATATTTATGCTTAATGTAAAATACAATAGGCACTTGGCTGAAGGCATCGGCCAGACCCAGCAAATCACAAGCTAAAGCCACCCTAAGAAGTGATCTGCCYTCTGCTTCTACAGACACCATGTCTCCCATTATTTCCTAGATGGTTCAATCACCAGTGAATTTAGAATAATTTGAAAGCAAGAAACCAAAACCACTGCTACTCTGCTTTCCAGTTTCCCCGGCCACCCTCAGTGTTTTTCTATTTTATTGTGATTGACAGCAAGCTAATAGTTCAGACCTTAAGTCTTATTTAATAAAATTTGTTCGTACAARGTAGTTTATCAAACTTCTGCTTTCCATCATAAGAGTGATTTGCCTACMTATGCAGTAGTTCAGCACTCCGAGTGGCATTTACTCCTCAAGTCAAAAAGCAGTCAGCATGGCACTAATGCACATCAGCTTTGCAAGGGTGCATTATGTTCAGCTTTCRATCAGAGTGAAAAGGTCATTTCAAATATAACACTCAGGAACTGAATACAAACAGGAACTGAATCCTCCTATGTGCAGCTGTGTGTGCATAAGTGGGATACACAGGTCCCACAAAATAGGGAGCAGTAGTAAGACATTAACTTTAAAAAAAACCAATAGCAATAAAAATACCCACATAGTGCCATCATTCTAATGGCAAAGCAAACCTTTGGCCAAGGGTGGAAAAACTCTGCTGCTTGGAGGACTGGAGAGTTTTGGCAGTTACAGAGGTTGGTTTTCGGTTTTGTTGTTTTGCCTTTAAACTAATTCAGCAATGTGGTCGTCATACAATTATTTCTAGCCAAATTGGTCTTAAAATAAAAGGTCCAGCCTGTGCAAAATGCAACCCACTGAATCGGTAATGCTATAAAATAGTATTAGAGTGCTTTACATCTGCAATATCATGTTCACGGTTACAAGAAGAGCACGCTCTTAGGAAGCCCAGGCAGCTAGCTGCTTCATATCCTCTTCATCTTCCACTCTCTTCCTGCTCGATGCTGCAGAGAGACATGAACAACAGTCACTGACTAATGCAACAAGGAAAAACATTTTACTTGCTAGCATTTAGGCTTCCACAGTGCTTTTCAGTACAACCCGCTCGTATCAGTTTACTGAGCAGCAAGCTAAACAGAGGCAACATGGTGACGAAGCTGTGACTATTCCACCCCACCTTTAGCTCACACATGGCTCCTAGCGGGAGACTCCTGCAGAGGATGCATTTCTCCCGACGGGAGCCAGGAAGGGGCACCTGGAGGCTGCCGGCTCCCACACTTGGGCCTCCACCCAGGCCGGCTGCGTGCCCTCCCCAAGGTTCCCCAAGGCACCCAGACTTAGGGAGAGTTGTGGTTTATGGATGAGGAGAAAGACATTCCTAAACACACTTTGCCCAGATGATATTCCAAAATCCACACCCATTTGTGCGTTTCTCCCCCACGTGCAGCTGCACACACACRGTGGCTGCGTAAACACCAGCCCCAGAGACCGAGCAGGGAGCAGGACACAGGAGACCTGAGCCACAGCCTCTGCTCCACCACCAGACAGCGAGCAGCTCGGGAAGGTCCCTGGGCCTTTCTCTGCCCCAGCATCCCCATCTAGAAAGCTGGGGGTGATCTGCATCACCGCATAAACGCGGCACAGAGCCATTAACTGCTGCTGCTGCTGTTATTTCACTATTTCTGTGTAACAGTAAGCATCCAGTTTGGGAAAACATGAGCCAGTTTAGCCCTTGCTAAGCTTAATATTCAGGTATTAAGCCCTTGTTTAATACTTAACCTATATAAATGTACCCAGCTCARTTCACCTGAAGCAGTCACACAAACTGATTAAGCAGCAAATCTAAGATACTAGGAAGCCCATGGGGGTGGCCTGAATTTAATAATCCTGTCAGTTGGCACAGCAGGAGCAGGCAGAGAACGTACGAGCAAACCCTAAGTACCAAGACTGTGGTTTTGCACTTTTCCTAAATCCACTTTTTTACATGAGTGGATGAGGCCACAATCCCAGTTTGAACATTTTAAACCTTTCCTCAGCGATTTAAGTGCTGTCTGCCAAAACACACATAAAGAGTGTTTGGGTTCAGCTGGTCCAGGCACTTTGTTCAACAGCAGAAYGTACCATAAGCAGTTTGCACTATGCACGTGCTGTCCTTGCCACCAAATATTTATATTCTTTAATTAGCATCAGTGCAGTCACTTTCTCTGCTGAACAAAAGGCAACAGGGACACAGTGAAAGGTGCTGTGAACAACTGCCTGTCTCTGGCTTAATTAAAAACAAAGATTAGTGCTTAGATTCAGATAAACCCATTTTGTAAATACCAAGTGAAAGATACCAGTATTTCTTTAGAAATGAAGAACGTAACAGGAAGTACAAATTTAATTAAAATACCAATGGCAAATACAAAGCCCTACCCTGTAAAGGAGGTCTCTGWCACAAACATTTGGAATCTGGGTCAGACTAATTTTAAAAAGACTGAAGATTTAAAAGACGAACAGCGGGAAAAAAAAAACCTTTCCACTCTCCACTGATCTAGCTATACATTTCACAGAAGATGTATCARCACATGTGAAAGACCAAGTTCCCCATGTTCATCTCCCCAAATCTATAAAGAATTCACCTCTAAGTGTTATTATACACAGCAAACCAGGAATCTACTCCCACGGATCAACAGACACAAACAATACTACAATGTAGTACTTTAAAAGCTATAAGAGAGTTAAGCGCATGTCTGGAATTGGCTCTTCCTCTCTCCCACCCACGTCAGAGCCCGATCCTTGGAAAGGTGGGGGGCGGGCAGGCAGCTCACCGGGGCGGGCGGGCAGCGGGCCGGCCGGCACGCTGGGCAGTCGCACCTCTGCCGTCCGCTTGTTCATCTCTTCCTGCTCCAGCTCTTCCAGCTCTGCCAACAACTCATCCTAAAGCCAAGGAAAGCACAATTTGAAAATTCATTGGCCTGCTAGTGATCTCAGTCGAGTGTTTTGGGTTTTTTAACTACCACAAAGCAACTACTGATATAACAGTTTATACCTGAAAACAAACATTGGAAAACAACATATGACCAGCACATTTACTAAATATGGGGTATAACAGCAAATCTGATTTGCAAGTTGAAACATGATTCATCCCATTTTAGAAAGCAGCCAGCTCTGCTGGTTGTAAGATAGGCTGACATTAAATGCATTATATTACTGCTCCAGCAGACTTAAGTGCAGAGTTATAGATGATTTTAAAGCAGCACTGCAATCAGAGCTGGCCTCCTGAGTCTGGTTATTCACCCTTGATGCACTCTTGGAATTTTAGCTGGACAGATGTTCTAACCCACTTTTGGAATACTAAAAAAAAAAAAAAGCTTTATACTTAAAAAAGCCAGAGGCTTACTCCTTGGCAAGAGCATCCCAAAAAAGGCAAGCTAACAATTACATGTTTGCAGAGAAACAGACCTTTGCTACTTAGACAAAACATTTTAGAAAGAAATGACAAAAGTGGTTAGGGCAAAAGGGGGATCTGCCAGGTTTCAAAATGGGCTTTCCCTACCCATTTATCCCCAACGTGGAAATTAAAATGATAGTGACATGACCACCATMTACACCTTCCTAGAACTGCTTTCCTACTTTCATTTCTTTCAAGATTAAAAAAAAAAGCTAGTTAGCCACTCTGACCTTATGCACAGAGTAAACCCCAGAACACCATTTAAAAGCTTTGACATTGGCTCTACACTTGACGATGTTCAGCTGAGAGCAGATCTTGCAAAGAAATGTGCCGGGTGGGACCCTATGTCTAACTTAAGCGCTTAGTAGCACAAATGTCCCTGTATTTTAAATTCCTAAGTGGTGTGATTACAAACTTCTTAAAAAGGAAGTGTCCAAGTCCTTAAAAAGTCAATGTAAACAGGTGCTTTTGAAGACTTGGGCGAGTGCCAACCCCCTGGCACCCGGAATTAGGCCTTAACTCCCTCTGGTGAGTGAATACCCGACCAAGAGGCGACAYTGGCCTTGAAGAACTGGCTCTCTTGAAAGAGATGGAGGAAAGAGATGGATGGGATCACTGGTTCCTCCCAACGTTTGGCACAACAGTGTAACGGCCAGGRCACACGCCCTGGAAGTGGGACATTCAGGTTTTAAGTTAAGCAGCTTAAACTTGTGTTTCCTACAACTCAACAAGAGCTCTACAGCTAAGCTGGGGTATATTGTAATAGATGCAATGAATCCTCTGCAATGAAACCAGGCCAAAAAGAGAGTACAGTAGTGAYGAGGGGAGCAGAATGCCCTCTGGAATGGGTATCAAATATCTCATATTTACTTATCAGAAACAGGCCTCCAAGCAAGGATCATCTGTCCCAAATGAGTATCCTGCTCATATAGGGCAGATGTTTTTTGCATTCTTGATTGTATACACTGTGTCATCCCAGGCATAAGTCATCCTTTTTTTTTTTTTCCTTCCTATTTGGAGAAGTATAAATCACATTTCAATTATCTCCTTGCACCTAAGGTACACAGGTGAAGAACACAAGTGTGTGGTCAAAATGTCCTTCAGAAATAAATATCATCCTGCAACCCAAACCACATCACAACACAATGATTACTGGGTCATACTGAGTCCAGATCCCTACAAGWCAGCATGGTGCTCGGGGACACTGCACTGCTGTTGGAGATGGAGGGGATTTTCAGTTGCCCAAGGCCCACTTTATAGAGCCTGAATCCATTCCTTATGCCAGTATTATTGGTACTTCAAGAAAAGTTCAATTGCACTGGAAACGGAAAAGCAGATAATGGGAAAACATAAAACCAACCATGGCTGTTTCTCAACAAACTACCAAATGTTGTATATTGAATAAACTTTCAAAAGTCAAGCAAAGAAAATATATATGTTATATCATATCTGCTTTTAATTTGGATRCACGGACATGAATTATTCGTGGTTGTTTGTAGGATTCATAGATTCTTTATGCTATGAAGTGATTCCTAGTGCTTGGCCACTTTAAAACACAGTTAAAAACAAAAAACTGGCTGAGATACTGAACCTAATTACCAGCTCAGTATTCCACAGATCAAAGCGTATTTGAATATACTGGAACCTTGAGAATTGAACCATACTTGTTGGTTGGATGCAAAAAAAAGAAACAGCCTGATTASGTTCAGAAAAAGTTCTGGGACCCTGGAAAGCTCCCACAGCAAGTTTTTAGGAATGTTCATCTAGTTTTCAAAACAAAGGAGCACAAGGATTGAATTTTCATTGCCTCTAACAGGAATAACTTTTACTCAATTAATCTGCTTCTGCAGATATTCTGGAAAATACAAAGAGGATCCTCCCCTCTATACCCAAAAAAAAAAAATATTCAGAGCTGTAAGCACAAACTTTTAATATGATGGTGCAGTAACAGAAACAGCAAAGCCAGCGTACGTCACATCTATTTGGAGCTCAACAAATTACACGTTTCTACACGTATGTGCAGTCGTAAAAGACTGCATGCTTTAGTGATCTCCTCCTTCCACAGTTCAAAAGAGAACAAGTGAACTCAAAGCTTCCTTAAAAAAAAAAAAAGTCCTTGACAGGCTAAGCTAGAAATAGAATTAAGCAATTTTATAACCACACATTTTGAATTAAAAAACAAACAAACAAAAAAAAAAAAAACAAAAAAACAAAAAAAAAAGGGAACAGATCACTGCAAAACAAAATAATCATTGGTTCTACTGAAGTACTAACCTCATCAAACTCATCACCAAACCCAGCTCGGTTTGAGATAGCTTCTGAAATTTCCTGGGCGATATCTTGCTGTTCAGTGATATCTTGCATCAAATCATCGATTTTATTTAAGTCCCTAGTGAAATAACATGGAAACAGTTTTGAAAGACACGTTTGAAGAGACTCGGGAATATCTTTTTCAAAACAGACTATACATAATACCCCCACACATAAAAAGAAACAGCAGAACTCAGGGGGGAATATTTTCTTTCACCTACACCTTAAATTTTCCTGGTAGGCTTCTGCGTGTYACAGCTGGCCAGCCCAATTCCTTCCACTTTGGAATGACAGCAAAGGTCACAAGTGCAGCACTTGGGGCTTTGCTCTCTCTCTGCACTTCTCAGGTGCTCGTGAGGCCACGGCCACCTTCCCAGGGCAGACCCAGCTCCCTGCTGAGTCAGCACCCTCACAGAGCCACCTCTTCTGATCTCAAACTTTCAGCCAGAACTGGGGGGAACTTCACAGGGCTATTCCCCATTTAAAAGCTTCCCTTGATTGTTAACTTCATCATTGTTTCAGTTCCTGTTTATTCTTCCAGAACGCCCTCTTCTGACTTAACTCCATTTACTCCTGCAGGAAAATACCCCACTGAGTAACAGAGAACATGTAAAAATACTACATATGTAAAAATATTACCCTCTTTTATTATTCACCTCTCATTAGCACTTTGAGTTGCACAATCCAGCCTATGCACTTAGAGGAAATAAGTTCAGTTTGTTTCTTTAGTATCTTTTACTTCTGCCCTGGATTTTTCCAGATTGCTACTGCCAAGGCAGATTTAATTCAGCTGTGCCACATGGTGATCCTTAGATAACAGGACTTCCTACCAGATTTGCAGCTAGGAGGGGATATTTTTTCTGCCAAACATAACATTACAGCACCAACAACACTGCTGACATTAAATGCTTGAACTAAAATGAAGTCAAAACTGGCTAATAAGATGCAACAAAACAAAGTGGAAAAATGGTTTATAGGTGTTTAGTAAGCTCAATTTGGAGGCCAGTAGAAAGCACTTACATATTTGCATGCACTTTTTTCATAGCTTGTGCAGCATAACCCATGTTCTTGAGCACTTCTGTGTTGGTATGAGAATTTTCCAGTGCTTCTCTCTGGAACTCAATGGTTGAGAGTGTGCCATCGATCTGACTCAACTGTTTCTCATACCTCTTTTTTCTCTTCAGTGCTTGTAAGGCAGCTGGAAGGCAAAGAGGCAAGGTACACGTGTATTCTCATGGTGAAATGCAAGCACAAGAAGTGCAGTGACAAGACGACCTGCAGAAGTGAGAATTTGCCCCTTCCTACCTTACTAGCAGAGAGGCAAACTCTGACCACACCACATCAGCAGCGTGCTTAGCACCAACATGCTGTTGCATGAACGTGCTGGGAGGCCTCTTTTAGAATAACTCCTTTCAGAATCACAGAGAAGAGCAGTTTCTTCTTCCACTTCTTGAACTCCAACCTGTGCACACAGGCAAAGCAGGGGACGACAGGGAGGAAAAAGGAAAATGTCAAAGAGGGATCAGAAAGGAAAGAACAGGGTAAAGCAAGAGAAAAGTGGTTGCAAAACGTGAGAACTAATAAGGATAGGGTAAGAAGATCAGTCATAATAACCACATCTCAACCAACGTTGCTTTCTAAACTGTGCCTGAGAAACAGGGAAAGTGCAACAGAAAGCCCTAATCATCTAACCAACAGGTGGGTTAGATCAGAGGCAAGATTAAGATTCCTTGAGGTTTCAGCTCTCTCTGTTCCTTTAAGGGCTTGTCAGGATTAAACTTTAAACTTTCAAACTTGAAAATATAAAGGACTGTGCACAAAGCCATAGTCAAACCCAGCTAYTCCCTATTACCTTTGCAGGTCAGTGAGATAGCTTAACAAGTATAAAATGTAATAAGCAGCAAACTTTGCCCACAGTAAATCATTACCAGCATAAACGCACATGACAAACAGGAGAGAAAAAGACTCCATTTAGTCTCTGGGTGTGGAATACAGTCTTGTCACAAGCATTTCCATCCTTTTCCAAACCACACAGTGCCAGACAAGAGCAAGGTGTTGCAGTTAACTCCTGGTATTTTCAAGGCCAACTGTTCCTTTCCCCTGTCTCACATTTCATTTCTAAACCAGCAAACATGTACAGCCGCCCAAGCTCAAACAGCTCACAGCAGAGTGGCTGGTGTCCTACCCAAACTGTTGTTGTGTGCAATAATACACCCATTGTGGCACCCAACTTCTTTCATTTTTTTCAGACAAACCCAGGTGCCCTGCAAGAAATAGGCACAGATTTATTGTAACTGTGCATACACTGAGACATTCTGCACGTTACTGATAAATGCTTCAATCAGTGAGGTCTAAATTACTCACTGGCTGCGCAAGGGAAGTATTTGCTCAGCCTGTGAAATACAATGTCACAGTTCTAACATTTGCAGCAAGATGTTCCAGGACAACAGTCCACAACCGCAACGGATTTACTGCCATATTCAAGTTGTGGATTTTCCCAAGTTTTTTGATGRTCCAAAGAGCATCCTGAAGATGATTAATGAATCCCAGGTGACATCACACAAATAACAAATGGAGGAATTCTGATTCATACTTGCAGTTCCAAAATATACCTATTTGACTAAATGTAATGTGGTCTTCTAGCTACTTATTAGTTCTCTACTTAAGCAATTCCTCGCAGTTTTAGCACACCGTCTACTTCCCTCTTCAGCTTTAACTGCATCAAAATTCGAGCAATTTGAAGGCCAGAGAGTGCAGCTCTAATTTAATAGTTGTGCTGGAGAGAACTCTTAAAAAAATAAAAAAAAAAAAGTTAACTTTGCACCAAGTTAACTGGCTTATTCAGAAACCCTTGAGTTTGAGTAAATTGCTATGATGGGAAAAACATTTCTAGCCAACGTTTTCCAGAAATGGGACTCTTCTCTACTAGTGTTATTATTATTGACTGCTCATAGAGAAAAATGAATTTCCTCAATTACATGCAGAGCAGTTGTTTTCTAAATCCTGCAGGTTCCTGTGTAAGATTTAATTAAACCCCACCCAAACTAAGAAATCCCAAAGGAATGTAAACTCACTGCAACTTCACCTATTCGTAAACAGCTCTTCCTAACTGCTGTATTGCAACATCTCACCTTTATTAATTCTTTTAAGCTTTATAGTAAGTACCTGAGAGAAAATCAATTCATATTTCTTCCTTGTCTTCTGGATATTATGTGTTCCATCCCTCACACTATATATTTTTCTCACATACATTAACTTCATCCTGAATTTGCAAAGTCCCCATTGCTCAGTGTTTTGTAGTCACAGCTACTATAGCTAGGACATGAGCATTTCCTCACTGACTTGTAATCTTATTTTCTGCATTTTTCAGATTGTCCTAAGTTTTAAGTGATTTACCTGGTACAAGTGTAAGCACATTAGAAGCTGTGTGCAACTCCTGCAAGAATATAGAAACTCTTTCCAAATGCTTTTGCATTATAATAAACAAAATATAATTTCCCTCAATAAGTAAAGAAATTGAGTGACAATGATAAACTTACTTTACCAAAGGCCAAAGAATGAAATTGCAAAAGGGTGTTGCCCATTCCAAAGATTTCAGAAAAGGAAGAGAGTTTGGAAGGAAGAATCTAAGCATCATATGACAAAGTATAATGCCAATTTAATTCGGAAAAGATGATGTTTATCTCAAGGAAAAAAGAATACCATATTCAGCTCCTGGGAGATACGGGTAGCAGGTGCCTCAGTTTCGGCATCTCTCGTGTGCCCTGCCTCTGGAATCACTGTCCAGCAAGCAGGACGCAGTTCACAACAATTACAAAACCACTGCTCCTGTATTCTGGGCTTTTATTATTATTTTCAAGGTAAGTAGCTAGAACAGCAATAGTCAGTCATGCTTACATGCTTAGCACTGCTTTCAGTATTATATAGAAGAGCACTTTGGTGCCCTATTTTGGTGGTTTTATTAAAGAAGGGAAGACGGCCCAACAAACAATAGCAATCCTGTTGTTGTCTAGTTCTGGCACCTTCACCATGTGTCACAACAGATCAGAACAAAATACTCAGTACAGTGATGATAGCACCCATCACGCCTGACTCTGGTAGCCACCACTAAGAGAACTGATCTGAGGTAGAAACAAGTTTTTATTGTCAAGTAAACCCTGTAATTCCCAGAGGCAACTGGGTGAAGAAGAAGAGCATTTCTTCAGAAGAAATAATGTTACTGTGAAAAAAACACAGCACATTGTCCCCCAGATACACCTCACAGACTCAAACCTCACTTACAAGCAAATACCTATAGCTCCTCTCCCTTGCTGAGGAAAGCTCCCTCTTGCTTTACAGCTGGTGCCTACTTGCACTGAATAGGTTGGCAAAACCACCTTTCCTCATTTATCTTTAGATAAAGGGATTGCAAAAAWATATAAATACAAATTCTGGACAGATGATGTAACTTTGAAAATAATGGCTGTTTTAATTCCTAGCTAGGAAACCATCTTGACTACTAAAGATATATGTTTGCAGTGTTCTTACTGCTAAATCTAATCTGCCTTCGCTTTCATTTCTTTGCTATTAGCAGCATCATGCAAGGGACTGGCTACCAGCTTATGCCAAAAAAAAAAAAAAAAAAAAAAAAAAGCTACTTTAAATATGATCAGGAAGCAGCAGTAAATCACAAGGCTGATAAACAACACAACAGTGATTCCTCTACTTTTAAACTCAGCACATAACTGCTTATTAACACGTGTCTCTAGTTGCCATTGCAATAGGATGCAATGTCCCTCTTGGATGCGAGCTTACCCACATCATCCCTTTCTCAAGGCTAATGCCAACTCACAGGGCTTTCTGGTTTGGGCACATCAGTAATTAGCCACCTGGGCGACATGAGCAAGACTCCCTTGGCAGTAGGTGCTTGTCACAAACCTGCTGCCACTGCCGGCTCTCTAGCCCTGARGTCTTCCTGACGGTGCTTGGGACTGCCTCCCAGCAGGATTCACCTGCACTTCTGTTCTATGAGGGACCTGCAAAATACAGATCCTGATCACCCTTAACATAGTCCTTATATTTATAATCCTTACAACTTGTGACTGTTTCTCATGCAAACACTCCCACAGCTGTGGCAACAATTCAAGACAGTAGTGCACTTAATTCATTATAACCATTCCCATTGCTGGCAGATACTTTAAGCACCATAGCAAAGAGAAAAGAACCACAGCTGAAAAATAATAATAATAATAATTTTAAAAAATCACATAACAAAGCCCTACTAGAAGGCTTCTCCACACCRCTCTGCCAACAGCACCTCAGTCCCAGCCTGCCACACACCCACCTGTAGCAGCAAGCCCTGTCTGYGCTGACACGCAGCTACTACAACTGCCTACTCCCTACAACCTTCTGGTTACAACTACCTCCCAGAAGAGGAATGCCCCTTGGCACAGGATACCAGCGGCAGCAGGTGTGTGTGGAAGGTGTAAAACGGAAGGCGAAGGAAGAAACTCAAAGGAAGAGGGATTATTGTAGGAGAGAGAAACAAACAGTGACGATAAGGAGCAGATTCTTTGGAGGACAGAGGTCAAACTTTCACCCTGGTGTAATGTTCTCTTCTACTGTCTACATACTCATGYAAACAGAACTGCTGATAAACTGCCTTCAATTACAATCTAAATTTCTGAATCCAGAAAGCAAAATGGAAAACATTCCACAGTGCCTCACTATCTGATGCCAAGCCTTAAGCAAA
The DNA here is from genome assembly GCF_003342845.1 of Nothoprocta perdicaria. NCBI lineage: Eukaryota > Metazoa > Chordata > Aves > Tinamiformes > Tinamidae > Nothoprocta > Nothoprocta perdicaria. The sequence goes on along the minus strand of NW_020455866.1, from coordinate 1,745,568 downwards.
AGCACCATTCCCTGTAGTAAGGAGGCAGTATCATTGCACAYGCTAACTGAACCACCACCACAATGGTGGGAAGTTTGGAATGACAAAGCTTCTCTAGATGGAAACTGCGCGGTGAGGACGAGGGTACTTCTTTTTTACTAACTCATCACCATCAAAAAAATACTTCTCGTCATTACAGACGTGGATGTATTGATGGAGAAGTAAAAGAAAAAAACATCCTCTTCCCATGCCAATCTTTTCTCTCACCTCAAGCTTACACAATTTCAATATTCAGTATCCCTTTCTGTCCTTTAAGCTTTCCTATACGACCTTCAAAATGCTCCAGACAAATGGCCAATTTGCAGGTGGAGTTGAGAGGTGAGCTCTGTTTGAAACTAGCYAACATAACTAGCAAAGCACACCTTAGAAGAACTTTGATTTTTTTTTACCTGGAATCCTGAGAGATTAAAAGGGTAGTGCTAATTGTTAAAGAAATTATTGCTTATCACAAAATAATCTCTGTAAGAGAAACTAGCACACATTGCTGTTCAAAAAACCCTCAAGTGGTCTGGTTACAGTGAGATCTTAATGGGGAACATTGGAAACACTGCCCCGCAAGCACAGCTAATTTCAGGTGCCCTTCAGGAACTGCAGCCACGCACACTTCACGAGGGGGAAGCCAGAAGTACTTAAGTGATGCTTCACAGCCACTTGCATAGCTAACACGTTACAGCTTTTAAATTAGGGCAAGTCTTCTGATGGTGCGTGAACCCATTAAAGAATCATTTGAATTCTTGCAAAATTGTTGGGGCTTGAATCCGATCTCGCTTGTATCACTGTAACTGACTCAGGCTCACATGCCTGAAAAAGCAAATGAGATCACGCTAAACTGGGGTATCTTCCATATGAAGATACAGACTGCGTCAGCCTCACACACTCCCATTTTAAATTCCAGACACCTCTTGGTGATGCAGTTATGAAAGAGSAAGTTACAATTCCCTGTTTGGTCCCTCTAACAAGACATTGTAGATTACAACTTGTATTTTCTCATTTGCCTGTACGCCTACATAATACAACAGCAGCAATTAAAAACAACACAATTATTGTAACATATGAAGGGCTATAGTTGGAGAATTAAGCTTGCTCACTAGTCTACCACATTCTTTCATTCTGGCATAGCAAAATTGTATTATCTCACTTGTATTTTCTAACTTAACTAACTCATTGGCTTTYGTATTGCTTTGGGCATTAAAAATTCCTCTTCTATGTACTGCCTATAAGGCAATAGCTGAGCCAATGACTAAAAATAACTCTTATCTTTCTTATCACGCTGGGCTCAACAAYCTGTTTTGAAACACCACTCCACAAAAAGCGCACAGATATTGCTTGAGGTGCAGCATACGGTAGCCCCGCAGGGGAAACAGGAATCTGGAGGAAAAAGGARTAACTTCCTATGTCAGACGAAAGCGGAGCGCGAGGCCACACAGCTGGAATCGGTGCAGATCAGCTGGGTGAAGAGGGAGCTGAGGGCCTGGCCCAGCAGCCGCCACGCGCTCCTGGGAACCACCCTCTGCTCCACAGGTGCCCTGGCACCCGCACAGCTTCACAGCCAGCCACGCAGGCTGAAAATGACCCAAAATAGTCAACACCTGCCCAACGGGACAAGGGGGGCACCGCAGTGGGGACAGCAATGTGAAAGAAAAGCCTGCGAGGGCTGGAGGGCTGCAGAGGGGGGACTCAGTTGCACTGTGGATCTGGCTTTACCCRCTTGCGCTTTTTGTGCCTCAAGATCTTCCCCATCCCAACTAAAGTTTTAAAATCCCTTCCAAGCACCGAGCTATCACAGACACGTGCAAAGACCAAGCARGGCACCTTTCACGCGCAGCCCCTCGCAAGTTACACGGCGTTAACCTGCAGCCCGGCAGCAGGAACCGCAGACCGGAGAGCGGCTTTACACCCCGCACCTTTAACGCGGGAGGTTCTCCTTGGCCCCCCCGGGCGGGGACTGCCGCCCGGCGCGGGAGCCGGGCCGGGGCCGCGGCGCCACCTCGCCCCGCGCCGGCCTCACCTCGGCGGTTGCGGGTGCCGTGGTGGCGGGCGGCCGCGAGCTCCCGCTCGATCCTGCCCTCCAGGAACGCCTGCTTCTTGCTCAGCATCTCCTCGGTCTCCCGCAGCCGCGCCAGGGCCTCCTGCGCCGAGGGGGCGCCGCGGCTGGGGGACCCGCGCGCGCCGCCCCCCTTCAGCAGCTTCGAGATCTTGCTCATGGCGCCCGCGCTCTCCAACGGCTCCAACGGCCCCAACGGCAGCCGGCGCTGAGGCACTTCCTGCGCCGGGGCGGCCCGGGCGCCGCGCTCGGCTCGGCGCCGCCTGCCCGGCCTCGAGGCACCTGCGCGGGGGCCGGGCCGCGCAGCGGGGCCGGGCCGCGCGCCGAGACGCCCCGCGGAAGCGCGGGCGGAGCGGCGCGGCGCGACGCGCTCCTCCGCGTGCGACAGTTGGGGCTGGGGAAGGGGCACTGCGACGTTAACGGTGGGAATGCAGCTTTTACTAAAAGAAAGGGACACGCGAGAGGAGCCCCGGCTGGCGGCAGCACCTCCGCGCCGCGCGCAGGCGCATCCCGCGACCGCCGGCGGCAGCGGCGCCCGCCCCGCCCCGCGCTGCCCCTCCCGCAGCGCCCGGCCCGCCCCGACACACCTGCGAGGGCCCCGCCCCGCCCCCTCAGGCTCCGCCCCGGGGCGGGGCTACATCTGCATAGCGGCCCCGCCCGCGGCGCCGCCAGTTTCCCGGCAGCCTTTGGGGGCGCTGTTTCCACCCTTCCCTCCCTTCCCCGTCCCCGTCCCGCCGCCGCGGGCCATGGCGGAGCTGGATGTCGGGCGGCACTGCGCGGTCCCGCACTGCCGCCAGCTCGGTACGACCCCGCGGCGGGGCGGGGCCTCGTCCGGCATRGAGGGAGGGGGTCGCGGTGGTGCCAAGATGGCGGCGCCCGCTGGGCATGGGCGGTGCGCGCTGCGGGGAGGTGCCGTTTAAGGCCTGCCCCGCTCCGGGGCTTGTGTTTGTTTTGTCGTTCTGCGCGTTTCCTTCAAGCTAGGCTGCGCCTTGTTAGTAGGCAGGTGTAGCCGTGCCCTTTAGAGCGATGGCTTTGCTCCCGAAGGTGGTTTTGCTGGTGGAAAGCAGGTTTAAGAGGTGCTCYGCTAACGGTGGTAGCCGGGAAGAGCAGCGGTCGTGCACCGAATAGCTGTTAGCACAGGCTGCGCCTGCCAGGGCCAGCCCTGCCTGCTGTMAGGAGCCCCATGGCACCCGCTTCCGTTGTGTCTGCAGGTGTTTAATCCCCTGCTCTGCCCACTGCTGCTGTCACCCTCCTTTCCCCTTCTCCACGCCTTCATCCACCTGAGAAGACAATGGTGAGGATAAAAATGAACCCCCCGCCTACAAAAGGGGACGTAAGAATGCTCAAAATGAGCGCTCTATGATGGTGGGACCCAATCTTGCAGGTGAAGTGACCAAACATCCTCCTAATCTAGATGTTTTGCAGGGCGGCCTGACAAAGCAGGCTTTGGAGAATGGAGAAAGGATGGAGAATGGCTTAAAGATGTGATTTATCTCCTTGTATGTTTTTCATACATAATACGAGGTATTTCTTAGGTAGGATAATTAATATTGTAACTGTGTTATAAAAGTCCCCCTCCCCCAAAACATACTATGTAGACTTGTAAAGATAACCTACCTCATGGTATAAGTAAGCAAAAGCTAGTCATGTATAAAGTAAGCTAAAAATTATTAGGAAAACTATGACCATGTTGTCTAATGGTAAACAAATCTCTCTTGTTTTCAGATTTTCTGCCCTTTGTATGTGATGGCTGTTCAGGAGTCTTCTGGTAGGTTTGTCCATGTTGCATGTTTCTAGTTTCTGCTGAGTTTTTCTTACAGTAGAACTTGTGTAGGGATAGATGTTGTCTAAAACAGTGTGTTTCAGTGTGTTTCACAGTGTAGATGTGTTGAATTAAAATAGTTTGTTCACTGAATCTGCAACCTTTCTCCACAGAGACTGTAATAGAGGTTTGTAATCTATGGGAGTATTTCTAGAATACAAATAACTTGTTTATTGTTGGGATGCTGAATTAAACTTTTTTTTTTATTTTTTTTTTGTCCAGTCAAAGGAACAAAGTTTTTCCAGGTCTCTCAAATGAGAGCTTTCATTTGATGCAAAGTTCAAATCAGCAGCCTTAAGTTGAGGGCAGGTTTGACTGTCATTTAATATTTCACTTTAGAATGTTAAGAGCCTCCAAGCGAGTTCTGCCACTGTGGAAAATCCGTTTAAGATTTATGGACCAATTTCAAGTACTTTGAGTTGAATCCTTAAACATCTTCATATCTTTGTTCTCTTGGAATGCTGTGTTGATTTCAGGCTAAGTGCAATGAGCTAAATGTTTTACAAACTCAAGGAAAACGAATCTKATCTGTTAATGAAGTGAAATCCGTAGGTTAGAATGAACTTTGTAGAGGAATGATTATTTATTTGAAGTGTTGCTGCGATAAAAATCTTTCAGATCACTCTTCAAACATTTATGTTTTCACATGCAGTTTTCTTTTCTTGGCAATTTGGTAATGGTGTGATATTTTCTTCTCTTGTGCCTAAGCCTGCAGCACAGAAGCCGGGATGCTCATGGTTGTTCTGAGGTAATGTAATGTGATATTAAATGACTACCATGTMACACATGAGAATACCATTCAACTTAAGAAACTACATGTTTTGAGATTGCACACATTCTATATAGGTATAAGAGTGTGACAAGCTTCAAATTAATGTACTGTCTGTCTGTGTGTCAGAAATCAAGTTGGGTCAGGGTGATGTTTCTTTTCCTAATTCTGAGTTAAACCTAACCAGAAAAGGAGAAGGGACAAATTTTGTCTATAAAAAATGGAGAGCCAACACTGTTATTGTGGGAGGATGGGGTGTTGACTTTTATCTTTAATACCTGTTTATTTACACCTAATATTTTCTATTGATCCTTAGGTGAATCTCAGAAATAACTGTGTGAAAACAGATCAGCATAGCTCTTATCCATGCTCATTTAAGGACTGCAATGGGAAGGAGCTTTTACCAGTTTTATGTCCCCACTGTGAAAAACATTTTTGCCTAAGGTCAGTATGACAGAATGTTGAAACACAAATATTCTTTCATTACTGTATTGAAAAGGTCATGCAAATTTTCCTCTCTGTTGTGTACAGGCACCGTCATCAATCAGACCATGAATGTGAGAAACTGGACACGCCAAAGCCTCGAATGACTGCCACCCAGCAGCTTGTTCAAAATATTATAGGCAAGTTCAGTGAGATATTTATCTGATATTTACTTTTCCAGCACAAAAGAATGGAGGCGTCTTGATTATATAGCCCTAAGCCCATATGTCTGYCTGTAATTGTGTTCATCCAGATCGAGACAAAACAACAAGAGGAGATGTCTATAAAGGGTATTCTTTAAATCAGGTTCAGGTTTCTTTTGTAACAATGATAGCAATTTTTGTTCAGTCCTACCTACACAGCCCCATGGTTCTATATTGGGTATATGTGCCGGTCTGCTGGGATTATGCTAAAGCAATGATGCTGTATTTAAAAAAAGAAAAAAGAGAGCGAATATGAGTCCGTGATATGATGTCTTCTACCTTTAAACTAGACCTCGGCAGGAAAGAGAATAAACAAGCAGTAAGCATAATTATGGAGAGCATGGGAGGGTGGTAGTTATAAGAAAAAGAGCCAGAAACTGTTGTCATGTGGTCCCTGTGATTGCCAAACATATAGTAGTTACAGGGGTTACGATTCACCGTATGCATGCTTAGTTTATGTAGTGCTGTTCTGCACCTACCTGTCAGTTCTGTTAGGAATGTGCACAAATCCCCATGCCCTGCGGGGGGGTGCACCTAGTGTTGTGGCCTCTGGAATGARGTGTTAGAGATAAGAGGCCCAGGGGCTGAGTTCAGCATACATTTGGGCAAGTTTTAATAGAGGAGGAGAAATTTGGATTCACACTAACAGAAGTAATGTTGTCCTCAGATTCCAAAAAAAGCGAGGAAGCCAAAAGCAAAAGACGGAAGGGAGCGAAAAGCAACGAGACGGCAGCAAAGGTGGCTCTGATGAAACTGAAAATGCACGCGTGTGGGGATAAGTCTTTGCCTCAGGTCAGTCATACTTGTTTTCAATAACTGACTTATCAAAGGAAAGGAGAATTTTTTCTGCATTTCTTGTTCTTCATTTAGTCCCCTTGCCCTTCTGCTCATGGTTGGTTTTTAGATTTCCAAGCTCATAATGATTCATATGTTGATTTCAACTTGGCACCTGGAAGCAGTCTCGTTAACCTTGTATCTGTTACAAGGTGTCTGCATATAGAGCAATCAGACCAAATTTCCTCTTACATTTTAGCAGAAGTGTTGGCTGTCACAYGGCTGGCCTGTCTCTTAGAGCTGCTTTTCCTGATCAGTCCTGAAAGGTTCCTGCCATATGTCACACAAGTAGTGGAGTTTGTCCCAGGCACAGCTGAGCTTTGTGTTCTATAAATCWAATACTCGTATTTAAGAGATATATATTCCATTCTTAGATGAGGTGAACCTGAGGTCAGCAGTTCCTGCTTTGGCTTGGAATATAGTCTTGATAGTTGCTTGTGTTTCAGTCTTTTAATTTCTTTGATTCTTGAAATACTTCACAGAATTCMTTATTGTTTCTCACTACAGTGGCTACCCATACCAAGAACATCTCCCCCCCGCCCCTATACTCCCCTCTCAATCAGGATTGTATTGGTTTGGAAAATACTTCTTTCTTTCATCCAGGGTTTCAGTTTAGATAAGTTCTTGCATGCCCTCTTGAAGGATGTGACAGGMTTTGACAACCATGTTCAGGTTTCTTTTTGAGGGTTGAAGGAGTTTTTCGTTGTTGTTTTTTGGTTTTGTTTGTTTTTACTGAGGAAACTATTATATGTCTAGAACTATTTGTTTCTATGGATACTTTTTGCTTGTTTTTCTAGACTGAAAGAGTTTACTTTCAAGTGTACTTACCAAAGGGAAGCAAAGAAAAAAGCAAGCCTATGTTCTTTTGCAGTAAGTGGAGTATTGGCAAAGYAGTAGATTGTGCAGCTTCTTTAGCAGGTCTTAAAAATGACAACAACAAATCAACAGCCCAGGTAACTCAATAATAATAATAAACTTGTTCCAGTTTGGTGTTTCTACCTTCCCCCACTGCCTTCCGTCTTGGATACAGATTAACACCAAGATTTGCCCATGTTACTTATTTTGCAGAAATTGAGATTGTGCCATAGTGTCTCTGGAGAAGCTTTACCATTTGAGCACACATTGGAAACATGGCTGCTTGATAAAGAATGCCCATTGTACAATGGGGGAAATGTCATTCTGGAGTATCTTGACAATCAAGTTCTATTTATAGAAGATACAGAACCGTACTTCAGTTAATCAGCAAATTATCACCAAAAAAAATCAATTATTTTTTAAAGACTTTGCCACTCCAACCAGGTCCAATTTCTTTTTAGAACCACCGTATATCATAATCTGTCCTCTGTTACAGTGACACAGTTCCCAGCAATTTTCCAGTTGCACTGATTGAATTAAGTACTCTTCTGAGAACAGAAGTAGTTAGTATAATAATTAATATAACTGATACTTTATAGAATAAATCGTTGGTTTATTTACCTGTATAATATCATGCCATTCTCATAAGTTTTMTATTTATAGTATTTTTGTGTAAATRACGGCAAAGCATGTATTAAGAGCAATAAATAATGAAAATATAAACTTGAAGTGGATCAGTTTTTTGAAGATAAAAGGAGCATACACTATTGTAATATTTTTCTGTCATCTGTAAGAACAGATTTCTCTGAGTCTGGCATGGATAATCCAGCGTTCTCCATGCCATAAGTTCACATTTACATTTCTCCTCATATAGAAATAATGACTTTTAGAAGGGTAAGGTAAATTCCAACAAATGTCTCATGTTTTTATAATTTAACAGCATTACTTGATTTAGTGGAGAATAAAGTAAAACAGCATGMAATTATCCTTTTCTAATACAAATGTAAGAGTGGAAGAAATAGAGTTAAACTAGAAGCATTCCAGGTCCTGTAATGTCTCCTTCCGCAGTCCACAAAATGAACTGTGGTGAACCTGRGTTTTAAAGCGGTTGTTGATAATGATGATACCTAAAGAAGATGCATCCCTAGTAGCTTTACTTTTATAAGCCTTTAGTATTAATGGTCTTTTCAGTTGCCACAGGGGTTTGAAATGCTTTTGGGGGGTCATTAAGAAGATTACTAGCAGTAATTGATGTATTCCAGATTTTTGGATCTCATTTGGATTTCAAAAGTGGATTATAAATTTAAAAAAAGTAAACATAGCAAGAACRAACAGTGAGTTTATTTTTATCACAATTGTAGCTGTTTTAAATTACCATAATATAAAACCATTTTGTGYTGCACACAAATAATAAGCACTTAAGCAATTTTAAAAAGCAGGTATAATGTGATAACCCTGCTTCATCTTTCTTGTTTCATCTTAAATTTTCTGCTGTGTGCTTGTACTACCCCCATTTAAGCTGGATGGATAAAAACCTATTTCAAGGCTAATTCCTCCTGCCACATTCTTTACTTTCATTGCTTACAATTATTCATACAACAGCCTTCCTGTGGGAGGTATTAGTAAGAATATCTTGGGATGACAGAAAAGACAAGGTAGGAAGGGGTAGGCAGGTGTGGATAGCACCAACCTGAACCCAGTTTGTCAAGGAGGACATGGAGCCTCCTGCTTGGTGGTGCTCTGCCATRTGAATTAGCTGTGTAGGTAGCCTTGCCTGATACCAGTGCAGCATCACACAACAGGGAACCTGTTTTTCATTATATTCACATGTAATCATTTTGTGATACATCGCTACGCAACAGGGAAGCTACATTTTCATTATATTCACATACAACAACGATGTGGTACATCTCTACTGAAATGCCCTTTTCTCCTCAGACAGGCATGAATTTCTCCTCCTGTGACTGACTCAGTAGGTACTGAGGTGCTGGATAATGTGTCTTTCAGCAAATTTAAACAGGAAAGAGCTGCCTTTCCTTCTTTCTCAGACTCCAGGCACCTCCTTAGGCTTTCACAAGARGATTGCAGCTTGTATGTGCCATGTGGCTGAACGTATTCAGTCGTGTGGGGCCACGGAGGACAGCAGGTCTGTGTTACTCAGAGATGTGATGGATTTCAGGGGCGCTTTCCTGCCACTGCAAGACACTTACTGTGTAAGTGGAGAGAAACTCCACTGGACATGCAGGGAGATGAGATTAAGGCAGATTGCTGGTTCTGTGAAAAACTAAATTTTGGTCTAGAGGAGAGCTGATCATGAAACAGAAGGGAAATATGACAAAATAGTGTCTTTCTGCTGAGACCTGCAAATGGAAGTGGACACTGTCTCATAACTGCAGCCACTTGGGCATTCATAAATCTGAATTTGCTGTTTTGGCTCATATTCAATAATTGTTAATTTTAGGTTCACAGTCCAGGTTTTTCTCTAGCATCTGCTCCACTAGAGGGAACATTTCTCCAGTGGCTAGAGTGCCAGATTATGGTTTGTAACCTAGTTTTGAAAACATAACTGTGTGAAAAGGGAAAAAAAAAAATCAAAACAAGCAAATGCTTTTATAGCGGCAATAAAAAGAAAAAAAAAAACCACAACGTGCAAGGAGGAGTCTGCCTGGCCACTTCTTCAAAAGATACTCTTCATAAGTAGGGCAAAAATGTGGTCTTCTTCAGGTAGCCATAAATATTATATGTTCCTGTACTGCCAAACATTATGACTCTTGTAGCACTTTAGGAATCCCTCCACAATTGTATGCTGATTGGACTTGAGAGAAAAAAGAAAAAGCTCAGTATGTGTGTGGCTATCTATTATTCTTGTTTTGTTACTATATTATTTGCTGCTGTRATTTTTGCTGCTTTAGCCTGACTTAGGTATTATTAAATGATTTTACTGCACGCTATGTAGATGTCACGAAAAGAAAGGTCCTTCTGGTTTCCATGAAGGAAAGAGTTGATGACTCAGAACCAATAAGGACTTAACAGTCGTTTGGCTCCAGTTTTCCTTCCTGCCCTACAGTTTTCCTGGAGATTGCTCAAGCAATTGAATGGCTGATCTGTTCTGTAAACTAYTGTCAGAGACAGCTAACTGGCACGTGTCTTTATGAGCCAGTTACCTTGCCATTTCTATGAAACAAATAAAGAGGTCTTTTGGGCTAAATTGTCATCCTTCAGGTATTACCTGCAGCAGGAGGTTCTGTTGTGCAAGACAGAAGGAGGACAGGCCTTCCTTTCAGCTGCCCCCTGCAAGCACAGCAAATGATTTACGTGGTTGTACAGCTTTCTCCCAACACCCGCCTGCTGTTTGCACAGTACAGAGACATAGCCTCCTGAGAATTTGTTTTTAATTGTATACTAATATTATAGCATATGTATGTTAGAATACATTCATATTATGTATGTATATGTATGTACATGTATGTATGTATTATGTATGTATATATTAGGTATATACATACATATTATGTATGTGTACATATATGTATATAGCATATAAATATAATACATATATAGTGATATATAAAATGCTATAAATATAAAATACTATATATACTCTAATATACAATATAATAATTGTATGTGGAAACTCAGATTACTCAATTTTCAGAAACATAAGCAAAACCAAATGAAGATAGTCTAACACACAGCCTAACACATAGATAAATAAGGAAGGTGAAAACTGTGTTCTAATCATAGAGATCCTGGAGAGAATCCAGAGGCAGAGACAAAAATTTCCCCTAAGTTACTGTGCATCTTCTGGGGGTAGAATTACTCCAGGTTTAGCTGTTAGACCTTAGCACATCTTTGCTAACCACATACATATTTTTGTTTGTTTTCTAAAGGTTAGTAGCATAGCACATTTTCATAGGGAAAACTGAAAGTGCATCCCAACTAGATTTTAAAACAAGAAACAGTATGGAGGAGACATTTAACATTCACTTGTTAACTTTTTGTATGCAAAGTTACCCGTCTGAGAAGGTGAATTTGTCAAGAAACAAACCAAAAAAAAATGTTGTAGCAAACAAGAAATACACCATTTTTAAAAAGAACTCTCTCACACTCTTATCAGTTTCCTTTTGCCTGCCTGTTTTAGAAAGACATAAAAATATATCTGTATTATTTGAAAAATAATCTGTATTATTTGAAATTTGTGAAGTACTTATTGCAACTTGTAAACTGAGCACAAAACTGCAGAATTGCTTTGTCCTTACTGGGTGAAAAACAATAGGGTCAGTGCTTTACAGAAAAACAAGGTAACTGTAGCAGTCAATCCTGCAAAGGAAGATGATGCCATTTTTCCCTCTATATCACTTTCTTTATAGTAGTCTTGTAAAAACATTAATTCAATTGTGACATGCCGTTGAAAATCTTTGGTGGGAAGCTAGTGCGCTTTTTGGAAAATAAGCGAGCAGGATTTACTGCATATTAAAAATATCACTCATGTTCTCATTACTGATTTGAGATCATCCTAATTAGCAGAACTTAAGTGCAAAACAGGGCTCCTACAGAGGTGAAGAAGTCTCAAAGGTGCTGATAGGATTTTAGGAAAGGAGTAAGATATAATGGAGAAGAATCATCTCTTTTTAGGCACTGTAACTGTAATGGAATTAATTAAATACTAGATTATTTCCAAGGAATCGTAGGGTATAGATTCACGGGTTTTGTGGCTCTGCCAGACCACCAAAGCGGTCACACAGAGCCACAATCCACGGATCCCTGTGGAAACGGGAAGCCAACGGGATTGTGCTTGGATGAWGCGCGAGGCCGCGCCGCCGCCGGGGCCGCCCTAGCGGCCCTCGCGCATGCGCAGCACGCACCACCCGCGGTGCACGGAGGTGGGGGTTACAAGCGGRCGGCGCGCCTGCGCAGTGCGCGCGGCGGGAGCCGCTGCGCATGCGCACYTCACCGCCGGCGGCGCGAGACGGCGAGAGACGTGCGGGCGGCCGCCATTTCGGGTGTCGCCGGGGGTCGCGAGCCCCTCTTCTTCCTCCGTCTGTTCTCCCTCCCTTCTGGGGCGCGTCGGTGCCAGGCAGCAGCAGCCGCTGCCGCCTTTCAGGTGCGCGGGGAGGGGGCTGCCTGTCCGCGTAGTCAGTTAGTCCTGCTTACTAGCGGGAGAAGAGAAGAGGTCAGTGAGAGGCAGGGCTGCTCATCGCGGAGCATCGCTGTGTGCCCGGTTCGGTACCCCCGTGGGGATCGCGGCCCTCACATTAGCTCAGCGGGACGAGCCCCTCGCGTGGGCATCCCGAGGCGGCAGGGTTGAGCTGGGAGAAAAGCCGCGTCCAGGAAACGTAGACACCGGTATTTACCCAGGTTTGCTGGTTTTGTGGCGTTTTCAACGTTTCATGAAGCTGCCCGGCGGSTGCTGATCTGTGTAAGACCCCGTTAGTGCTGCCAGTGCCCTGTGTGGAAGAGCGGTTCGGTACCGTGTGCGCCCGGCCCGGGGGCCGGACAAGTCRCTTGTGTCCGGAGACTCCCAGGCCGTGTTTGATGTGGTGCCCCTTTGGCGCTTTCCCCTGCTGATTTTGCTTGTTCATGTGTCCAGACTCTGCGAGTCAGAAAGGGTTTTCAAAATGATCCTTGCTTACCGAAGACTGAAGTGGTTGGTGTTATAGAAAGACTGGGCACTGCACTGGTGTTTCACATCACTCGTGCAAKCAGAGATGTGTACGAGATAAGAAAATACTGCTTAATACTATTCAGTATGTAAAGGACAGTTTAGCTGTGGTTTCTCATATCTTTTTAATGTAGAAACAAGAGCCTTCTGTAGCTGTATTTAGAATAAACTGCCGGAATAAGGCAGAGAGGAATAAGCCTCAGAAAGGCAGGGTTTTGGTTGTCTTCCCCTCTAATTTAAGGTAACTGAAGTAAACTAAACCATGCTTAAAATAGACTGAACTATGGCTGCAATCATTTGCAATAAGYTGTACTGAAGAGTCCAGTACTTTTTAAACAAACAAGCTCTGAGCTGTACCGTGCATCCAAGCATGTCCTTGTGGGTAACCACACTGTTGCTTTTCAAAGACTTTGTGTGCACTGAAGTCCGTAACTAAATGTAGCATTTAGCAGGCATATTTTAACACTGAAGGTCAGTGTCTGTTGATATTTTTATGTTATAAACACACTGACAAAATACAGGGAAAAAAAAAAAAACTTTGAAACCAAAGTTTGTTAATACATTTTCTTAAAACAACTCTTTCACAGTGAGTAATAGGGCAAGCATATACTCCAGAAAAGCAGAAACATTGTGATCCAGTAGACTGAAGTCCAGAGAAGAATAAAACAATTTGAATTTGTTAAAAAAAAAAAATCCTTTTATTTAATATTGCTGTATCTTTTAGGCTAAGAAAACATGGCTGATCCTTGGCAAGAATGCATGGATTATGCAGTTGTTTTAGCAAGGAAAGCTGGAGATGTAAGTATTTCTAAATAATAGTGTTTATTAACAGTAATATAGTAGAGCTTTTAAAGGAGTTTTGCTGTTAGATATTCCTCCATAGGAATATTTTGTCAAAAATATGAATTAGTAGCGTGATTTAATGATGTTCAAGATTGGAGCATCTTCCCTGTTCTCAACTTGGTTAATTCAAAAGAATAATTTTACATACTGAAACACATATGARCTAGAATGTGATAAAGATGTGATAATATCTCTTATTTCTTAAATTTCATTTAAAAATGATTTGGGAATTGTGATGAAGAGCATCYTCCTTTTTTCAGTAAAAAGGTAACTGTATAACTTTTTAATTGTCTGACTAACTTKACAATCTTTCTTTTGAGGAACTTCKCTGCAGYATTATTTCACCTCTTTTGATTAACTCTCTTATTCATTGGTTTATTGTCGGTGCAATACATATATTTGTTTTCTGTTTATGACAACTGCTTTTCTCTTATAAATCAGGAACGTCTCTCAGAGGCAGTACTTTGCCTCTTTGTGGTCTCAGATGGCTGAGAATAAGAAAGAGAACTTGCACGTTTCAGCAAAGCCTTGATGTAGAACTGATTAGTAGATGTTCAGTTGCTCTTGGTAGTTCTGCTGGGTGCACTTGAATGCTCTTGCACTAGACAAGACGGCACAAGTCCCAGTTGGGTTCCTAGGAGCTGAGAGTCTGCAGAACATAATGTAGAAGCCTGTCCTGACGTCTGATTAAGATTGACCTTCACAAAACTCAAATTTGTCTCACTTGTAGTAAAATTATTTTCTGGGCTGTGAGACATAGGTTTTTAATCAGTTTTCRTAGTTCTTGAATCATAGATGCATGGTCTGGCTAAAAATAGGTTACTTAAGCTTAATGTTTCATGTTCTGTTCACTTTACTGATACTTAGATAAATAGGCTTAAAAATGGAGCTCCCTTTCATCCACAATGGATCTTCCCATAGTACTTAGTTTTAAGGTCAGGAAAAAAATGTACTGACAGAGATGAGGGATAGATGCAGGTCTGGGCACAGCTCCTGCAATTAAGTTCATTTTTGTGTCACTACTTGTGTTTTGTGCATGAGATGCAGAAAATTAAAAATGATGCTCAATATCTTAGAAAAATTAATATTTTCCATACTGTTTATGAAGAATTTTTTTCTTTTGTTAACAGATAATCCGTGGAGCGCTCAAAGAAGAAATATCTGTTATGACTAAAAGTTCACCAGTAGATCTAGTGACAGAAACAGATCAAAAAGTAGAAAACTTCATTATTTCTTTGATAAAGGAAAAGTATCCTTCTCACAGGTACAGCTTCTTATTGATACATTTTTAGTAAAAAAAAGGAGACGCTTAGAAGAACAAGATGGAACATTTCTGACTTGATAACATTTCAATATAACATGGTAGAAAATTCTGAATTTCTTTCTTAATGTCTCATTAAATAATGTTGCRTTAAATATTTCAGAGTAGTAGTGGGTCAGAGTTTCGTCTGAATGCTTACAAATGAACTGCTAACTAATTTAGCAATTAACTCTAATTTTAACTTTTATCTGCATCTTACCAGTTCTTGGAGGAAAGCAATATTACGTATTTGTTGTAGTCTTTTTGCATGTTAATAACATGCAAATAATATAGGAGAGAATTCCATACATTCATACACTTCCCAGTGGTTTTTCAGTTCAAAACAAGTAGTTTAATGGTCAACAAAAATAACGAAATTAGCYTCCTGTAGCAGTTACGTGTATTCCTGGCATTTAGCAGTATGCTAGGCAGTGAAAGCACTCGATGGAGGAGGGTCAGGTTAGAAAACACTTAAACTGGGACAGCTCGAGGGACCTGGTTCAAGGGACGTGGTGGGATGCACCGATGAGTGCTGAGGGGGATTGTGTGGAAAGTATTGCAATTCAGACATGTTGAACATTTCTTTTTCCCGTTTTTAAATGTGTTTCCTACCGTAGTTTCATTGGAGAAGAATCTGTTGCAGCTGGAGAAGGCAGCATTTTGACAGCTAATCCAACATGGATTATAGACCCTATTGATGGAACTACAAACTTCGTACACAGGTTTGACTCATCTTTTATGTTAACAAATTAAACTGATTACCTTTTTTTTTTGTTTCTCTAGTTCTGTTAAAGTGATTTTCTTTCACTTTTAAATTCATTTAAAAATGATACCATGAATTCATGAATAGCTAAAAATTGCTGTTTGCTTTTAGTTGAGAACATTTGCAATTTTTGCTATGGTATTAGTATTTCTTTATTAGTATTTCTGTAACCAGTAGCAGATATTTCACAAAAGACATGTGCTCTGCAGTAGGAGTCAACAGCCCATGGTGCAGCTGCCAAAGATAGCTGGGCAGATTTTAAGCAGTGATGCAGCCAGACAGTGAATTAGGAGCTGCAGCACCTTCAAAGAGGTTTTTCTAAGATTTTTTTCTAAGAAGCAATAACAGCTCTAGATTCTTGCTGCTAACAAATTTTAAGTTCTGTTCAGCAGGGCCGCTGCTATGAAGGAAAGCTAGATATCACTGGCAAATTGTCTAGTGGTATTTTGCATCAGGGAGAGGAAGCGGTTCTTAGGATAAAGACAACTGCCTGTTCCCCTGCTCTGAGGCGCAGTAACTTCTGCTCTGAGGAGCTGCTCTGAGCAGACCTGATTCCAAAATTCGAATGACTGCTGCTGCATGGGGAACAGCTTTAAAAAACTGCAAAATCATGTTAAATAGCATGTTTGTTTGGAAATAGGCTTGTTTGTTGGAAAAGCTACATCAAAATCCAATTTACAAACCTAAAAATCTATCATTTTTGCTGATTGTAACTGTAATAAGCTTTTTTGAACTACATTAAAAAAAAAGAATTAGAAAAAATAAATTAGTTTCAGTGATGCAATGAGTGCAGTTGCTATATGGATTGGAAACTGCAGCTGTGATTGGTATTTTTTGATCTATCTTAACAGTGAGCAGTACAAGTTCCAGAAAACTGTTATTTCATCTGCCTTTTAAAAATATACTAGACATTTAAATGGAAATTGTTTTTTTATTAAGCATGAGCATGGTAGTAAAGAAGCATAGTATCTCCCTGTAAATAGTCAAATTTTTGTTTTGTAGGTTTCCATTTGTGGCAGTTTCAATTGGCTTTGTTGTTAACAAAGAGGTATACTTTTTATTACTTAATATCTAATCAAGCAAACAGTTTAATTTCTTCTTGCTAGCTATCACTAAGATTTGTATTTTCAAAGTAGATAGAAGAAAGGAAAAAAAACCACTTAAAATATCTTTGCTATTTTCTTGCAGATAGAATTTGGAATTGTGTACAGTTGTGTAGAAGACAAGATGTACACTGCCAGGAAAGGGAAAGGTGCGTTTTGCAACGGTCAAAAACTTAAAGTATCAGGCCAGCAAGGTAAGATGAGCTGCTGAGTAGCCTTGTTGTTTGTGTGTGGGTTTCCCCCCCCCCCTTTGGATATAACATACTTGTAACCTTGCAAAATAAAAATCAAGATTAGGCAATTGGAGATGATGTTCCCTGTGTGTCATCTTAAGTTTGTGTGCTTTTTCATTTTATTCCTTCTTCATCTGTTGTCTGTGATCATTTTTAGAAACTGTAATGAATCTAGCAGCCAATTTAACTTCTTCCAACTCAGAATTACYGTGGGTTTAAATCTTATCAGTAGGATTGTTACTACTTTATGTAGAGGAAAACCAGTGCTTAATTTGGGACCTTTACACATTTGATCTAATTGTTCTAACAATAGAAATTTATATAGTAATGACCTGAGTTAATACATATACACAAATAAACCAAATTGAGCTTTATTTTATCTTTGTCTAGCATGTTTTGTATAAAATCTCTTTTTTTTTCCTTTAAGTCATGTAATTAAAATACCTCAGTTATGTTCAGTCTGACAAGAAAACAATGAGGAGAACTTCGCTTGAATTGAACACAGATGCCTAATTACTGCCACTATGTAAGATGTACTGTTGGAAAAGTAAGCTTTAATTTCCTTTCTAGACATTACCAAATCCCTTTTGGTAACAGAATTGGGATCAAATCGGGATCCAGAGACTATAAAAATAATTCTTTCTAACATGGAAAGACTTCTCAGTATTCCTATTCATGGGTAAGATATTTCTTATATTTGATATTTATTGGTGTTAAATATAGTAATTTCTAGAAAGAGTCAGTTCTGTTAATTTGCATACACACATTGCATACATTTAACATCTCAGAAATGAACTATGATTCAAATTTAACTTCTCCCGAGAGATTTTGTGCTTTCATTTTTTTCAGTTATTTTCTGAGAGAAGCCATATTGAGAATTGAGGCATGTTTGGTTTTGTGGGACTAGAAAGTACTGTATTTTCTCTTCTAGTTAAACAATTGAATACAATTTTGTGTATTTTTGTAGAAGCACACATGGAGTAATCGGAACTGCATAAAGAACAACTATGTTAAATTAGAGTAGCTGTATTAGATTACTTAGTTTCCATCTAGTAATTGTCCACAAATTAATACTAATTTCAGTTACATTCCCTGCTTCTCCTCTCCCAGAAGAGGAGAAGCAAAAGCAAAACAGAACAAAGGTCTGCATTTCCACAAGCCATTTTGGGTATAAATATGGTTTCAGAAGATAGTTGTTCATTACTCAACCCCGCTCATGCTTCTGACGTGAAAGAGATTTCCGTTTTATGGCAGGATTGTCAAGAGTTTTTGTTTTGACTCTTAACATTTAGACTTTTTGTACTTTCCAAAAAACTTGTGGGGTCATAAAAAATATCTGCTGAACAATTAATAGGGTATACATTTTAGGTATTTTAGATTGTTAGTTTAACTTKGAAATTTTATTTGTAAAAAGTAAATTGAAGATTAGAGTCAACTTAAGTTGGGTTTTGCCATTACTTTAGCTTGCATCAGTTGCAGTTTAATGTATATTTTACCAGTAATTGACATAATTATTTCTGGAAGTCACGCTTTTGCTTACTAGTTACATTAATATTTCAAAAAGAAGTGGAATTTGCAACTCGCAAATTAAGCCAGAACTAAGTTATACTGTTGATTTATTATTTGTGATTATTAATGTTTTTTACATGTCAGAGATGTTTACCAGCTATCACTAGAGAAACTGATTATTTATTTATTTATTTATTTTTAGCAAGGGTGAGAACAGTATAAATGCTAATTGTAGTATTCAAAAAGTAAAACAATATCTATTACTTTGGAGAGGGAATAGTATCTTGCATAGTACTTTTTCTAGGTTAAAAAAACTTTTAATTTTTTTCATATCTAAAACAAACTTGCTTGACTTCCGTATAATTTATAAACATTATTTCTGGAAAATTGCTCTATTTCTAGGACTCTAAAATACTTAAACACAAATGGGGAATGGTGTTACATGCATTTGTTCCACTGCAATGTTCCGTCATATTTTCTCTAGCTCATTTTATTCTGTGTTTGATGCTCTTGTGCTCTGTATAGTTTACACAGCGTTTGTGACTGTTTTGGGAACTACTCTCAATTAAAACCCCGCAATATCTTCTTTAGGATAAGAGCTGTTGGTACTGCTGCTGTGAACATGTGCCTTGTGGCAACAGGCGGAGCAGATGCCTACTACGAAATGGGAATTCACTGCTGGGATATGGCAGGGGCTGGAATCATTATTACTGAAGCAGGCGGAGTACTGCTCGATGTATCAGGTAAATACAGGGCTTTGCATGAWACTACTGTGGCCTTTCAGCTAGCTAATTGGGAGCAAAACTTAGCTGAAAGGAGAAGGTAAATGTTACTCAGTCTTCCTTTCAAATTGCCACTGTTAAGCAGTGTTTCCATCCAGTTACTGGACAGAGAAGCAATCATTTGCTCTTATAAGACTTTTTTTACCTTTTGGGTTGGGCACCTGGAAAAGAGGTAAAAGTAACATCACTTCATAAATAAATAAATAAAAAATGTACAATGAGTAAATTTACATGAGCTGCAAAGAGTAAATGTAGGTCACATGAGATACCTATTGAAATGCATTTTTATCCAGGAACCCTGACTGGTAGTGTCGGTCTGTTGATGTATCGCTTATATTGGACATTCATGCTCATTTTCCTACTAGCTTTTATATTTTTTCAGGGAATAAGCTAGTTACAATGCTTGTTTTGATTTTTYTAGGTGGACCATTTGACTTGATGTCTCGAAGAATAATTGCTGCAAGCAGTCGAGCTGTAGGAGAGARAATAGCTAAAGCACTTCAGATAATTCCTCTGAAACGGGATGATGCAGCAAATTGAATACCAAAGCTACGCCTTAGTAGTATAGATACTGTGGTTGTCTTGCACMGTCGTATACTTGTTGTTCTCTACCATGAACCTGATAAAGAGGTAGTTAAATAGAGGCTAGATTTTCCCTACTGATCGCTGAAGGTATGACTATGAAGTAGTATTTTGAGATTGGACCAACATGGTGGTGTTATGGAATAATTCTAAGCAAATTTTTACTGTTAAGTATTTTATATCATGATTGCATAAAGATCTGTAAAAAGAAACATACAAGCAGCTAGTGTTTATGCTTTATATTATACTGGAAGGCATATCAAGAGATTTTAGTCAGAAATGTGACAAAGCGGTAAAAGTGACAAAATAACGTTTACTGCCTTAATTACAGAACTTCACAGCTGGTCTTGTATCCAAAAATACCAAGGCATTATTATTTATGCAGTCTCTCTCTCCCTATTTCTCTTGACTGTTAGGGTTTTTTTTCCAGCATCATCAGCCTATCCATGTCTTCAGCTTGTTCCTGTTTTTTGTAAATAGGCCACACATTTCTAAACTTTATTCAGTTGCTGCTAGTTGGGGCTCAAATTTAGATCCTTTGTTACCCGCTAGTGTTTTTTTACTAGTCTTTATAAAAATTGTTGCACCTTAGTTTTGGTAGATTAACACAAACTGTTCTTTGGTCTCTTATGTGTCCACTGCATTTGCCAATTTATTACGGTAGCAAAGTAAGAGAATGCTCTGATATAAATACATGTCCTAGGAATAAGCTCTGAGCATACTGGCTCTCAGCAAATGGCTTTACATGAAATTAAAATGAAGTATGGTTGGAAATTGATCATTGGAAATGCAGGTTATTAAGTCCTGTATCATATATTTGTCAGATATAATTTCCATTAATCGTTTTAGGGTATCCCCACAGAGGAGAGTATTGCAAAATTTTAAAGAATCTTTAAAACCGAAGAGAGTTTAAAGTAAATCTGAGAGTTAGGAACAAACTAAGCCAAAAGCCCAAAATTTTCACCTTTTTTGTGAATTTTGTCAGTGACTGAACAGTATCAGGTTTCCATATGTTACATTCTCTACGGGCACATAAGAAGATACATACTTAAAGCTAAAGAAAGAACTCTAAAAAGGTTTAGTAATTTAATTCTTGGTGTTAATTGTTCCAAATGCACCAAACTATACCATCGGGTTTTTTTTGTTATTGTTTTTCGTTTTTGTGTTGCAGCTTTTCAGAAGTGTCAGTGTASTGTACAAATATGTAGTGCACTTTAAAAAGTTATTTAACTTCGTTTTTGCACTGCGTTCTATGTCAAGTTTCTGAAAAAAGAAGTTGTTTATTTTGATGGTCTGCTCAGTACATGGCAGTGCTTCAGAAAATAAGGCTACACGTACAGCTGTTCCACTGTTTGTTTTTATTTTGGAAGATGATGATGTGTCTTGAAGTTCCAGCAGGTCTCTCAAATCTGAGTCTTCTATATCATTTTTTTTGCAGATTTTGCAAAACGGTTCCTTAAAATTATTTCTAGTATCAGATAATTAACATTAATTAGATTAGCACCTGCCTGCTCTTCAAAGACCTTACCGAAAGTCTAGACTTACCTTAATTTTAATTTCCATTTTACTTCTAAGGCTCCCATTGGCAGGAATAAGAACTTCTTGTGTGTTGCACTGTAATATTATTGTTATAATTGATGAGGGATCATTGCTTCATAATAATTCATTGTTTTTAAAGTCTGCTGTACCATTTCCATGGTTGTTGCACACAATATGAACTATGCAGATTATTTTTTGTATGTTGAACTGATTTATTCTGTGAAATGGAGACGTGTCTAAAAATACTTGAGATGAAAGAGTGCATTTGGAATAAACGTCTGCTTTAGCAGTGGCAGCTCCAAGTGCTCTTCCCTGCCTGCTGTTAGCTGGAGTAGAATATTGCATGCCAGTGTGCTGGATTTATGGGCCTGGAGGCTTCCCCTCTCTCTCTCTGTGAATTGTAATTTTCTTACTGACCTTGGAGTACATGGATCTTGGACTGTTGTCCCTGTACAGAACTGGGGCTTTGTGTATCCTGTTTCTGAGAGCCTGCTTGGAAGATCACAACAGGTTAATCGTATCTGTACTCAGAGCTCTAATGCTTGATTATCTTGTCTGTAGTTTCTCTCTGAGTTTCTGASTCATGTAGCTTTCTCACTGTTAGGTTTCTTAATGCGCTTTAGGGGAAAAACTATATTAAGTCTTGTTTTCCTGTCTTTGCTTTCTCACTCTTTACACTGAAGACCAACTTAATTCTTTCTGTAAACAGCAGCTTTCATAAACTTGGAATTTATGTCTGCTTGCATTCTAACTTCGGTCCCCTTTAATGATCTGCTTATGATTTCATCCCATGGGATCAGAGATGCCTGTTGCTGTCTTCCTTGCTYGAGCATTGTTATCTCAAATAACTCATCTAATATGTGACTAACTCTTTAGTCATATGAAAAGGATAATAACTAAGCTTTTAAAGGCATTTTATTTTTAGATCTGTGTTAGCCTGCAATTTTGGCTAAAGTTGGAGTAAAACAAAGATCACTGTCATCAGAGAGCTCTTTATATGCAGGGGCATTATTCTTTTAATGGTCAGAAAGGTAAAATACCTGTTGTTGGTGTTGTGAAAGGATGACAGAGTCGATCATTTTAGGTTTGTTTTTAACTTTTAACATTTAACATTATTTAAGATAAAACTGTATATTTAGAAGATGGCTTTCTTTGGGTAGTTTGTGTTTGAGATAATCAGAAAGGAAAAGAACTTAGGAGAATTACACCCTAAGAAAGTTGAGACCTGTCAGTAGCGCTTATAGGAAGACAGCAGCAGTCCAGTCTGCAGGAAGCTGCCTTACATTGCCCATTAGTGAAAAGGTTTAACTTGACCTGGGATTCAAGTCTTGACTCTTGAGTTAAAAAGACTCAGAGCTTTCCAACGCAAGGACAAGGATATCAACAGAGAGATTCAACATATGAAACAAATGGAATAAAATAGCTGAGAACAACTACTAGAAATCAAAAGGCTGCATGGGCACATTTAACTGGTCAAAGTGGCTKCATGGCCACTGTCATCACCTTAGCTGCTACACAGCCAGATGTTCCTAACAATTCTCGCCAGAGCAGGACGCTGATTTTTAGCATGAGGTTAAAGCAGTAGGTGCTGCTTTTCCAAAGACCTTCCTGGCAGATCTGAGAGGTAGCTCCGGCCTGCCTGCATCCCTTTCAGCTGTCCTTGCTGCTCCTTAGTTATCTCTAGTAGTGGATTTAATGATGGTTTGTGACAGCTTTCTGTGGCAGGCTGCAAAGCTCTGCTCCATCTTCAGAGCAGYGTGCTGTAGTAGACTCGGTACTTGTAGAAGCATAAATCTTCCCAAAACAAAATTGATAAAAGGCAATAGTACATTTCCCCCTCACCCGTACCAACATTTTAAACATGGGGTGTTTCTTAAAACATCTCTGTGACTGGAAACTACAATTGTAAGAAGCTGCTGAATGGCTGTTACTAGTTCCTAAACTGTTCCAGTGTTTGGAAGTGAAAGAGACCTTCTGACTAGATACTAAATGGCAACTTGTCACCCTGGGTATGATGCAAGTTAAATAAGGGATATCTCTCATTCCMTACAACTTCCCGACTTTTCAAAGCTAACTTAATTGAGCACTATTCGTTATTTACCAGTAAAGCAATTATTTCACAAGCCTGATATTAGAGCTGGGGTGCTGACAGGTAACTTTCCAAGGCAGTGTTGGTTTTGGATCTACAGCAGTTGGCTGTGGGAGATGGCTTCCTTTGCTTCTGCAAGCTCYGTACAGGGTTTTGTTGGTGATTTGACACTGTGGGAACAGAATCACAGAATGGCAGAGATTGGAAGGGACCTCTAGAGATCAGCTAGTCCAACCCCTTGCTCCAGCAGGGACACCCAGAGCACAGAGTGGCATCCAGGTGGGTTGTGGAGACCTCCAGAGAAGGAGACTCCACAGCCTCCCTAGACAGCCTGTGCCAGGGCTCTGTCACCCTCACAGGAAAGAAGTTTTTCCTCACATGGAGCTGGAACTGCCTGTATATTAACTTATACCCATGACCCCTTGTGCGGTCACTGGCCACCACCGAGAAGAGTTTGGCCCCAACCTCTTTACATTTTCCTCTCAGGTATTTATACATATTGATCAGATCCTGTCTCAGTCTTCTGCAGGCTAAACAGGTCCAGCTCGCTTAGCCTTTCCTCATACAACAGATGCTCCAGTCCCTTAATCCTTCCTCTGTTGTACTTTGGAGATYGTTTGGAGTTGAGAATCTCAGAAGAAAATTCATGGGTGAAATAAGCTGTGTTCATGGTGTCTGACTAAACGCTAGGTGGCAGCCGGAGCTAGGGAACACCAGGAGGCCCAGGGTACGTTTTCACAGACACAATTCTGCTTTCACTTGTCCTTCACTCTCCTAGCCATAATTAAGGCAAAGCTGATAACAACTGAGAGTGTATTACTACAAGAACTGTTCTTCAAGTATTGTGGATTTGGGCTCTGTATGTCTGTGTCTTGTTACGAAAATGGAACAACTTCTGTTGTGTCAACTGCATTAACATTTCCTCTCTTTCGAAGTTTGTATWCTGGAAGATCGTCTTTTTGTCACAAGAACTCTTGAGTCCTAAAATGACATAAAAGCTTTATTTACAGTATCTGTACAACAGATGGCACTATATTTAAGACTGGACCCATTTATCCTGTGTTTTTGCTGTCATAAATTAGCAYGTGGCTTTTGGAAATCTTTTTCCATATCTAGCAGATAATCTGCTGGACATGAATGCAGAAATTTGCAAGCAAACACAGCAGCCCTGGGAATGCAAACCAGACACCAAAGAGTAGCTTTTTGTGATTGTAGATGTGTAACTGCTTTATTTTCTCAGGAAAAAAAAAAAAAAAAAAAAAAAAGGCTCTGGAGGGGAAAAAAAAAAGGGCTCAGAACAATATTTCTCCCCAAATGTGTTGTTTTGAGCCCACTCATTGTGTCTGCACTGTCATTGTACTGTATTGAAACAATATTTTTTCAGAACCTGTTGTAGTATGTATAGGTAACTCATTCCCCTATATGATTATTCTACAGCTCAGATCCTGCATCTTGTAAAAAAAACTTCTGTGATTGAGACTTTGCAGGGAACTGAAATGCCAGTACGTGGCTGYCCAAAGGCTAAGGGTTTATGTCAGCATGACCGGTTAAGGGTTGCCTCAACAGTCCTCTCAGGACCAGACGTGCCTGCCCTCCCCATTGCACATCTGGAGACGTCCCGCCAGGCAGGACATGCCTGGTGTTACCAAACTTCCAAGCASCTTTGCAGAGGCTACAGGTGCCTTGCGTGATACTAGCAGGCAGCAAAAGGAGAGGAATGGCAGGAGTGCYTGCAGCACTGTTTCAGTACAGGTCATAGTGACTTAGAGTCTCTGAGTTAATTTAGTGTGGGATAATCAGGACGTAACCTTCTTCCTTGATGACCTCTCTACTGTGGTGCTACACAAGTACTCTCACCTCCCTCCAGCTGTGCATCCATGCAAGGTCTCCTTTCGACAAGAGAAAAGCTAGCTCCAGATGAAATTCCTGGCAGCAGGACCTTGCCTAGGGATCAATGTACAAGGAGAGAGAGAGCTCCCAGTTGAGAGGAATGTGTCAATACGGGAAGAAGGAACCAACTAGGGAGTGCTTTGGGTCTGTGAGCGTGTTGAGTGGAGAGGGGCTGGCCAGAGGTGGCTGACAGCCGCACATAGCTGCAAAAAGGACAGGAGGTCCATTTGGGACTCATCTATCTAAATACCTATCTACAGGAAATTTCTCTAGTTTTAGATAGGTCATCCTTTTCCATGATTCTTTTCCATTTTCCATGATGTTCGCTTTTTTAAATTTTTTTTTTTTTTTTTTTTTTTTTTTTTTGCTCCCCTCCTTTTTTTTTCTCCTCTATAGCCGTATAGAAAGCTTATGTATAGCTCTTCGATTCTTCAATTCTCCTAAGCTTTTCTAGAACAAAATCCCAAATTAATTAATTTTTATGGGTTAATCAGGAGCACTTTATTTGCTATTCGTGATAGAAATCTTCAGATTACTAGATGTTGGCATTGGCTTTTTTTATGAAAAGAAGCTAAAAATGCTTATTATTTTCACCTCATTAGTGAAAGGTAAAAGTATTAAAAACTCTTTCTTTCTGCCTCATTATACTTGAAAACACAACTGCCTCCTGAACACTCCTGCAACAAAACACATTTAAATGAGAGCAATGGTTAATGTTGTTAGAAAATACTGTTTCAATATTTATTCAGATATAATTAGCAATGTATTAGCTGTGTGAAAGCAAATTGTATCCTACTTCATTTGTGCACCTTATTCAGCTCACTATGCTGAAATGGAATTCATAATGATAACCTATCATAGCAGGAAGAGGCTAAAAGGTTTAGTTCTGTAGACACTTGGCTCTTAATAGCTGTTTTCACAGAAAGGCAGTGCAAATACTGACATAATGATTCCCATCAAGAGTCATTTGTGTATTTGAAGCTGAAAAATGCTGCTCTTCAGTCAACAAAATCAGTTAAGAGGGAAAATATGTTTTCCACTAGGGGGTACTTATGCTCAGTTAATTTCTCACTTGCCTTTTTCCTAAGTACGATGCACAATCCATCCAAAGTCTTTCAGCCCCTTGCAAACCAGCCAACTACCAAGATTGATTCTTCATTTTTTTTTTTTTTTTTTGGAAATGTCAGCCCAACTCTATACTAAGCTAATTACTCTGTTTCATACTGCTCTATCACTGATATTTCCTTCGTTTTCTTCCCAAAGTTCTCATTGCAATCTTCAGTGGGAATATATCAATGTTCCTCCATTGAGATCATGTTGATTATGTCCCCTCGTGAAAACCAGAGTAGAGGGATGATTGCCTAGCCTTTCCATGCAATGAATATGCAGAAATAGGGACTCAGCATATTTTGAGCACTCTTTTGAGCTGCAGTTTACTAAAATAAATCAGTGGACAAAGCTGAAGAATGGAAATGTCTCATAGTGCTAGCTGAAACTCAGAGCTAGATCTCAGAAAAGAAAGTAAGAGAGGCTGAAGTTGTCAGTGAAGAGAAAGTCTCCAAACTGAAAATTTCCCAATGGCTGGGAGTGTAAGAGTGTACAAGGTTTCTAAGTTTTTCTGTTCTTGTGGTACTGAGGCAGATACTAGTGGTTTGTTTTTGTTTTTGTTTTTTGCATAGCCAGAGAATCTTGTGCAGGATGCAGCTCTTGTAGGAGTCCTGCAGAWTTCTTTAGGATACCTCTTCACTCTACCTCTTCAGTGTCACACAGCTTCAAAAGGTGCAAGAAATAATATAAAAGCACAGTGTATAACCGTGTTCAACTGTGTTTTTCAGAAGAAAGCAGTGACCACAGCTGCATTTTCTGTAAAGTCTGGTCATACTGCCACCTAGTAAGCAAGTATTTTGATGATCTTCCTTCAAGAAGCTTTATCTGATTTTCATTCTCAGGCAGTTCTATAGGTAAATTATTTGCCAAATTGTGGTGCTCAAGGTGTTCAGCACTCACACTACTGTGCAATTCTGGGCATATTCTGGGGAATTCTTAGGACATATAAAGAAGCAGTAAGAGAGATTAGGTGCCTCCAGTGAGAGGTGGCAGCTTTGCATACAGGATTAGCTGTGATCCACTTAATTTATCTGGGTTGATTGATTTTCCTAGGAATGAAGAGCACCAGCAAGGAATATACTTTCTTTTTCTTTAATATACATTTGCATCTATGGAAAAAAAAACAAATTTATTTTAGTAGAGTAGCTAGAAAAAAAAAGTCAGAGGTCAAATTCTTGCAAATATTTAAAACTAATTGCTTGACTTTACTACCAGAAGAAAAGGAAAATCTGCACAGGCAATGAAACAGGAGAAGGCAACAAAGACTAAGTTTAACCTACAAGGAGACTAATAATTTCAAAATTAAAAAAAAAAAAAAAAAAAGGAAAAAAAGGAAAAAACTATTGGGGAGATTATAAGGAGAAGACTGAAAGATCAGATAATATCACAAGCATATTAATTATACTGTTTCTTGTATTCTAAGTTGTCTTCAAGGAGCAATCGCATATCTTATTTCACCTGAAATAGTGTGGCCACATATCACCTTTTCTGCTTTTTTTTCTTCTTTACTTGAGTGCAACATCATTAAAGATTTGTTTCATTGGAAAGAAGAGGTAGAGACTCTTTCGTTACAGCCAGTGGAAAACTTGCTGCAATGTCTCCAAATGTGATTCTTTTACTGACTTTCTGCAGTCTTTCTTACAGTCTTTCTGCAGACTTTCTTCTGACTTTTCTTTCTTCATCTTACATGCTGTAATTTCTTATTATGTCTATGATTTCAGAGCTCACATTGAAATATCATTAAAGACAACATGCATTTGTTTTAGAAAAGGGCATGTAGGTCATGCCCTGAGATATCATATGGTGGCAGAAATCTTGCAAGCCGGAGGTAGAGAAGGCATTTTGTAATAGCTTTCTGCTAGAGGGGAGGTATTTGGTTAAACTCAAGCTTCTTGCAACAGACYATGCTTGCTTTGGTGTTACTTAAGCTCTTTGTTCACTGGCTTTTTAAAAACAGACACATTTGCAGCACATCTGTAGGTGGGTTTGAAGAGACATACAGCAATTCGACATTTTAAATGTCATTGTAGTTAATACAACTTGCACTAATTAGTTCATTGAGAGTAGAAGAGAAAACCTCTAAGGGAAATATTGGTATAATTTGGTATAACTCCGTTGATTTCACTGTGGAATCATAAATTAATAAGCCACAGAAATGACTCCTGATCTTTGTCATCAGATGTTGCACGAACCTGCAGCACTGCAGATCTGAAGAAGGAGGGCAGTCTATCCTCAAAGACTATTACTGGATAACAAGACATCCAGTTAAAACAAATAATGTGTRTTTTCCTTCTTTTGCCCTTCTGCGTGATATTGTCTATTGGTGGGATGTCATTTTTTACATCTTCATCCAGCAAAACATTTTATTTAAGTTCACATGTATTCCCTATGGCATCATGGAGTGCTTTGTGAAGCTAAGCACATGTGTGAGAATATCCAAGGATTTCAGGGGTTTGTTGGACAATAGCCCTCTATCCCAGCAGTCAACAGTGCATGTGCTGAGCCTGACAAAGAGACAACGCTGACATTATTTCCTTTTAGTAAYTGGGTTTGCTGGAGCAGTCTTTTGTCTTTCTTACTAATTGGAATTATTTTCACAGTGCTGCTACTGCTTCTTTTAATAAATCCCCATGTTTTCTTTCAGCACTTAGTCTCCCACAACAAACACATTTTTTAACGTTCTCTGCCCTGAATGTTCACCCTTTAATTAACAGTTCCTGAGCCTGGTCAATGTCTCAGCAGCTACACTGGAAAACATGAAGTCTTAGCATGAACCACAAAGCAGCGTTGAAATTTAATTGTGATTGGAGCTGTTAGAAACAAAGATAAAAGATACAGACAAATAATTACGYTCACAAACATCATCACTCACTCTGATTCTCAAAGCTCAGTAAATGCCTGATTATAGAAAGCAGTGGGAGGCCTCATCACTTTTGGAAGACAGGAAAATGATTTTTTTTATTGCACTTACGGTCAATATTTTTTTCTTTTTATGCTCTTAAAGATAGATGAAAGACAAGGAAAGAGAGATCTAACCCATTCCTCTGCCTCAAGGCAAGGTCAACTACAGTTTTGTCATCCTTGACATGTTTGTTTAACCTGTTCCAGGTCTCTAGTACTGGAAACTCTGCAGTCTCTCTTCTTGCTACTTCTTATGATTAGAAAAATTTTTTGTCTATAATAAACTTTGCTAAACTTAAGGTCATTATTTCTTACACCATCCATCACAGACATTGAAAAAAAAGAATTCCAATGTCAAGTAGAAAATACTAACAGAACTGAAACAAAGCAAGGGCCCTACAGAAACCCCACTCCTTTCACATTGATAATAAATCAAGGAAAAATACATTTTCCCTATATTTTCTTGCACCCCCTTGCACTAATTTCTTCTTACCTGTGTCTGCTTAGCACCCTTGTAAGCAATGGATCAATGTCAATGGCCATAATAAAGTCTGGACAGATTGTGAGCATTACTTTTCCCCTCACCACAAGATCAGCTAGAGAAAGAAATTCAATTGACTTGATGTAATTTGTTCTTGACATCTATGCTGGCAAATATCATGATATTTTTCATCATCCAGATGTTTAAAAATGGTTTTTCAAGTATTGTCAGTAAGGTCTGCTATTCCCTTTTTCCTCTTCAATTCTCTCCATATCTCCTAAGGAAGAGACATGAGTCCTTTTCTAGTCTTCTGGAATCTTATTCATCTTCCACAATTTCACCACTAAGTTCTCTTCCTTTAATATTAGGCCAGGCAATTTATTACTGTGACGAAATACATATGTATATATTAAAAAATGCCTTCCACGTTCTCCCTAGCTCTTCCTTTTCCTTTTCTAAACTGAAACTCTTTTTTTGGCTGGTATTAAATATTTTTAGAGCTTTGCTAACAAGTGAACTTTTCAGAAAAAGCTGAGCAAAGTAGAGAACTGAATGTTTTCTACATCAAGCTGTTTAGAAATTGAAACGAAGGACTTCCTCCTGCTGGGCGCTTCCCTTTCTAAGCTTGCTTAAAGCAGAATTTTGTGTTATTTGTCATCTTTTTACAAGTTGCATCTTGTCTTGTGGCTTGGCCTTTTGGAGTCTGTCTCCAATTGCTAATGCTATTCTTCTTTCCCTGTGACTATTAGTATGACCTCCCTTCCATTTTTTTTCTTCCTCTTGCAGTCAGTGATAAACTCACAGTGAGACAAGCTGACCTCTCTTTAACTTACTTTTCATTTGCTTCTCCTGGAGTCTTATTCAAGTGTTACCTGACTTTACTCAAATTTATCTTCTAGAGGTCTGTTATTTTGTCTCCCTTTTGCTCTTCCTTTTAATTGTGAATTCTCCCTCATGCCAGCTACTTTCAATCTTGTAGTCTCTCTATTTTTTGAGAAATAATCCAACCATATCTGAGGTTGCAACAAAAAAGATAGGAAAATATATGTGAATTAGGTGCTAAAATACATTTGAATGACTGAATTAGAAACATGCTTCGTTAACATATTCAACACAGCTGTACCACAGTCTGAAACTCCCTGGGGAAAAGTTTGTAGTAAACTACCCTGACTACATAAAAATCCTTTGATGAACAGTGGCAAGAAAGCTATGCTAATTAATTGGTGTCCTATGCTCTAACAGTTTTAAAAGCAGTCAACATCCCCTAACACCTTACTGGTGTAATAGGAATAAATTTAATTTGGGAGTTAACTCACTGTACTGGAACTTAGGAATTTTTTTAGATCTCATGTTTTGTCAGGAAGATCATTTAAATGCAGCTGTTTCCACTTGAGGCCCTCAGGAACTCTCTTAGTTACTACTTAACCATGAAAGAATCTGAGTTTCCAACRTTACCTCCCCTTATGCAGTAGCAGAACCATTTCTGAGCCTATTCAAACAGCTGTGAACAGTTTAGCTCCTCTCCTGACATGTCTAAATCCCACCAGCCAGTCCCCTGCCTGTATTGTGGGCAGAAAAATCCCTCTGAGCTCCCAGATTTGAATCCACACAAAGACCAGTAGAAAATGTCACTTTCCTTCAAAATAAAGCTAGATTGAAAAGTTTTGAATCATTGACAGCAGCCACCAAGCAGGGATTGTAGGGCTGAGCTTTTCTCTTTGTTGGACACCATTCAAACCACCCTTATGCACTTCCCAAAGGGTGTGTGTTGTAGGGCAGGGCATACTCCGCTTCGCCTGTTGAACTTGTTTCACTGTGTGGAAAAGTGAAATGCTCGGTGAGTCACAGTGAGCATGATTCTTGAGGCTCTCACCTTGGGGTTGAAGGAAGATACCTGCTTTGAGCCAAGGCTTGTGCATGCATTTTAGATGAAACAAATACTGCAAGAGACATTTGCACAACCCTTGCAGCCAGGCCCATACTCACCATTCTGAAGTTCAATGCGAGCATCTAATTGTTGGGCTAAAAATCATCATCTTGCTTTCTAGTGTAGTGAACCCGTGATAATTTTATGCCAGGCAGGATACTACAGCAGGGAAAGAAAGCGAGTTCTTGCAAATCCAGAACAGCCTGAAGACAATGAACTTCACTGCAAGTTGTGACCCTGGATTGYTTGGCCAAAAGAGGACATCATATTTGATTTTCCTCAACTTGCACAAGTATTCCAGTGAATGAGTATATGATATATGCATGATATAGGAAGAACATTTGTTCCTCCTAGTGTGTGCTGAAGAAAGGGAGGGAGCTCTGCCCTTGACTTTGAAGAAAACACTCCATGAGAAGGCTCAGTTGTGAAACCTGCATAGACAGAAGCATCACTATAACACTGAGTAAGGCACCTAAGGCCCAGTGACAAATGAACTTAGGAAATATTCCTGACCGCAGCATTGCCAGTCACCTAATTTACATAGCTCCCTAACAGGTTTGCTACTACCCTATTCAGATCCATGTTTGTATCCACACAGATCTCTCTAGGTTAGTTCCTGAATGGCATTTAAGTGTATTACTCTTTTATTGCAGTTCTATTAGAGATAGGTAGAAATACCCTTTACTCTGAACCTACCACTTTCTTGTCTATAGAGAATTCATACATTAGTCTTGTCTAAATTATGCGTTAGGAAAAAAGAGTTGAGAATCCAAGCACTGGAATAAATTGCCTCAGGAGGTTTCTGAAAGGCTTCATCACTGGAGTCTTTTTAAAAGAGACTAAACAAATATCTGCCAGGAATGTTGTAGGTAGAGTTAATCCTGCCTCTGGATGGGAGAACAGACGATCTGTGGAAATTCTTTTTAGCTGTAATTTTATATGATTCAAACATCCTATGATTGTAATGATTGCTTCACAAAGTGTGTATAGCAGCCTCTGGATCTCTATTGCAACACTGGATCTAAACCTATTATGTCACTTACAACTTTGCACTTCATAAAAGCTTTCTTAGTAGAATCAGCATAAAAAAACTCCCCAACCCAGTGCCCAGGCAACATAGAAGGCTTATTGGAAAAGAGGAACATATCTGCTGAGCGCTCAGCAATAAGAGYAGTCAACTTAATCAGAGGAACGCAGGGGATAAACAGATAGTTACAGAGAACAGACACCGTGATACAGATCCCGGGGATGTTGTTAGCACTTCTTCAAAGTGGTTGATAAATTTAAAGGTCCATCATGCCTTGATCATTGCTCCAAGCACACAGCACATATAYGCAGCACAGACCCAACAAAAGGCTCTGTTTCAGTGAAACAAAGAAAATATCTTTGTCATSGTAGAAATATTCCAGGCAGTTTTTCAGTAATTCTTTTAATGCAATCTTGCCTATTCTTAGGATAACTGGGTCCTGCTGAAGTTGTTCAATGTGTTAGCAACCGGGTGAAAATTTTCTGCCATACAGAGAGCCAAGGTCATGTAGTCCTTTCCCTCTGTGCAGCGAGTGCCTCTGTCACACTGCAGCTGTGTGTCCATGCAGTCAAGCCAGTCTCTGGTGCCTCTTGGATCAGAGGCCACATCCACATCTCCTGAGTGGTGCCCATGAGGAATGAACAGAAAAGTTGGCCTGTGAAGAAGGATGATTGTTAAAAAMTGAAAAGAGAAAACCAAGGACATACTTACTATTATTTACCTGCTGCTGAAAGAAAGGAAATAAACTTTCATTGGAGAAAGGACAAAAAGGACTTAGATTACAGCAACAAAGATTAATTCTCATTAGGAAAGGTCTCAAAATGRTAAACCCAAAAGAGATTGCCTGGCAAGACTGGGGAATATCTGTACTTTCAAATTGTTAAGAACAGGTTACACAGATATCCATCAAAAACAAGGCGCTGCTGATTGTCCCTTCAGGGCAATGACCTCTCAAGGTCACTTCCAGGCATATTGTCTGTAATTCTGTGATAATCTTCAAAATACAGATATAACAGATATTTGCAGTCAGAAGAAAATCCATCTATTTTAATACATAAAAGGTTGTTCTCCTTTGCTTCACTATCTCAGGATACTGGAAGCTCCCCAGGGCGGTATTTGAACATCAAATGCAGACAAATTATGGAAACAGAAACCAAAAATTTATATGATAAGCATGAAGGCATTTAGAAGGTAGAAAGAAAATGCAGATCTTTTACACCTCTTTCCCTTTTATTTTCCCTAGGCTTCTTGCTGAGCTGGAAGATGTGTAAATATCTATGGCAAGAGGCAAGAATATGCTTATCTACAGTGGCACCAAAGGTCCTCTAATCATTTGGATGCATAATTACTGCAGCAGTAAAGGAGAATTTTATACTCTAATGGCAACACCATCAATATTAATAATGATGTTAATTAAACCTCTAACAAAAAGGTAAAATTGTGGCCACATACAAAAATCCTAATCTTTAAGAATTGCAACTAGTCTTCTGCCCAGCAGGACATGGGAAAAATTGTTGTTAAGTAGACATGAAGGTGTCATGTTCATTTTTGCAGATTTTACTCTGTCAGATTATCTCACCCTAAACTGTCAAACATGAGTCATGTAGAAGAGCTCAGAGAAATTATATCACTTAAGYGTTGCAGCTCCTCTTCTTTGTTGCTGCTTGCAAAGCCAGCAAAAAGCCTCTAATAAATTTGAATGGCTTGTTAAAACATGACCTTCCATTTTCTGATCTCAGCCTTTTGGACATTTTCTCTCCATACTCAGGCAGGATTGCAGCAAAATGCAAGTAGCCCAGCCCAGAGATTTCATGATGCAACCAACTACTCTACCTGTTATGCAATTTGAGAGAAAAAAAAAATCTGTGAAAAGAACATATGTTGACCAAGGTCATGCACTCTTGGAAAATTCTAGTAACAGAAATTCTGCAAGGATTCTTACACAGCTGGGTTTCACAGCTGGTGGGTTGAGAGGCTTCAGGAYGGCTCAGTAAAGAATTGGAAAAAAATGGATAATCAGAAAGTAATTCTTCTACTGACGTCAGTTCCTACTGACATACACAGAAATATAGATACTACATCTGGAATGAGTGACCAATGCATGTGCCAGCACTCTCCACAGACCTTCATCCAGAATGTGCCCAGGTTTCACAGAATCACAGGGTTTCCTCCCTTTAAGAGGGAGCAGACAGAAATAGGAGCAATGGGCACTTGGGACTCAGCCCAGAATGGAGCTCAAATGGAGCTCATATTGAGGGTCCACACTGGCACCAGACATGGTCATGGAGAGGTGGTCAGAGGTAGCTGCACATAGTTTTCTTATATTAAAAAAAAAAACAAAGGAGGAAAATAGGAAAGACAGATGTTAATTAATTCTAAAAGTTTGTACAGCTACAATTTCATCATTAAAGGATCTAATGTTAAAATTCCAAAGCAGGTGCTTTGTCTGTTAAAGGTCAAGAGCTTGTTCCACAAAGAGGACGCAGTTCTAGGCAGCAGCTCCTCCCTCTTTACTGATCATCCTAATCTGTCAGCCCTGAGATGAGAGGGCTCCCTCTCGTCTACTCTGTGCAAACTGTTGACCAGGTGGCAAAATCAATGTAAAGGCAGATTGTGAGGCATGAAGGTGGGAGATTAGGCAATTTGTAAGAAGTTTCTATAAGATCCAGTGTCCTGCTGAGTGCTGAATGTGCTCACCAGTAGCAGGGTCTTTGAGAGGCAGCAATTCACAGCACTTAATGAGTTTCTGATGACATTTTGATTCTACTTGCATGTGTCACTTCCAACTTGTGCTAAAGAAATACATTCTCACACATTACTCCTGAAAGGCTGCAGGTTCTTACCATTGACTGCAGCGGGAAAGGTAAGTGCAGAGGAATGTCATCTTCTGGGTCATTCCAGGTGGGTCATGAGCACCATGACCATGCTAAAGGCATTCAATAATAACTTCTGCTAACACTGAACACCATAACTGTTCAGTCACAGGATGGCCATGCTTCCAGGGTGCTGACCATCCCTGGGAACCTGGCTCAGTCAATGAGCAGGTTCTGAACTCCCCAGAATAAGCCATATCTGCAGGTCTACCAGCTAGAGGGGAAGRGAACCAGCCCTAATGGCCTGACAGAGAAGATGTCCAAGTACAATGGAGCAATGCCAGGATTTCACCAGGATTTCACTGCAGCTTGCATGGACAGATGGGAGCAATATGTGCAAGCTTTGAGATGCGGTCAGTAGAGTCTGTGTGAATTTAGGCAGAGGATGACCACATATGACTTTGCCTAATGAGCAGCAGCCCTCAGGGACTGAAGCACCTGTCTGTTCTGCATACATAAAAGATCGAAAGGCAGACAGTATCCCGAAAGAGCTGATGTGCTCAAAATGTTGTCCGTTTTTCTTCTACCACATCAGCTAGTCTACAAATACTGTTCTTGTGCTTACAAACCCTGACTCTCTCTCTGACATTTTTGTATTTTTGTGTCAGGGAAAATTGTCTTCTGAGGGGAACAAGAGACCCAACGGGGAGAGACTCAAATACTGGGTCTTCTTTTTAGTTAGTGGTATCACACACCTGATATTAGTGAAGAAAGAGTTGCAGTTGGTCCATCATCCTCTAGCTCAGGCTTTCCTCATTTTTGATTTCTGAAGCATCTTCAGACTCAGAGAGTGGCCCAGGTGATCTCCAGTGCATAACTTTTATGCCATCTCTATAGTATTTACTATGGTATCTATACTGCATGCTGTACTTTTGTGTACAGTGATATTGTGTGTGAATATATGTATGTGAGCATATACTTGCACAAAATATTTAAATAAACATATTTGAGAAAATCCAATGCAGTCAATTAAATATGGCTAATTAAAAAATACATGTATACTTGAATCAATKAAATAGGTGCCATTTTATTTCTTTTTAAGAACAAATTTTCAGGCTCTTTCTCACAGTCATTAAAGCCAGGAACCAATTGAGGTTTTAAAAGAAAGCTTACATGTCACATGGGGCTTGGAAGGAAGCTACTAAATACTGAGATATGCAGAAAAACCTTTCAGCTGGCAATTCAGAACACGCTAGCAGGGCAGAAATAGTCTGTACATATGCTCTAGGGTATACTACCAAAGCTGACAGGATCATAAAACAGCCAGATTTCTTAGAAAATGGTTKTTTTAAGGAGAACTGTAAGAAAGATTAGGGCTATTATAGTGTTTTGAATATTTTTGGATGTTTTGTAGAACCTACAACATCATAGAATAGGTGATATGGAGCAGGATTAACTGAACAGCAGAAAACATCAGCTTCTGTGTTTCTGTACATCTCATTCTGATAGCAAAGGAATTACTTGTTCTACTGTTGCTAAAAGCATAACACACACTTTGCTAGAAAAGGTACTTTTTTTTTTCTTTTTTTTTTTGTAATTCATATCTTGCGTTCTTATCTGATCAATGACAAGCTTCTGAAAACAGTTATGCTCACCAAAGAGGGAAGCCACCCAAAACTGGCCATTTTCACTATCAACTCCTGCCAGGGCTTTGGCACGTTGCTTGAATTWCATTTTATTTTAGCAAGACATCTGCTGTACTTCTTTAAGAGAACTCCATTTTCTCGGGAAAAAAATACTGTGGCAGAAAGTCTGGCAATCTTGCCTGCACGTGTGTGATTTTTATCAGGCATTGGAAGATGAACACGTTTTTCCATCTCTTTTCTCACAAGAAAGATTCAYGTCTCCTGAAAGAGTAGGAAGGCATATTTGGACTGTTCTGCTTAGAGGTAATGATATTACTGCTTGGAGAGTTCTCCCTGAATGACGAGTTTCCACAGCATCAAAACCTTATCCATCGCTGAGCAATATTCAATAAATTTTGTACTCAAGCATCACAATCACTCCCTCCTCAGTTACAGATTTGTTCAAAATTTCAGATTCAGAGAATTGTTGAAGTACTTCAAGAGGTTTCTGCAATTGCTCTTGTTATTATGTGTGTGTGAGGAGGACTGTGGAGGGAGGAAAGCCTTAGGTGAAGCATTAGCAGGTTTCATATTCTTTTTAATCCTTTTCAGCAAAAGTAAACCTAAGTCTTCATAACTTTTATGTTTGTGAGATACTTTCATTTTCCTGAGTCTCAGTTCATTGATAAGATCAGTATTTTAATCCTGCTCTACCCCGTACCATTTTCTTAAGCAGTTGTTTACAATAGGATTTAGTGAAAAGAAGATTATAGACATTTTTAGGCCATGGAGGACTGCCACACCAGAAATATTACACTAGTAGCTGGGTTTAGGGACACTTGGGGACAGATTGCAAATGAGTCCCTCATTCTTGGGATTATGCCAGTAGAACAATTGTTTCTTTCTCTCCAGAAGCAGCACTTAACCACATCCAAAAAGATGTTTGATCATCTGAAAAATCAGAATTCAACCCCTTATGAAAACTTGGAGAACAAGAGTTACCGAGATGCATTACTTTTATACATTATATACATATATATATGTATATATATATATACACACACTTGTGTGTGTGTGTTTTTTTAAAGATTACCTTTTAATTGAAGTGTGTTTTCTCTTTTATGAACAGTACTCTACAGTTGAAATAGAGATAAGGATAGGAGAGAGGGGCTGAAGTATTATTTTCTTTATTACATTTTAAATATACGATGACAATAACTGTGAATACATATAATATCATGCAGGGAGAAAAAGAAATGATAGACTAGGCAAAAACCTGCAATAAAACTGCAGCGGCTATCTTGTACTGTCAGGAAACTGCCTGTGTAATCTGTTTTTCTTGGAAAAGAGTGTCACATCTCTGTGATTACATGCACTTATTAATAATCCATCTGTAAATGCTAACTCAAGCAGTTCTGCTAAAAATACCTTTTACACCAAAATAATGTTAAAAGTCTGGTTGTAATTGTTTAATGATTGTTCTTAATTTTGCATGAGAGAAAATGAATTCAGGAATCTAATCAAATGGATGAAAATTTGCACCCATAAAGTAAAGACAATACTTTGGTGAAAATACATTTATATACTAATGCTACTTTCAAATGAGCTTGTAGCTCACAAAATCCTACAACTGGAAAAAAATGTAGAAGATAAGAGCAGAGGCTTTTTTTTTCATCAGTTGCCAAAACAAAGTAAATAAAATATTCTGGTTTTGTTTTATTTTTATTTCTCTGTGCTCCTGCAATCTCATATCGGAATATATAACAGCTTATCGCAGATACCTCTTCTACCCTGAGATATGCCTGCACAATAACAAATTCCCTGAATCCAGCCGATTGTGACAGGTATTCCCTGGACTCTGACCTGCTCCATCTGCTTTCTATGAATAATTTTTGAAAAACATGATAAGAATTAAAGCCTAAATGAAACTCAGAAATCATCTGTAACATTTTGGTAAATTGTGTTTTTAAGTCTCCCATGTCTCAAAATATACATCACTTATGTGCTCAACTTTTTTTTAGAGATGTGATAGAAGCTCTCCGGGAAAATCTAATAAGATTTACTTGTGATGGTCCTTCTTTCAGTCTTATTAGAAAGATAAGACCGAAAAGATCAATTTGTCTCAGTTTTTATTGCAATGAACTGTACAACTATTGATGTTTACATAAAAATTACTTGTACAACTGTGTTCTCCATAAAATACCTTACCCAGTGCCCAGCAAGCCAGCATACCAGCAGTGCTCAAGGAAAAAAAGAATCTCCCAAGCACAGCCATAAGGGCAAAATTGCTTCCTATGAAGGGTGCAGAACTGCGAGTGCTGAGATTATTTCTCCTGAGACACGTCAGGCAGGATTGTTTCAGTTTGCTCAGTCCCAGCAACTCTGAACATTTCTGTATTTTTCCTTCAGGCTTGCAGCTTATTCTCATTCAGCATTTGGGAGGTTTTGGTTGTGTGGAACATAGCATCCTCACCAGGCATCATTCAAAGGTCTCTGGCTTGTGTCTAGAGTAGATGCATATTGTGATTTTTGCCATTTTCAKCTTTGGCCCTCACAGGTGGCCTGAATGCTCAAGATTAAGATTCCTACTCCCTCTAACATTAGGCAATCTGCCAACACCGCTTGGGAATGAGTAGGATATTATTTTGCCATTTCTTGACACCTTTGGCAACCACTGTCATTTATTCCAAGCATCAAATTCATGTAAAACTCTGACTTTGCTGACACAAGACGGACCTTTATACTAAACATTTATGATCTTTTCATTATGAAACCAAGTGGTAAAATGGTAATGTACAAGGGAATACCTGTCAGGTCAGCTTTGGCTATAAGCGGAGCTGCTGGGGYGAAACTGGAGAGTTTACATCTGGTCTTCTTCACAGAAGCAGTATTCATCCCCAAAGCATTTGTGTTTAGCTTCCTATTTAGTGCTCAGTTACTACAACAGTTCTATTGAACCAGGAATGCTGAAATCTAGGAATGGACTATGGCCTTGAACAACAGTTCTTCTCATTAAGTTTGTTTAATATGTACCTTTATTCTTACTTCATAAAGTGTATTCTGTATGTGGTACTTTAAGATGTTTACAGAACATCCTAAAAAGTATTTCTAGAATAGGTTTTTTTGTTGGTTTCTTTTTTTATTTTTTTTTTAATGAGTAGGACTGGCCTCCACAAAAYTGGCTACACCGGCCAAACAAGCCATGACAATCAGTGCTGAAGGAAATACGAACACCATCAAGAATAAAAATATCCTTTTGATTGCCCATATATTCAGAAGAAAAAGACCTGCATATTATCAGCAAAAAAAAAAAAAAAAAAATGTGAAATGGAGTTTCTTTTGGAAACAATGAAATTGAAATGGAAATTTCATACCTGAGAATACAGAGGAGCCAGGTGTTTTTAGAATTCTCATTTTTCCTTTTTTTTCTGCATTAGATTCATAGAAGTTAAAATATTAATCTGATCTAAATTCTGTATTTCCTTAGTCAATCTACTTCACACTGTAGTGTCTATAAGTGGAGAAAATAATATAAATCTGGCTAAAGCACATGTCTTCTAGATGTATATTTCTGAAAAAATATCTAGCCCTGATTTAGAACCAAGATGCAAAGGATTCCTATTKTGTTTTATTAATGTTGCTCACTCAATGTGTATACTTCACTGTACTTCACTTCTATTTTGAAATTGTTCAGTTTTGGCTTCCAGATATAGTTATGCCTTTCTTTTTAGAATAAGGAACTGTTTCAAATCTGATATTATCTTTCTGCTGTGTGTCTGCAACAAAGGGGAGAGGTTTATACTGTGTTCTGTTCACTTCTCAATCAACTTATCTATATACTTCTCTCACTGCAAGACCTTTTTCTGTGCTCAGAAACTTTTTGTAGCTCTTTCTAGATCTAGATGACATCCCTCTATTCCAGATCCCTCACAAGAAATGCAACATACCCATCCCCTGCATCCAGTAACCTTTGTACCACACTGGGAGCGTAAATTCTTTCCTGACTGCCAAAAATTATTTTAGCCCCATCTGCCACTGCTAGGCTGGAATGGTTTTGTTAAAATACTTTTCAAATTCACAGTTTTGTAGTATCCCATTTTACTTTCATATTATAACACATTTTTTGTTGTTGTTACCAAGACATGCAGCTCATAYTGAATTATCAGCCCTTAGTCTATCACTGTTTATCATTCTGCCAGTCTTTGTGTAACCCACAGATTTGGCAGGGGTTTTATATCTATTTCCATCATCAGTAAAGACAGTAAAGACATCAAATTGTACCAATACTGACTACTGCCCAAGTGTTTTATGAAAAACTTATTGAGCTAATGAGTTAGTGAGCATGAAATCCCAAGAGAGGATATGGGTATTTCTGAGTGTTGTTTGGTGTGCAAGACCAAAATCTATTCAGGGCAGGAAGTTTAATTTTCAGCTAGCCATCTCTGTTCTCTTTGTAGACAATGGAAAGAGAATTTCAGTTCCACATGCACCCCAACATAAAACAAATTGAATTAATATGTAGTTTGGATCTGCTTCTCTCCTTTCCCTTTGTCTGAAGCCAGAGTCTAGCTAACTAACCTCAGTAAGTTGACTAATAACTTACTGAACGGATGGAGTTAATATAGTAAAGGTAAACCTATATGTTTCTGTAGTTACAGTATGATAGAAACACTATTCTCATGAAGAAACAGAGAAATCACCGTAATCTAGAACTGTATGACTGTTATATGATTAGGAGGCTCATGACTATCTTCTCTGTATTTCCTTGGAGCATTGTGACTTTAGACCACAGAGCATGGAACAAGGTCCAGAACYGAGACAGCAAACAGAACATAATTAGGAGACAAGCAATGGATGGGAATAGGGTGGTACTAAGCGCCCTGTGTATGCAGGCAAGTGTGCGGTTGGCTCTGCTTTTCTTTTTTTCATGTCCTGTCTTCTCTGCATAGCCAGATCCCACACCAGGAACATCATCAGTTAAAGAAGGAGCTTGAGGGAAGTTAACATTACAGATTCTAAAAAGGTTACGTGT
Organism: Nothoprocta perdicaria; assembly: GCF_003342845.1. NCBI lineage: Eukaryota > Metazoa > Chordata > Aves > Tinamiformes > Tinamidae > Nothoprocta > Nothoprocta perdicaria. The sequence continues at coordinate 1,703,311 of NW_020455866.1, read as the reverse complement.
ATATTATGAATTATGGCTTCCAAATAACCACATAATCTTTCCTCTTAACATTTTTTTAGCACTAATTAGTTACTACTGACACACCCAAAGCTGTCTCCTGCAGATAGGAGATTTGGGGACAGTAAGTTTCTCATGGCAGACAAAGGGTCTGGACTCAGGGTTCCTGCTGCCCAGCTGTGAAGTGCCCTCTACACTACCACCTAAATCTGTATCTTTATAAAATGGACATTATAGAGCATTCCTATTCTCTCCAAGGATAAATGGATTAAAGTTAATGAGATATTTAGATGAAATTGCTTTTGCATCCTTAGAAACTGAAATGAAGATACCAACAGATGGTTGAATTTATGCCATTGTCAGTCATTAAGACARAAAAATCTGATTACATGCTGCAAGTCTGCAGGCTTTTAAAAAATATGTTTGTCTCACAAAACATGTGATGGAAAATTTCTTTCTCTATTTTAAGTGCACTAGTCTGTTATAATTACTTCTTTTTTTCTGTGATCAGAGGTGTGATTTTTAGTGTATGCTTTTTTTTTTTAAGAAAAAGTACTGTGTCTTATTTCACTTGCACCAGGATGTATGAGAAAGCAGATGAACATCTGTCACTGCAGAATTGGACCAGAGCTCCTCTGACTCAGAGGAGATGAAGATTCAGCATTTTGGGGAATTATTCTGTGTGGCTAGGGGCTGGGATGCTGTCCCTGAGTAGCCATTAGCTACTAGATTTCTCAGATCCTTCAGCTCTTTCCTGAAATTGTGGCTAAAATATGTGGTGTTTAGACTACAGGAACATGACTTAGATGTCATGATGCCTCCTTCTCTCACCAGAGGAAATGGCAACATGGGTTCTGTCAATTTGAAAACTTTTCTTCCCTTCAATGTTATCAGAACATTATGAGCTTGTGGTAAGACATAAAGACAGGTGAATTTTAAAAGCACCATTTCTGTATCTAAGACTGTCTCTTCTCTCCAAAAGCTTTATAAATTTATTAGAATCAGGATTTAGAATCTTTGCAATATTGTTTTGAAAAAAAAAGAAATTGAGAAAGATAAGTATTTTAAAGAGAATATCTCAGAGATCATTTCATCTACTGAGCTTAATTAGCTCCTGATTATTACAGGGAAGTAATGCATAATTACTTAGGATTGAGGTGTCATCATAATATTAAAACTACAAATGGAGAGAAGACCTTGGATATCATGAAATGAACGGCTTTAGGTCCTAAAAGCATGAAATTGAGGGCTGGCTTTATGTTCAGAATTATGGCTGGAGAAATATACTGGGTATCCCATAAAAGATATAAGTTCTAATGCAAGGGAATACTCTGCTGAAAAGTGCTAATTACCAGAGAYGGGGACAGCCATAAGTTTATAATGTCTTCAGCTGCTAAAGTTCAGTAAATGCAAATGGATACAAACCTTGAGCTGAAACACACATACCAGAAGTGGGACATATCTCGCCATAATTTTGCCATGAATATACAGACAGTGACATTGCAGACATGTCAGAGCATTATTTTCCCAAGATATTAATGCAACTAATAAAATAACTCCTCTAGTATAGGCAGTTAGTTACCTTAAAATGAGAGGATTTCCCTGCTGAGATTCCAATTAGATATCTCTCCGTTGAGTGTTAAGGGAAATTGTTCACATGTTTTAGGCATTTACATTATTGGCTGAGTCACAAAAGCCAGAAAATGGTTCAGCTTGCCTTAGTCCACAACTGAAAAGAGTGAAACTATATCTAAGTAAGTACTTTATATTTGCTGTAGTCTGGAACCGCAGGGACAAAACCCAGACACAGATTGCTCTCCTAATGGCCACAGAACATCCCCCAAATAGCCACTGAAGTGTCTTAGCAAATTGCAGTTTCATGACTGAATGAAAGTCATCTGCCTTTGGCTATCATAACTGAAGTACAAAATCCAAGATAACTGATTTAGAAGGTCCATGCTACTACTCCAATACTGGAACAAGCAGAAATAGCCCACATACAGTGACACTAATTTCAGTATTTTGAAGAATGCATTACTGAAAGAGTTTAAGTGTTCTGTACTTAGATATTCAGTTTGGAGCTTAATTTGTTTTAATGGCCCTTTTTCTTTTGTATATGCTGGTTTATTGCAGCAGTATAATAATGCTCATTTTCCTGTTACAAATCGCTAACCTCTCAGATTCCAGAAAGTAAATCCAGTTTGAAACAAATCCATAGATAATCCCCAGAAAAGTCTCCTATTATAAAATTTAATGAGTAAAAAACTTCTTCCTTGTGCTTTAAGAACAGCTATTTCCGGGRAATTAAAAAGGGCCGAGTAATCTGCATGGTCTGCATGGTAGAAAACACTTATTTTCCATGTCTTATCTATTTCATTCTTCACTTAGTCAGGGGAGTCTGGATCCTTCCGTTTACTTTCCTGGTCCCAGAAAGTTCACTTTATTTTCAGGCTGTCCTGAAAGAGAAGTTACTGTTTCTACACATATATTCCACTGAAAGGATGCTGAATCAGGAGAAGGAAGGAAGCAATTTGATACTGAAGTTTATTTCATTCCAAGTTGGTAAAAGGCTTAATCTTACCATTCTTACAAGGAAAATAGAATATAAATGAGTTTTCCCTTGTCTCTTCCCTCTCATGTTCACCAAAGCAGGTTATCTTTAAGCCTTTCCCTTGGGGGCTGAAGTGTTGACACACTTCAAGGCACAGCTTGAGGCACAACACTGGCAATCTGCCTACATCTTCAGCTCATAAGGATGCTATACAGGGGAAAGCATAATCAGTAAAGAGCTATCCACTATAGGTCTTTGACTATTCCTTTTAGCAGTAGACTATACACATGCTTGCAAGCACTTGTTAGTAAAAAACAATCCTAAGAATTAAACATTATTCCTGGAGAATGAGTTGTCCAAATCCATCCCAAATGGGCTGGATGAGGAAGCAAAAAAAGAAGAGAAATTGGCTTAGTACTTGAGAGCAGGATCTGAATAGCTGGGCCTCAAGAGAGGCAAGACAAAGATTTCCAAAGGAAAGGGATTGAATTTGGAGAGTAGGAAGCAGGTATAAGCAGCCTTGGAGCAAGAAAAGTTAGTAATATGTACAGAAAGTAATAAACAGAGCAATGATCCTCTTCTCTTTTCCTTTTGCCATTCCACAAGTTAGAATGATGTAAGACTTTGTTCATTTTTCAATAGGCTCATTGAAACAGCTATTTAGACTTGGTTCTTGGCTTTCTATTCCTCCTGGCTGCATTAGCAAGTCCTGCTTTAGAAGAGGCACTTTCTGATGTTTCAGATGACGTGTCAGTGCTCTGGTGCTTGGCAGTTCTGGCCCCAGCCCGTTTGTTCATACTTTAAAGCAGGTGAAAGATCTCAGGCAGATATATCTCAAACTCACTGACTACTCTTTTTGCAAAAGAGAAAGTTTTTACCAGTCTGCTTGGTGAGGAAAGTGGAAAAAAAAAAATGATGGAGAAATTATTGGGCCTTGGCAAGCAGCAAAAAAGTGTAAGGGACACACTTAGCCACCCTTTCTGCAGAAGATGTTTTAGGAATCAGCCTACCCCAGGGTCCCCATACACAGATCACACTCTTGCTTAAAAACCAACTTAAATTTGGCCATCAAGACAAAAACATGAAAACACAGAGACTTAAGTCACCATGACTTTGGATAGTAATAATCCATACAACAGAGTAARTGGATACATTAAGTGTATTTTTCTATAATCTAAATTAATTTCTCTCAATGTTCAACATAGTCTTCCCTTTTCAGAGATCTTACTTCAACAATAACATCGAATTTAAGGATAAAGAAAAAATGTAGACTAGACTAAAATTTAGACTATCAGGCATGCCACTAAAGTTACGAGAGTTACATCCAAGATTCAGATGCTCTAGTTGTTGCATTTGACGCTCTCTGAGAATTAACGGGAAAGTTGTCAATTGAGTGATAAGGTTACACATTTGGTATCCGCTCCTGTCATTATGCCAGAGCATTCAAGAATACATTTTGTCAAATTATTTGTGTCATTCAAGTAATATTAATTCTTCAGATCTCAGCTGGCAGACAACACTACAGCCTTAAGAGTCGGAAAATTATTCTGCTTAACTTTAAAGAAGACCTAGTCTTCAATCCTGGAGTTACCCTGACATGGCTGGCTACTGGTGGACCAGAGCTTCATTTATCTCCTAAATATGAACTTAGAAGATCTTTTAAGTATTTAATGATTCTTTCAGCATGCAATGTTAATAATCTTATGTTTGTCCTCATGCTATAAATATGTGTACAAATAGAAGAAATTAATCGGCATTGGGTTAATTAGAGAACATTAAAATAATACTCTAATAACCTGAAATATTGATATATTTAGCACACAATTTTCATCATGTTCAGCATGAAGTGAGAGACTTTTACTCCATACAAGTAAACATGTATCCTATGGCCACTGCTTCCGACTAATTCATGTTCATCCTGTATATAGTAATTTTAATATAAATGTATGAAGTAATTTTTACTTTATTGWAACATATCACATCTGTACAGACACCATTACATCACATCTGTACACACACCATTACTCATTACTACTCTATGTATTGTACCACCAACAGATGGAACAATTCATTTAAGTCACAGTTGTCTACCAAGTTCTTCACAGGCAGCTTGCTTTAGTGTGGCCGAGATTTTGTAGTTTAACATGGCRGAGTATGCTGTCTCAACTGCAGCTATATTTCTATTAATCTTGATAATCATTCCAGTTTTCACTGAGTTGAACTTCCTGTTGGCAAAATCCACTCAAAAAAAAAAAGGGGGGGGAAAAATATCAAATTATATTTATTTTTCCTGTTGACATCCTTAATCAGTAGCTTGCTTAGACAGAAGAACTTCTAGCTTTTCAGAACATTCGCTCGTATCTTCACTTGCTTTTCCTCTTTAATGGGATATCACTGACATTACAAGATAATGGAGAGATGGAGAGTACAGAAGACAGAAAACAGAAGACAAACCAGAAACAAAATGCATGTAGGTTTTTAGCAGTTTATTTTAGGGGAAGAGGGAAAAATGTTACAATATCACATTAACAATCAACAATTCACGCATAGAAGAAAGAGAAATCACATGGGAATAATAGGTAAATCCTTGGCAAATGGAAAYTATCAAGTTTCTTCCAAGCATTTGACTTGCCTCTAATTAGTCATTCTGAGAAATACGCTCAAACCTCTCATGTAACACATTTGTACTAAGTACTGTGATTGTGCTATAATGGCTATGGCATTTGCTATACTGCGGTTTCCTGAAAGCCAGCAAATGTCAACAACATATTAATCACAGTTTTTGGCATAGAACAAACTAAGGCAATTTAATCCTAGCAGCACTTGAGGATGCAGCGTACCAGCCTTTTAGTTTCTCTGACGCCTCCTCATCTTCTTCTGTTGCAATTTTGAATCTTTACCCATTCCAGAAGTGAAAGTATTTTTCCTGGAGTCTGAACAACCTTGAAGAATCTACCATAATATGTACTTTTGGAGCCAATCTGATTTCATAAACAATGCTACCATTCTTGAAAGGCAGTAGTGTTTTATAGTATGTTCAAGCTGCTGCCATTTTACCTTGTGGCTATTGGAACAGGAAACAGTTGGTCTCTGACAGAGTAGTTGGAAAACAGGGGGAGTTCCTGACTTTTCCTCAAGACCTTCACAGCTAGCACAAGCTCATCCATTTCCCTGGAGCTGAGCAATGAATCTAGGTTTAGCCAGATATTGATACTTCCTCCCCTGACAAAGTACTGAAGTGTGGAGGCAGGCASCAGGAGCACTGCTGCCTGAAGATCTCCAGGTGACCTATGCAGAGCACACCTCCCTGGATGGCCTTCTGACCATGGAAGGAGCAAAGTCAGCAATCTGCTCATCCCTGCTTGAGACTCTTGTTTCTTTCCTGAAGGAAGAGACTATCATTTTCCTTATTCCATCCCTTTTTATTTTAGCTCCTCTCCCACTGACAGGGCCCTATGCCCATCTTGAGCACCTTCACAGAGCTCTCACAGAGCATGATAGCAATCTTATTTTTCTTCAACTCTCTTGAACAACACGAGTGCTCCTGTCAACAGCTTAGTTTAATGAGTGTCTAGTGCTCAAAAGAAATAAGCTCTACTAACTAAACATCTGCTGTAGTATAGAAGTAGCTCAAATAATTCCCCGTTCTTCCGCACAAAGGTTTGAGTGCTCTTGATTCATCAATGCCATTCAGCCATCCTGCTCTGTGGGAAACTCAGTCTGTCCCTTGAGTCTAATTACATCTCCTAATAGACTCTTGAGTGTGTTTTGATCAAAAGATCTCTTTTTCTCTCTTCACTCCTAAACTTACATTTTTTCTCATTAAAAAGGAAATATAGATGTTCTGACTTTTTTTCATTTTTATCAGAACTAATGCTTTGATTAACTTCATAGTTAATGAAGAGGGATTCAGTGGTTTCTGGCCGGGTTAATGTCCTCACATTTCATAAGGCCAGCTTCCCATCAGGGAGAATATGAATGGCCTGGTAATTTTTTTCCTATGAACATCTTGAATATCATCCTGAAAATGGATTTATTTAGAAGTATTTTTAAAGCATATGTAGTAAGTATTAATTACATGTTATTTCATCAGCTTTACTCCAGTTTTCAGTCTTTATATGTGTCGGTCAATGACATATAGTTCCATAAAGGAGATGCAGCTTTGATGCCAGAGGAATGCCAGTTTATGGTACTGTGCTATATAATAGTCTAGTATCTGGAATAGTAAATGCTAGATCAAAAAATAGATCAAAAATACTTAAGCTGTAGACCAGAAATAGAAATCTTAGCACCGACTGGCAAACTCTCCTCATTCAACACAGCAACAAGTTCAAGTTTCAAAGAGACAGACCTACACGACACACCTTGCCAAGGGAAGAAATGTCCATGCATGGGAGGGAAGGATCTTCAATCCGATATTCTGTCTTAGGTGGTGGGAGCTTCCCTCAGGGAAACTTTATCAACCAGAAACATATTCCTATTCCACACAGATCTGGACAACTTTAAAAAGGGCTCAGATCAACTGAAAAACACTTCCCTCTCTCCCATTGCCTAAATATCAGGGACTTAGCTCCAGTACCTACTTCAGCCTGCGGGAATTCCAGTCTGCATATCTCACTTCCCAGTGACACTCTCAAACTATAAGTTAATTTGGGCAATGGGTGCTCTGCCCCGAAGGTGAGCGATTGTTCAACCCAAAAACCAAGACTAATGCACTAATTCCAGGAAAAAGGTGGAGGGGTTTTTTGTTTGTTTTTGTTTTATTTTATTTTTTCTCCTAGCTTAACCAGTGCCTGCACTGGTATTAACATTTTGAAACATTTTAGTATCCCTGCTTTAGATCATTAAAGGCCAAACAGTATAAGTTACTCCTTCACCTGTTTGATCTAAAATTGGAAAAGCCTTGTGTGAATGATCGCCATTTTTTAACACAAAGAAATATAGCTAGAACACTGGAAAATCAAATACTGCTAGCCCTGTTCAGTGCTACTGTAACAGGCTTACAGGAGACTGAAGCAAGAAGAAAGACCTTGGTCTTCAGGTTCCTATACTTCAGGACAGGACTGAAGAGGGCAGTACCCATGCATACCCTTAAGCCATACCAGAGCATAAAAACAGTTGTTAGATTAGGTAACTTGGCAACAAGACTAAAATGATATGAGAGTATGAGGAAATCATACCTGGAGGGGCTGAAGAAGAACAGAGGCGATTGTTAAAGAACATTTGTTTAGCAAAATGGCCTGTTTGCTCTCCAATTCRTCTAATTCCAGTTCTTAAGTGAGATCTACTTTGATCCACTCTTATACCCAACCATTTTCGTGTGCACAAGGTATTTGTGCACGTTGTAAAAGTGCACAAATTTGTGCATTGTAAAAGTTCTTCCAGAAGAGCCTCTGATAACATGGCATAAGCCCTTGTACTTTCATCATGGAGCAAACATCTGACCAAGCATTTGCAACAATTTCCTCCACGAGGAACACCAGAACTCAGTGTCATTTAAATCAATAGCCAACATTAGAAGCTCTGAAAAGAATGCAGGTGGCCAAACCAATGAGACCATGTTGCACAGAAAATCAGGCAGCAATACKTCTGCAAACAGCCTTGCGTGCTCCAGGCCTTTGGTTCAGGTGGACACCGCAGCTTTAACTTGACAAGACTATGAAATTTATCAAATAACAGCAATAGTCATGCACTGTGTTTTCACCAAGAAATGCCATACCATGATTACAATAGCTAATATCCAAATACAAATAGCTGATGTTAGTGTAAGACAAGATTTCTAGGTCTCTTTACTTAGTGACACCTTTCTGACAGTTCAAAAACAGTAGTTTTATTAGTTGCAGGCTGAAGCTGCACTTTAGTTTTTAAAGGTTAGATGAATTTGAGAAGATGWTCAGATAAAGAGAACTCTGCTCCCWCTTTAAAACACATAGAGGGTAAATGAATGAAACAATTTTTAKCAATGAGAAGAACATCTGAAGACATTCAGTCTTCCTGGAAAATCACATTATCTCTTCTAGAAAGCCCAACTTCCAACGAATCCCTGCTGTGTTGAGATGCTGCATGGGGAAAAGGTAGAAAGCCAAGAGAATTTCAAAGTCATTTTCAGGCTCCAGACATTTCAGGGTTTCAAGCAGCTTTAATGGCACTGTGCAGACTCAAATCCACTCTGAGAGAAGGGTGTGATTAGGGATAGATCATCCTGTACATTATTCTCTTGAAGGTATCTGTTGTTAGGGATGAGTTCGGGCAGCCCCTGCTCACACAGCAGCCCAGCTCCCAGCTGCCTGGGTGACCTGCCCAGCATGTGCCAACTTTCCATCCTGTCTACAGTGTTAACACTGAAGCGCTGGTTTATCACCTGAGATAAGCAATGAGCTTCATAGGCACTCCCTGATTAAGGATGTTTTACGTGCCAAGCAAAAGCATTGCTGACTTCTGACAGCTGATTCTGGCAAGGCTGCTCTCTAAAGTGGGAAGGGCAGGCCAATAGATTGCTTTAGAGAACTCTACATTTCTTGTCTCTGTGATTCTTTTGATTCCTGGYTTGCTTTATGCAGTGCAAGATGAGGCTAGACACCATGACATTCAATGAAGATGTTGCAGAGGAGGGAGTAGTATGGAGCCACCCTAGTATGAGGCTGMAGATCCAGTCCAGATGCACTGCTGAGCAATGGCCCATGCCCTCTGCAAAGCAGCTGTCCTTTCCTTTCCTCCAGCTCCCAGCACCCGGGGGCAGCAGTCAGCTTCACAACGCTGCAGAGAGTTGGTGGAGCAGCCGGCTTTCGCACGCACTAGRGTGAGAGTGCTGTTTCCTTTAGTGCTTGATCCCTGAAGTCAGCCCATTTCATGCCCTGATCTTTTCCTTTCCTATCCACAGAGTGAAAGGCTTTGGATGAGTTCCAAATTCATCAGTAATAAAATACAGCTTTCCAGTAGATACAACAGGAGATCTCGGAAAGGTTTCACAAGTCATCAGATTATTGCATTGCTAGCAATAAAACGTGGCATGCAGAATGAAGAGGTGCAGAGAACAGAAAAGAAAAAATATGCATGGTATTTACTCAAAATCTAGAATCAACAAAGCTGATGTGTTTTGTAGAGAACCTCTTAGTCTTGCTGGAATAGTGTTTCTTATCCTTAGAGCTTTAGCTTTCTTAGAGCAGCAAAATTYTGGGAAGATTCTTGCCTAACAAGAAGTCAACTTTTGCAACAGAAGGTCGACTTCTCATAGGAATATCTTAAACTTACAAGACATTATGTGGTAACAAATGAAATTGAAAAATTTTCCTTAGCTTGCAAAAATTTCCTAGCAATAGATAAAAAACAGAGTAAGGATTCTAAACGCAGGTCTTCCATTTGTTTTAATTACTGTATTAATTTACAAGGCTAGCCACTAACAAAAAAAAGTAATATTTAGCTGAGTTCATGTAAGCAGTGAAAGGAGATCCATGTAAGTAATCTACAATATGCCAAAGTCATTCACTTTAACCTGTAAAGTTAAATATTTTAAATGCATGCTAATAAAAATTATCTTCTAAGCCAGACAACAAAGAACTTGGATTCATATCCAAAAAATGTCCATATTACATTCTTGAACTCTACCCGCTGCAAACTTGCAGGAGCTAGCATACCTGCAATCTGCTTTCATTGAAATGAAAAATGATTAGCAGATATTCCACTTTTCTTCTCTGATACTCCTTAGGACTCATTCACTGCGATTCACAGTGTTACTTGATGGGTTTCATACCGCCAGTTGACTTGCTTCAGACACTTGTTCGGACTTGCAAGAGCCCGAACACACATACGTACTAGAGCAGTGAATAAGAATTCAGTGCTTTGCTCAGGAATAGCACTCGCTTGGAATAAGCCACAACAGTTTGAGTGTGTACATTATTGCCCAAGAATTTACTGAGAAAAGCCAGCTTCTTGTTTGACAACATTAGTTTCATGAAATAATTTGTAGAGCAAAGGCAGGGCCCCAGATGCTTGCCATTTCCTCCAGTCATAGGTACATTTTCCCCTTCTCTTTTAAGGAACTTCAGAAATGTAACCATGCATATTTATTTGCTAGTTAATCCTTGCAGCTACTAGATTTTGTTTCAGTCTTGATCTTACTGTGCCTTGGAGTTACGAGATTTCACTTTGTACTCTTTGCATTATCACAGACTTAGCTCAATGTTTCTGAAGCACCTATTGGATTTTTCAACTGTCATAGTTCTAACTTCAGATACTGGAAGCCTATTTGGGTAGGTCAGTCTGAAGCCCAGGAGGTAATACAAGTACCTAGCATCACTAAAATGAAAATTAAGTGCTAGGTCCCACCAATGTGTGCTGGTAGTCACTGAAGAAAATCGTAGAATTGTCCTTTCTTCTAGCCAAATTTGATTCCTTCAGTAAAGTGACCGTTTGCAACACTGCTGCAAGTCCTGAGTCAAGAGTGAACTTAGCCATCAGGGAAGTGCTGCTGGAAATTGTTCCACTGAGCAGAGAAAAGGGACCCAGTTGTGTCCTGGTCAGCTCATTTTTTGGAAGAAAAGAGTCAAAAACCACTGAATATCCATCAGCCTTTTGAATTTTCAAACCAAAGAAAGCTGATATTTCGATCAATCAATAAGTTACATCATGAGTATTGAAGCTTTAGTCATATCTTTTCCAGAATAAACAGAAGTCTAAGGAAGCTCAGCTATTTCAAAACTTTTATTTTCCTTTCTATTTGAAGAAAGAAAAGTAGCAAGATGTCAAGCAAAGGAAGACATGCTGTCAAGCAAAGGAGGACATTTCTTGACCTATTCCTGTCGGCTCTCCAGCATTAGCTCACCCCTTCTTGAAACTAGCCTTGAGCTTCAGATCATACTCCCATGATATTTGCCAGAAAGATAACAGAAAAAAAATGTTTTCTAGTTCTAAGATACAGCAGTCTCAAAATACCATGATGTGATTCCTTGTTACTGGCATGAGGGAGACAATATAGCCCATCATCTAAGAGGATTTTACTCTCTGAAAAGGAAACTTTCCATGAAGCCACACTTGCTTCTCTGATTTTGAGAAAATCCCCTTTTTGACAAAATTTCTATAAGGAGCAAGTTTATTTTAAGAAAGTTTTTGATAGAAGTTATTGTCAATAGGCTAGTAGTCCACTGCATCATCAGGTGTGGAATGAATATTGACATATTTTTGCTTTTTGTTTCAATAGGGAGGATAAGCCAGATCTTTCTACAAAGTAAGATCTACATTGAGATCTACATTGAGATATAGCTATGAAGCAGAGCTACATGAACAACTGTGTAGGCCCAAAACACTGCTGCTCATTGGTACTCATAAATTTAATAGCTATAGTAGTCTAAGGAGTTGTAAAACAGCCCTTCTGGGGCAAAGAGGAGCCAGAGAAAACAGTTTTTGTTTAACCAGAATACTGTGATTAGTCATAGCTATGATTTTTAATTCATGTTTTCACATTTGAGAATTACCCTGTATGATGAGTTTTCTTTGCCAGACCTTCTTCACTGTGTTGGACCTTCATAACCTTCCCTTCCCATCACCTTGTTTTTCCTCTTACCTGTTGTGGTTTCTTCAAATTCCTCTTCTAATTTGAAAGTCTCTGCACTTCTGAAGATGCTCTGCTTTTGATGATTATTAGATCCCCATCAGTGCTGATGAGTACAGAACTGTTTAGCCGACTGGCCTAGGTGCCTGCTGGCCAAAGACACTCCTGCAAGTGATATAGATCCCAGTTCACCTAGATTTCCAGGATTAGAGGCAGCATTGATTTCCCCATGGCTATTAAGGACTCCAGTAACGTTACATTACTCAAAGCCTGTGCCCCAGACAGCACGTAGGGTTTCTATTAGATGCCATCAATGCCACAACCCTCTCTCTCATCACAGGAAATCTCTCTCAAGGGAGAAGAGATCATCAGTAGAATAACTCCTAAATGTGAGAGAGTCCACGAACCAGCTCAGAGATAAGTGTTTGCTTTGAAATAAACAAGCAAATCAGTCCACAAGGCGGTTTCCTTCAGCTTGCATTTTTGAGTCAGCATGTTTGCAAGTCATCCGCAAATGGCTCAGATTCACTTTAAATAACCAAAGTAATTGAGTGCCTAGGGAGGCTAAACTGATTTGCATGGAACAAATACTTCATTTCTCTCCAGAGAAACCCTATCCAAAAGCCTGAGTTGCAGACAGCTGTTGCACCCAAGGAAAAGCCATTTCACACTTTCAGGCCATGGTATTGAATATAAAAGCCATATTTCTCTTCCAAAGAGAAATGAATGCTAATTGTAGTAAGCTGCACACAGAATAGTTCCCCAAAGGCAAGAGAAGTAAGTACAAAAATTGAATCAGCAAGATCACATTCTTTCTCTCTGGGGCATTGCCACATTCCTCATCCAGCTCTTCCAAGTAGTAGTTTTCTGGATTTGAGTTTTGAAATTCCTACAAAATGCTCACACAGGGTTCAGAGTTTCTCAAGTCAGTAATCCTAAGTAATAAACAAGATACTGACACAACTTCAGCCGTTTCCCCAGAGTTTTCTTTTTAAGGGGGCTTCAGCATGTCACTCCACTCTTTTCCTCTCACCTCTGAGAAAAACAATAAAGAAAGGCATTAGGGCTGCTCTTAATAAGGAAAATATTTTYTTTCTTTTAGGACTAGTCCAAAGTCAGTAGATGTATAAAAATTCAAAAAGAGTGGACCAAACTTAAGATTTAGCTATTCTCTCAGTCTCCTTACTCCACCTCCTCATCCCCAAAAGGAAAGAGTTGAAAAAAACATTTTATTTACAAGAAGTCTATAAGTCTTGTCTTAAAGGGACAGGAAGCTAATCATACATATGCACACATTCTTAGCCCTTGCAGTAATACAGTCTGAGAAGTGTCTGGACAGGCAGCTGCTTTGCCAAAAAAGCCCTGACAGCCTTGCTGAACAGCAAGCCAAGCCCTGCCAGCACAGGAGGCCATCAGTATCATGGGCTGTATGAGCACAAGCACAGCCAGTAGGTTAAGGGAAGTTGTAACTTTGCTTTCTTGACACTCATTTGATCACATCTAAAATGTTGCATMCAGTTTTGCTCCCCCAATACAGGAAAGATACTGATAAATAGGAACAAGTTCAGCAGAAATCACCAGATTGTGAGKGCCGAAGCACTTAACCTGTGAGAAGAGGCTGCAGAAGCTGGGCCTGTTCACCTTAGACAAGAGATGGCTTCRAGGTGACCAACTGGTAGCTCCCCAATGTCTACAGGGAGATTGAGGAGCTGGAGACAGACTCTTCACAGCAACATGTGGTGGAAGGATGAGACATGGGAATAAATTGAAACAAGAGAGGACAAGACTAGATATAAGGAGATCCTTTCCACCACAGCCAGGCAGGCAGTGGCACAGGTATTAGGTCATGCCATCTACRTCCTTGGAGGTTTTCAACACCCAACTAGACAAAGCCCTAAGCAACTTGTTCTGAGCTCAGAGTTGACCTTGCTTGAGCAGGAGGCTGAACTGGAGACTTCTTGAGTTCTCAACTTGTATTATTCTATATCAACAATTTCTTTAAGATTGTTACTTCCAAGGTCAATAATTTCCCAAATATGTGGAGCAATGTGATCCATTGAGGAAACTTATCTAAAGAGGAATGCAGGGGCTGGAGTGTGTCCTTATTACAACTTTTTGCCATTGGAACAGTAGGTTACACTCAGAAATAAAGTATAGGAAATTGCTTGGCTGCTTTCCGATATAGTTATTAGAGGACCAGCCAGAGTGGGACCCCATTATGCTGGGCATATCTCAAGTAGATTGCTGCCTGAAGAGTGCAAATGAAAGTAAATGACATGCGCAGGGTTGATATCAAAGCCTAGCTTTATGCCAGAACTAGTCATGTGCTAATTATTGGGACATAGTTCTTCAGAATAAATATGAGCAAAAGGGAAAGAAATCATCAGTTTTGTTAGTTCATTTGCTTTTCACAGAACCATATATCCCCTCTCCAGCACACAAAAGCCAAATAAAACCTACTGGTCAATTGGTTTAAGTGTGGCAATGCTGAAGGAGATCACAGGCAAGGAAGCTGCTTTATTCCCTCAAATATTTCCCACTCCAAAACCTCTTTCTCCTGAAAACCCACTCCTTCCTATAGTACCATTGCTCTCTGTATAAAGTCTCTGACTATGCTGGTGCAGAAAAYAACTTAAATGATCTCCCCGATACTTTCTGGTCTAACAGTCCATTCACCTGTATTCACTTGATACAGAGGAGTGAAGTGAAAAGAAGAGTATAAAAGAGAACATAACTCTTTCTGGGTTGAGCCTTCTTTTTCTTCCCAAAGAAAATTCTTGTCTTCAATGTGAGCATTCTTGGGTAATAAAAATAATTAAATAAAAACAAGACGGTGATCTTTGTGCTAGTAAGGGCATATGAGTAATAACACTATGACCTACTGGCAAAGGAGGGGGAAGAAGAGGAAGGAAAACACTGGGCACTGGTACTGCCTCTTCATTGGTCATCCTAGAGCATCATGTGGCCAAGGCTCCTTTTAAAGATAACTCCTGGTCTCCTGGAGCTCATACTATTCTGCAGTCCTGTATTTCTGCTTGATCCTGTGGAAGACTGCTCTCCAGCCTGACAGAATGTGTGACCAATTTGTGGGCACCTGGAAGCTCCTTTCTAGCGAAAACTTTGAGGACTATATGAAAGAGTTGGGTGAGGAATACTGTTTGGATTCTGGGCCTGGGCCAGGGATGAAATTTTGAATRTGAACTTTATTCCTTATTTGCTTTTCTTGGCTATTCTTTTTACCAAGGGCTTTTTACTCCAGCTAGTTTAATTAGACAGTCTTAAACTGGAGAATTGGCTAATGGTGCCAAACTCATATAAGAGAAATGCCTTGATYGGGAGGAATAGTTTCAGGCGAGCCAAGTCTGTGCATGCCTACTTAGTAGTGCTATAAATGGAGGTAAAACACATTACTGCAATATTTTGTGTGGATTTACTTTTATCCTTTGGAGATGCAAAGCATAATGCTAAAATGCAGCAAGCTTCACCATATCTAAGTATATTTTATTAAGGGWCTAGGAGTCAGATTAGTGGTCATGATTACTATAGTGAATGAAATTTTCAGCAGCTGTCTCCACAGCATGCTGTGGAGCTGTGGTATAGAAAATACTGTGGATTCCAGAATAGATACCTAGAAAAGACTTCAGGGATAACATCTTCCTCTACTAGTGTAGTTTCYTCTTTTGAATTAAATTTAGAGTCTGAACGCTACACATTGGCACTTATGCAGCATTTCTGTGAGACTCTTGCACTCTTACTCTTTACTCCAGATTTTACTCAAGGCATAAACTTTGCAGACTCTTTCTAGTAATTTCATTTTATTCAGTCTAGCCACAGATAAATACATCTGTGATGTAAGTAATTTATTTTTGGTTTGTTTGTTTGATTTTGTGGCCTAGAAACTCTCATATATTCTACTTCTTCACTTTTAAATAGAACCATAGTGCAAGATAGTGTAAAATTGACTGCAGTTATTTTGAACAAGATAATATGCAAATATCAGACATTAAAATCTTGTCTCAGATTTCATATTAATTTTGCTGTTGTGCTAATGTCTGAGGAGAGAATATTCTTACTTCATCCACCTGTCTAAGTCTACAAAYGGACTAGCTAGTGCGATGTTACAAAGGAATATCTGCAACATAAGGTTACTAAAAGTTTAAGAAAATAAATGGGAGATCAGTGCTGTTTCTCTCTCTCTTTTTTTTTTTTTTTTTTTTTTTTTTTTTTTCTATACATGAAAGAGAAAAAACACTAAATAAAGAATTTCACCATGTCTGGTCTTGTAGGTGTGGGATTTGCCACCAGAAAAATGGCTGGTGTAGCCAAGCCCAATATAACCATCACCATCAATGGTGATGTGATAACCATCAAAACAGAAAGTACCTTCAAAAATACCGAGATCTCTTTCAAGTTTGGTGAAGAGTTTGATGAAACCACAGCAGATGACAGAAAAACAAAGGTGAGTCCAGAAGTGTCATTCTTTCTTTCAAAAAAGATATAGGAGTAGGAGGAAGGAGTTGTATTTTTCACATCTGCTGTAGAAATGGCCTTTGAAATCAGGTACACACCAAGAATGTTTTGTAGATTGTTTCCCCTGTGCTTTAGTACTCTTTGGATTCAGAAACTATCTTCTCTTCAGTCTGGAGGATGAAATAGCCACACTTCTTGATTTTTTTTTTCTTGATTCTTTGGCAGAATGTTATAACCCTAGAAAACGGCGTACTGAAGCAGGTACAGAAATGGGATGGAAAAGAGACTGTAATAAAGAGAAAGGTGGTGGATGGAAACCTTGTTGTGGTGAGTTCATTTTTTGTTGTCCAATGCATTCATTTTGCTAAATGCTTCTTTTTATGGCAAATGTTTTATGCTATATTCAAATGGGGAGATTGAAAACATCAGTGTGTCCCTGTGCACTTATTTAGCAAGAAGTGTCTCTGAACAAGACAAGAACTGATTAAATTTACCTTTCTTTCTAGGAATGCACCATGAACAATGTAATCTGCAAAAGAGTTTATGAAAAGGCATGAGGAAGCCATCATTACACAGGACTAATGCTGAAAGCTGTAGGAAAAAAACATTGACAGAAAAAATCCTCACAAAAATATTTTAGAGACCTGTACTTTTTACACATATATTGCAGAATAATTGTATGCAGTCCAAATTGTGGCTATTGAATAAAATGTCTTGCTTTCTACAACATGTGCTTCTGGTAGAWTTTGTCAAAATGGTCTGGTACAACATTGGAATGGCTCTTAGCAAGAATGTTATCGTTATGCCTGTTAGCTGTGGCTCATCCTCCTGTAGAAAAAAAGGTCAAAGCAAACCCTCTGAAGCAGAGGGTTCTTCAGGCACATTCACTAACTGAACATGTTCTGTAATGGAGACAGAGGTAGACCTGGCTACAAAACATCATTTAGTGGCCTCTATTTGGTTCTGACTGCACGAGGTCTATGGCTGAGGAGTATACAAAACAAAATGAATAAAAGGCTGCTACTTTTCTGGTTTCAAAGGACGGGGRCTGGGAAGAGACAGTGTGACAAGGTTGAGATAGTGAGCTGGCACCTAGCCTGAGCTGGAAATGGGGCATCTCAGCCATCACCCTGATTTCAGAGCAGGCAAAAATGCCTAAATTTTAACTYCCTAATAGGATATCAGCTGAAGTGGCCTAATTTTGTCCTGTTCTACCTGTAGTAAGAAATTATAGGTGTTGTAGCTCTTTAGCTGCAAAGCCCTTTGAAGACTAGTTTCCCAACTCTTCTTATTCTTGAGTTACTCCCTCTAGGCCCTGCCTGCTATTTCAAAACTTAGCTTCCATAAATGTGATGATTTCTACAGCTGGGAAGAGCACAAACTCTCAAACTTTAAGAAGTCCAAGGAGAAAATGTACCAAAAGAATCTGAAAAGAGGTGTGATAGACACAAAAAAGAAAAAAAAAACCAAAGAAAAAAGTTCAGCATTAAATTAACCACTGAGAACCAATATTCCAAATATTCTTGACATTCATAAATCAGTTGTCTGAGGCCACAGTGCTGAGTACTTAATACCAACAGTAAATATCTCATAAGCTTGAACTTTCTCCCATATGATTCAGGCTGTTCCCAAATTCCTGAACTATTAATACAGTCAGAGAGAGGAAAAGGAAGAGCTTTTACCCTCCAGATGAACTAAGGAGTAATATGAGATCAGTTATAAAAGACTGCTATCAAACTTTGAAAAAAAAAAAAGCCATGAGCAAAAAAGCAGCATATTTTTAATTTGGCTTCCTTGGGTATGAAATCTCATCAGTTAACAGAACAGCAGCTGGATAGTGAAAGGAAGTATGCTTCAAAGTACCCCAAAACACAATATTAAATGTACAGAGCACAATAAAAAATGAAATCAATAATGAAAGATTAATAATAAAACTACAGTGTAGAGGCAGAAACACATGGACTCTCAAAACGGCAAATAATTTCCTCAAGAAGCCATAGAGGAGGTTTGTTCCACCCCCACAAACATAACTACAGAAATCTTCCCCMAAAAATGTTTATTCTTAGAAACTTTTAGGAAAGAAATTGCAAAAAGGATCTTTAGAACTTCCTCRGGAGATACTGACTAGGAGTTAAATATCTACTCTGTATTTTTAATTTCAAACTCTTTTCACATCTTTTAAAATGGATGACTCTCAGAGTGGCAGAAACACATGACATGAAGAGAGATTGTTGCTTAGTATGACAGAAGTGGAAATGGTCTTAAGAAACTTCAACGTTGACTTAAGTAAGCTGTTTATAAATACTGAAGATCAGAACACAGTTAAATATATACCATTGTCCTTTCTATGGAGATATTTCATTTCAGGGGTGAAACTTCAATATRCAGTCCCATTGCTCAAATAAGGGGCCAAATTTTCCAAATACCTGACATTTTTCTTAAGTCTCTAAACAAAGCCTGCATATACAATTAAACCTTTGGSAGCCTAATTTTGGAGAGTCTAGCATCTAATGAAGTAATTTTATTTTTAAAGCCATTTATTTTAGTAGTCAAATTTAGACTTTGTGAATGAATCAAACTAATTTAAATTTTTTTTAAAAAAGTCATTTAAAGCTTCAATTGTTACAAATTTCAATAAAGTGGCATTCTGTTTATAAACTTTAATAGTCCAGAACCACAATAAATTACTGGTGGTGCTTTCTTAGAATATGGGCATGCCCAAAACATGTCTAAAAATGAATCAATGTTACTTTTTATCGCTTACATTTACTCACAATTCTTTTGGCTTCTTTGCAATTAAAGAAAAGATTGGTTTCCATGTACATTATTTCTGCTAAAGATAGAATTTCCTGCTCTTGTTCTTTCTAGACTTTAGATCCATTAAATGAAGCTGCTGATTTTTCTTAATGACAAAGAGATAGAGGGTAGCAATGTCCACATTGTTTGAGATGGCGTAAGACTGGGGTTTTGTGTGTATAAATAATTCTCTGTTGCTTTTGTTCTTAAGGTTACTGGTACTGCAGTATAGCTGTTCTATTCTGAATAATTTGCTCCTCTTCAGTATCTTTGGGACTGATTTTACAATGTTCCACTCATCCATTATTTTCCACAGGCACCAGTCTTGCCTTGTTAAAGTGTCTTTCTGTGGATAAGGCAATGTAAGAACAAAGAATCCCTGCAGAGCAACAGTAGACTATTTCCATATTATTCCTTGAGAAACAATGGAAAGGTTCATTTAGGAGGAGCTTTCTCATTTCCAGAGATTGGATAAAAGGGATAGCTACTCTTTCATGGGTAAGGTGTTCTAATGTATCTCTGTTTAGAAAACCTTCACAGGCTGGCATTTATTTGTATTTGACAGACACAACATCTGCTTCCTATTATAGGAAAAAGAGGTTGCCCTTTCACTAATTTTCATTTTCACTTACTCTGGACTTTCTGTTCTTACATTGCACATAGTTAGACCAGAGAGGTAATGGGAAATTCTACTGAACTTACCTTTGTTGTCCTGACCTACTGATGGGACAAAAATATTTTGTATATCCAATCAAAGGTGTGACATGAGACATATCCCTTCCATGACAGTATAATTCCTACATATGGCATTCCTGGAGAGAGGAGCCCAACCTTAGTCTCCTTGGCTTAGCATTGGTTCCCTTTGACTCTTCCCACCCTAAATGTGAGATACGCAGTTCCATGACTTCTTTCCCCAGCTAACCACCATTCTTACAAGGAAGGCCTGAGAAGTCCCTGTGYATGGTCGTAACCCAAAAAGTTTAATCATGCAGAAAAAGAACATGAAGTTTTTATTCATAAAAGTAGGAAATAAGCCATCTATTCCATTAATGCAGCAAATAATATCTTTCTCATATCAGGATGGTTGTTTATGAAGGGAGTACAGAATTACAGTTGATGCTGGTCTATGCRAAGTAGTTTTGGACACTTTGAGGTGTTTTACACCTCAAAGGTGGTTTACAAGGTTTTAAAATTCCTGCTCTTCAAATATGCATATGGTCTATGGATTCTTCCTTTGCTTCCATTTTCACTAACTGCAAAACAATAATATCAAAACAGCATTATTAGGTTATATACAGAAAACTGATGCATCGTTACACACTCTAATTCATAATGTCACTACAAGAAGAAATTTTTCATGGGTTCTTGCCTCATCTCATTTGGAGGGTGAAGAAGGTCTGGCATGAGTGACCTCTTTGTTTCACAAAGATTATGGCCCTTCATAAAAACAGGGACCAGAAGTAATCACATAAAAATAGGATATATTTGAATGTAAGGCCTATATGACCAAGCTACCTTACTGCCATTAACTTTTTGACAGACCAACTACCTAGGTGTAGAAAAGCAGAGAGAGGAGTATATTCCTTCTGCCAAGCCAATAAACCTGCTCACCTCTCACTAAGTGACCAAAGCAGTTCAATGAGTCCACCTGCCAAGCACAAAACATGATCTGAATCTACGCCCTGGTGTTCTGAACATATTTGTAACTGTGGGAGAAGAGGGGAGGCAAAGTTTGTCTGTTTCTTCTCTTCATGGTGCTGCTGGAGTGTGTGCAGGGCAGCAAACACAGTATGATGTTATCATTCTGATGCMAAAGAGATGCAGAGAACAAGATAATCATTTAATTTTGTCTTTAAAGGGTGCAATGTACACCTCCTTTCCATAGCGGATCACAGCTTCCTAGGGATGCAGTGATAGCCTTCCTGGTGGCATTAGGTGGCTCAGACTCCACCAGCACATCACCCACCGGTTCTGCCTCACATCCCCATCCCCACATGCTCCTCACTGAGCTGATTTATTCAGCGGAGGAAGCTGTGGCAGGCGTCACCCCGAGCCCTGGTACTAACACAAGTGGCCYTGGACAAGGTGCACATTGTCTGGGCCTGGCATCGCCTCTCCCACTGGCCCCTCCTGACCGTTACATGAACGGGGCATCTTTAAAAGGAGGCAACTGAGGTTTGAGTCGGCTGCACAGTCCCTCTGCCTCCCTCCAAGAACTGCTCTTGCCACTGCCTGTCTTTCAAGGACTGCTGCCTTGCAAAGCCAGCACGATGTGTAACCGATTTGTGGGAACCTGGAAGCTTGTCTCCAGTGAAAATTTCGATGATTATATGAAAGAGTTGGGTGAGAAATGTTATTTCTTTTCTTTTTTTTAATAAGTTTTCTTTAACATTGTCTCTTCTTCATATTATGCTTTGYTCACAAATTATGTCTTCTTCCTGCCCGTAAGTAATTGAATTACTTTCTAG
Source organism: Nothoprocta perdicaria (assembly GCF_003342845.1). Lineage (NCBI taxonomy): Eukaryota > Metazoa > Chordata > Aves > Tinamiformes > Tinamidae > Nothoprocta > Nothoprocta perdicaria. The sequence continues at coordinate 1,681,482 of NW_020455866.1, read as the reverse complement.
CATAGTCTCATTTATTACCTTTAACATCTAAAATGGAAAAGGGGAAAGGCAGTTGCTGGATTACTTTAATAAATTTGCACCAGTCTAACTGATCTGAATAATCTATTTTCCTCTTATGATAAGGACCTATGGAARTGCAGGACTTTTTTAGTTTCTCTTTATTACACTACTAAACTCATGATTTGTGTTAATTTACAATATATAATGGAGATGATATCTCATGACACTTAGGTTTCAGAGGCCTGAATTCTATGAATGAATCTATCTGTTACTGAAGAATGCCTGGAATGTAATAAATTGGCTATTGTTTTTTAGTTTAACGCAGGCTTCATCTATGCACAAGTGCACACTATGTTCCAGCATTTTTTTGCTATATAAATGATTCACTGAAACATTAATTCTCCTCTTTTGAAAAGTTAAATGGAGTAGCCAAAGAACTTCAGTTAATTAATTAACCAGAGTAAATGTGGGATGAAAACCCAGCTACAGACATTTTTCTCAAGGTCTCAACAGAATTGCTACAGTAGGGAATAATTAGCACAGGTAGTGTTACACTTTACAGATAACTTTATATCCTTTTATGTGGATCTTTTCATCCGAGCATACTGAGCAGGGCACTAAATATAGATATCCACAATCTACCCCTATAGAACGGAGCTACATCATCTGTGGCTTTCACTCTAACTTGCCTCAGACCTCATAACTTGTTGGTCATGAATTGGACTAAATAGCACAAGGTAATTAATATAAAGGGCTCTTAATATAGGATTTTTACTAAAGTATTCTGCACTTCTTCACTCCTATACTTTTGTTTTATTTTGCACTTGYACCTCTCAAATAGGTTTAGACATTAAGATGCTTAAGAGATGTTAGTAGCAACCTAGGAATTGATGGGTCTCCAGCATATTTTATGCTGTGAAGAATGAGCAACAGCATACTGGGAATTCAGTATTTAGTTTCTTCCCTGTGGCTAGATAGCAAAAGTTCAGATACTCAAGTTTGTCAAAAAAAMCAAAAATAAAACTCCTTTTCCATAGTTTTTTTTACCCATTTTACCCAAATTTCTACCCATTGTATCATCACATAAATATTATGCTATTAGTAATCACATAAGTTTTATGTATCTTTATTTCTTGCTGGGAATACTTCATTTGGGGGGTGCTAAGCCTCTAAAAGCAATATTGCATACAGCTTCCACATATGAGGAATCAGTGTCTCATCTGAATCAGACATTATAACATTCAAAAGGAAACGTTTCCTTATTTTTCCACATTTTTTTTTATGAAATGATAATGAGTTTCTTGCTTCCTAGAATGTAATGCCATRTTTTTTTCTGATTTATAGGAGTGGGCTTAGCTGCCAGGAAACTAGGTGGCCTGGCAAGGCCCGATGTGATCATCAGTATGAAAGGGGACATAGTAACTATCAGAACTGAAAGCACCTTCAAAAACACAGAGATCTCCTTCAAACTGGGCCAGCAATTTGATGAAACAACAGCAGATGACCGGAAAGTCAAGGTAAGGTGGCTAATGATATCTAAAATGATCTCTAAGGCATCTTGATATCCCAGGAGAGACCAAGGAGGAATTTTTCCACAATGAAATATCCAAGCGAGAACAGGAACAGGCTGCCCAGGGAGGCTGTGGAGTCTCCTTCTCTGGAGGTGCCACCCTGTGCCACATGCTCTAGGTGTGCCTGCTTGAGCAGGAAGGTTGGACTAGATGATCTSTAGAGGTCCCTTCCAACCTTGAACATTCTGTGATTCTGTGATTCTGAGAAAAGTACCAAAAGAGGAAGAAGTATGGAGCTGAARCCAGTTACTAAGTGTACCACTAGCATGAAACGTGGATTATGCTAACTGAAAAGTGAATTCTTACTCTAGACTACAAATTTGAATTRCATTTTGAAGCTCTTTTCATGGCCTTTGCAGAGTGTCGTCACCCTCGAGAAAGGGTCATTGGTGCAAGTGCAGAAGTGGAACGGCAAAGAGACCACGATAAGGAGACGGCTGGTTGATGGGAAAATGGTGGTGGTAAGTACCCGTGTTCTCCCTCCTTGCTCACTGCCAAATGGTAGAACGGCACAGACTTCAGTTTATTCCAGGTTAAATCGTCTGCAAGCTTTGGATTTCCCTTTGTCTTATCAGAGAACTAAAGGGAAATGAGCTTAGGAAACAAGTAATAAATAATAATCTTCAATAAATCTTATTCTAGAAAACAAATTATTTTAAAATTTATTCTTCTGGCAGAGCTGATGAGCTCATTCTCATGAATGGAGAACATACTTATTACCTTCAAGGTTACTGAAAGAAATGAGATGCTAAAAGAACATACACCCRGCTGTGTCTTCCCTTCCTTTTCTTTTCATATTCAGAATAAAGCACATACAACTTTGACCCCTTATATTACAGTTTTTCCCACATCTAGTTCCATTATTGCCAATCCATTCAAAACACCCSTGTTTGCCCTGTCCATGTCAGTATGCCTGACTCAGTAAGCAAGTGCCTAAGATCTATTGCAGGAAAGCTGCTATCTCTGCATCTAGTTCTATCTATGATGGTCCCCACAATGGGGACTGACAGGTCCTGACAGCTCCACTGAAAAGCCTTCGGTCTTCAGGGAACCGAGTCTGTGATGGAGGCTGGGGAGTGGTGACTTTTCCTCAGTATCTCCTATCAGGGCTAACCTATCTGACAGTCACACAGAAAGCACAGGAGAGCAAGGCCAGCATAATCATGCATTTTGGGGGCCATAGCACTTTTTAAGAGAATTAAAGCTTTGCCATTGGATGAAGGAAAGTATTTTGCTCATTAAATTTTTTAAAGAGTGGAGCAAAAGTAGGGTGGATAACTTGTTTGAAAACAGCAGCATCAAGCCTTAATGACTGATCTTGTTCTAACTGCAGTTTGACTTAGAGTCCAGTATATTTGGAAGGCTGATTTGCTTTTGCTTTTTACTGTGGCTTCATTTCTCAGCAAATCCCTCCTAATTATTAAAATGTCTTTGCAAAGCATTTTCCACTGAAGCCCTGCCCTCCGCAAGGGCTAACCTCGCTGCTGCACGTTGGCAGGGCTGGGGCACAGCAAACGCCGCCAGTCAGCAGAAGACAAGGGCTCCGCGACGCTCTTCTCTCTGCCGCCGCTCAGGCCCTGTGGTTGTGAGTCACCAAGAGCCAGGCAGACGGCTGGCAGAAACATTTTGTGACTCATAAATGCCAAGTTTTATTGGCCACAGGTTTGGCCCTGAAATTACAGAGGTCACTCTCGCTTCCACACATAAAATTCTTTTTTAAAATTGAAAGCGTTCATGGACTGCAGCATGATGAACCAGATAGGACTGGTCTTTCTGTCATGTCAGTAATACCAAGGAAGGTAAATATATTTCTGGAAGCTGAGCAAAACTGAAGGAGCTACCTAGCTACCACCTCACCTCTGATTTTGCAAAGTATTTATCATTATATGCCTTTTAATTAAGTGTGCTGCTGTGAAAATGGCAGCTTTTCCCACAGTAACATAAATACAGCTTTGCTGTGTGCTCTGAAATTTATGTGGAGATGCACAATATGGTATTTGGATTTTCACTGACTTTGGTGGTCACTCAGGYGAATGCCATCGGTGAGAGTTTAAAATTAATATTTTATTTTGTCTCTTAGGAATGTGCCATGAAAGGAGTTGTCTGCACTAGAATCTATGAGAAAGCATGAAGAAATTGCTCCTCTGCACCGGACTGGGACTGGCTCTTAAAACTCAGCTTAGTTCAGTGACAAAGCCTCATGCTTCTTTATTTTATTTCCTTTTATTGGGAAAATTACTACATTATAATTTGATATTTAGGASCCATAGTGTAACTAATCCAAAGTATTGTGGTGATTCAATAAAAGCTTCTCAACATATAAGCCTCTACTTGAATGATCTAATTTTTCTTCCTTGGATGCTGCCTTTCTTTTCTGTTCTTGTCTGTATAACGGTCAACTATTTCTGAGTGAAGCAGTTAATGGTGTTACCACTTTTTTTTTCTTGATATATGTAAAAATTCTCATCTCATGGCTTCAATACTCCTTTCCTTCTGATTCCTTTTTTTTTTTCACTAAATAATTTCTACAGGAAAACCCTTACCACTAGGGTTACCACTAGCGTTAGGATCTTCTCCCAGGCCTTGATGCCTAAGCTGCTCGTTGCTTCTACAGTGGGGACGCTATGCTTTTAACTAAGGAAAAAGCCAACAAACCCTGGACTGCTTCTGAAAATCACTTTAATTGAAAAGTGTTCTAGCAGCTTATCTGTTTTTGTCTTCACTAGCTAGCATTCTGTGGTACCACAGCATTTATGTTGACCACATGAAGAGGAGTATTTCACCCCTCTGTCCTGCCTAGGTGTGTGGGAAGCTTGCACTGGCTCCATGGTGTTACACTGGACTCTTCCTGCCTTTTCTGTGGGGCTAAGACCATTGAGATAAGAACATGTGTTTATTTTGGCTTGTTACAAGCTGCAGTGCTGATGGGAACCTTTGTCTACTGGTTTTACAGTCCAGGAGATGAAGTCTCAAGGCTAAGAGAGATCCTGAACCTTATAAGCTAAACTGATGTGGCCAAGCAGAGAGTTAAAAAAAAAAAAAAAAAANAAAAAAAAAAAAAACCACCAGATATTATGGATATTATGTCATAGAATCACAGGATGGTTGAGGTTGGAATGGATCTCTAGAGATCAGCTAGTCCAACCTCACTGCTCAAATAGGGTCACCTAGAGCATACTATATGTAAATGCAAAGGTCATCTTTCTTCTATATCCATCACTGGAAAAACCAGAGATGGGTCCAGCTTTGGAGCCAGCTGCCAGAAATCAGTCAGAATGGGRACTGATAGGAACTGTGGGAAAAAGATTAAGATTTATGGAGAGCTGTTCTAAGAAAGAACTTATTTTAGTCTTGATCTAAACAAAGCGTTTTGACAACACAAATTCTCAATATTACCATTAAAACTCATCTCTGTGAGTGTTAGAGGAGTGGGAACTCTTAACTCCTCAGTAATAGTAGCAAGGAATGGAGTCACCAAGGCAAAATGACACCCCTGATAAAATGTTTTGCAAGCAGATTGTAGTCACAGACAAACAGATCGTAGTGACAGATTTTAACTCAAGACCATMCACCTGGCGTCCACAAAACCAGCCACCCAACAAACACTGTGGATGCACATAAACCTCTCCAGTCTTTCTMATGTATTCTTCTAGTCTTCATTTCTATGCTGTAACCCATCATTCTTCTACTCTCTATACGGAGTGCTTAGTTGCACTTTTTTTCTAGAGACTTGGGATTAAAATAATTGTTGTGTTGGGCTTTTTAAATTCCTGACTAAATGTAGTTATGCTATTAGGAGCCTAGGATTTGGCACATTCACTCTATACAGAGGTCACTTTAAAATGTCATGAGAGCTGGAGACTTTTCAAAACAGGAAAAGTGCAACTGAACTGATAGTGTGGAAGGCAAAAACAATAAAGCAGGTGGTACAAATTAGCACAGAAAAGGAATGTTTGGGGATGCTCACATCTATAAAATAGTCCTGGGGATCATCTGGAGAATTTAGAGTTTTGATATCGTGTCTAAAGTGAGACACGATACCTGCGTATTGAACTGTACGTTTGAATTGACAAGCAGCATTTGTCATTTCCCTGGCTTAAACGTGCACTCATTTAATTCAATATTAATAGCATGATGCTGGTATATAAATATATTTTTTTAAAACAGTTGGCCTAATCTAGTAATGAAGAAACTGTCTGATTTGAGAGGTTGCAGCCACATACAGTTCTCCTGAATGCCACTCTTCTTTGGGTGCTGTAAGGCTCTGTCACACCTCGTTTTCCCTACCACMCTTTGTTTCCTACCTTGGTGGTAGGAGTCAACTTTCAGAGCCCACATGGGGGATGCACTGCTACAGAGGRGCCAGGATTGCCCAAGAATGGCTGTGATGCTTGCAGGGGTGGTGTGAGCCTGCTTAATCCAGTTATGCCCACAAGGGTCGCTGAAATCAAATATAAGCTACATTAGGTCTATCGGTCCTACCACTGCAGCCTTGAACCAGGCAGAGTTTGACTGTTTGTGACAGAAAGCATCTCTCAGAGACAAGGATCTACTTCTGTGATGCTGTTCTCCTGCTCCACCCTTCACCTGCATCCCAGGGGGTGTTTCTGGGAAGAAGAAAGGGAAGGAAAGGTGAAAGAGAAGGGAAGGGAAGAGGTCACTGGGAGGGATAGGGAGAGGTCACTGACTTTCAAGACAGCAAATTATTATCCTTACTAATATCTTATATATAAGCTTAAACTTTTCTTCAATGCCTTTGGTGGGCGATTTGGAAGCAAATGTCTTTTTTCAAAGTGAATTCCTGCCCAGTGTGTGGACAAGCCTCTGGACTTTGCTGCTCTTCCTGTTTTTGAACAGTTCCACTGTTCACAGTCGTGTTTTTGAACAGTTCCACTAGACACCAACATGAAGATGAACAGTTCTAGATATGGCAAAGGTTTGGGATGGAGGTTATGCCATTAAAGGAACTGTGCCTTGCAAGATGTCCTTGCCGCTTGCAATATTTCATCATGGAGAAACAACTTGTTCAGTGATAAACATGCAACACTACAGAAATTGCTCAACTGTCCATTTTATGATGCTGCTACCTTCACTAATTTTTTGTTTTGGATTAAAGATGTTCTGCTGTGGCACAAAGGAGTGAAAGGTTAGCAGAGCTGAAAGGGTAATCAGTCAGAAGCAAATAGGCTGATACCAAGAAAAAGGGCCTTCAGGAGTCCAGGAATTTAGATGTAATCAAGCTCTTTGTTAGGAAGGTAATTAGAGCATATCCTTGCTATTTCAATGTGAAACATTGTGATTGGCCATTGGCCATCAGACTGCAGATGGAAAACACAATCTAATGATGTTATTTGGACTAAAGGGCACAATAACACGAGGAATGATGCAGTCACCAAAACATTAGGACAGAAAGCTGTGTTAAACAGACCTTGTACATACAATATTTTTGAAGAAGCCTGTGCTCTTTTTACTTCTCAACTAGCAAATCAATATTCAAATATACTTTCCTCAAATACAATTAATGTTTTAACAATTTTTAAACTTTTAAAAGTGAAAAGGAAAGCAATGATTTAGGTATTAGAAAGGGTGGAGTAACTTCATTACAGATGGATATATTTGCAGGTCTGCAGCACAGTACTAATTAAAAGTAATGATATTAAAACAGTTGATCTTATTATATTTTGTGATGTGATCCAAAATGTGTAATAAGGGGGAAAAATATTTTCTATTTCCTTCCAAGTTAACATATCTACTTCCTGGCATGTTTCCTCATGGGCAAGCCTTCCTAGTGAGCACCTCTTCAAGTAATTGGGTCAAAAGCACTGTGAGAGTTGGTCTTGTACTGTAAGCTTACGAACTCTTCCAGTGTCAGGGTAGGAGCTGCGGGAGCAGCGGGCTGCAGCGGAGCTGTGTGACATGACTGCTAAGGTACAATCTGTATCAAGTTTGTTAAAGTCTAGAGTTTAACTGTGAAATCTGGTGGCATAATTAAAGCAAAGGAGAGATACTTAACATATCTAGGTACCAAGGCTGCTGAACATGCCAACAATAATCCCATTTACCTTTCAGATCCTAGCACAAACTTCCGGACTGAAAGCTAAAATATATATGTATGTTTTATTTGGAAGCTTGGTGTGTTTATTATGAAAAACAGTGAAATAGTAAATGCGGAGTGATCTTGTGTGCACAGATTCATAGCAGAGGGTAACCCTAGGCTTTGCTATAACTTCTTATATTTGTACCATATAGTTTTTACTTGTATTCAGAGTTTTATAGACCATTGACCCTTACAAAAATTACATAAGCAAATTCATTTCGAAAGAATATTAATTCCTTCTTGTTCTCTTTACTAACTGTGAAAAAAATCCAAGTAATTTGAAAACATAAGACATAACATTCGAGGCCCCAAATTACCTAGTTAGCACAAATCCTTTCATTTAAGTTAAAAAGAGATACAACAGTTAGATTATGAAAGATAAGAGTAAATGTCTCCACTCTCCAGATCTGAACCCTCTGGCCAGGAGCACAGGAAACAAAATTAAAACTCTTCTTGATGCTTCCTTTTTCTGAAGAATTCAGTGTAATCAAGAAGCATCATCACAGTTTATAATGGCTCTGTCTCCAGATGGGCAGAAAGCATGTTATAAAATAAAAACGCAACTGCTATAGTCTGAGATGATGACTTTGGAAGACATCTATCAAAGAAGAGGAACAATTTTAAGATTGCATTCCTTCTTTTTTTTGTGTGTCCCTTTGCAAAGCCCGTGTATTGTGGATATAACTTCTACACATGAAACCTTTGTTTTAATTGTTCCTAGCTTGGAAAATACAAATCAAAAAGCAACACTGCAGCCAAAATTCTGATTAAAATCTATAGGGTAAACATAATTACAGGGAGGGAAACAGCTCTGCTGTCTTATGCTGAAGAGGAAGAAAACTACTAACTCTTAACTGGGATAGAAAAGTCAGGGACTGGTATGGTGGCTAGTTTAACATCAACTCTCAGGAAAAAAAAAAAAACACAAATAAATCACAGTATTTTTGAGAATCAGGAAGAGAGCAAGGGAATGAATAGAGACCACTGTAAAGTGAGAACAATCCATTTCAAACTAAACTCATTTTCTTCTACAACAGAATAACACATCATGGGGTTGGAAGAAGAGCAATAGCAGTGCTGTTTTCAGGAAGGACTTAACAGTCCTATGACATTTTTATAAACAATCAAGGATAAATTAAGCTTTTACTGCACAGAAGGGATACAAATTGTTCAAAAAAGAAAGAAAGAAAAAAAAAACCTTATTTGGATTGTCTGTGATTCAATGTCAAAGTGGAAGGATATATCAAGTGGACTTCTACTGGTCTGGTCCTATTCAAAGTCTTCAATAGTAACCTTGATATTATTTATAGACCATACAAAGACAAGAGGAAATGCAAGCACACTGAGGGGAAGGGTCTAAATTCTAATGATCTCAGCCAACTTAGGAAATTGTCTGAAATGGCCAGGATTACATTTAAGCAGAAAAAAATGTACTAGGTTGGATCAGCAGCAGCACAAACACTGGATAGGGAACAAGTAAGGACTAGTTCAAACACCAGGAGTTTCTAGTTCACTGAATATGAGTAAAAAATATGACATTATGGAGAAAAGATAAACCTCATACTGGGGTAGGCACTGAACCAAGCTTGTGTGGCTACTTTCCTCAGTAACTGAAAGTATCTAGGAAACAACAGCAATCATCCACATATCTCTCCTCAACTTCCCAGTACATGCTACCTATAGTTAAAAACTGAAAAATTAAAGAAAAAAAAAAAACAGTTTTAAGCAAGGCATACATTATCTTGAGCATGACTAGACTCTCTTGATTTCCTTCTATTGCTCCTATTTTCTAAAAAAATCTGTCATAAGAAATAGGAGACTTAAATTGCTTGCATCAGAAAGACATTGTTTTTCCCAAGGTAAATAAATAGCTGGATGTTGAATAGTTTGGGAAAGCAAAACAAAACAAAACAAAACAAAACCAGAGAATCTGAAATCAATATTTAAAAACATCTTTAATCTGGGTAATGTTAATGTAGCGTCCTATGATGGATCCAGCCAGTTTGGGAATATAGTCATATTTCTATTATCACTTCAAGAAACCTGAAGGGTTTGTAAAAATATGCCCGTATCTTCAGAGAAAGCTACACTTGCCATACTTCCACTGTGAGGAAAAGAAGTACCAGATGGTGATTAAGTGCAGTCCTTTCCAAGTTTCTCTAAGATCAGAGGACTGCAGCATTGTTCTTTGGCATGTTGCAGGTTATTCACAGGGGGCTGTGAGAACAGATTAAAAATGTCAAGGTTTTCTTGTTTGTTTGTTTTTTTACTTAATTTCCCTGAAAATGGTGCCTATTCAATGCAGAGCCCTTCCCTTAAAGCCCTGTGATAGCACTGGTTCAGGATTCTCAAAGAGGAGATTGCTTAAAGGATACATATGATCCAATCCCTCTGTTTAAGGACTAGTATTAAAAGACTGAAGACAAATGTTGGACTGAACATACTCTCCAAGTCTGCATCAGCAGCAGCTCTTCCATCTGAAACCAGCCTGGAAAGACTTGACAGCTGTTGTTCAGCAGCTCAGAGCCAACATGATTTATATTTCTGACTTAAGTATCAATCTTAAAAAAAATAGGTAAAGTGATAAGGAAAATGGCTGGCTCTCCTCCGACAAATCCATCGTTATTAGTACTGCTGTCAAACACTGCTGCATATCTCCTGGCTGAAAAATCCACCTAAATAGATTGCTCCTGAGCACTGGGGGACTGAACAATTCCTGAAAAATATCCATCATGATTGATTCCCAGTTAGCTTGAAAGACTGAAATTAAGCCAATTAAAAATGTGAAGTGCACAGTTTTGTGCCTTTTTCTCTCTTTCCAGTTATATTATTATTATATTATTATTTTTCCTATTTCCTATTATAACATTGTTGGGATATGTGACAAAAAACTTGTCTTCATATAAATGAAGGAGGCCAGAGGCACAACAGCAAACAGTGGAATAAACTGGACCAGCTCCATGTAAGCAGGTTGCTGCTCAGTGCACAGATCCTCATCGCTGGCACTGAAGGCCCTGGGGCCAGTTATGGAGTAGACTGAAGGTCTAAGCCGAGTTACTCGAGAACTATATGTGTATATGTATATAAATATATATATATTTMTACTAATAGACCTTCATTCTTGCTAGACAGAGAGAACAGGATAAGACCTGTTTATGTCTATACACATATGTATATGTAAATATACATAAATATGTATTGTTTGTGTGTGTCACTGTATGTGCCTCCTGGGAATACATGCTCAGCCTCACAACTGAGTATAGTGGGTCTGCATGATTAACCTATACATAATTAATATTGCAGACATGTACATGGCAAGTTCATGYCACTCTTCTGTCTAACAGGACTACAGAGGGTATTTCTTTAATGGTAGAGCTCCAAGAAGCCCATAGCTGGAGAGGAGCACTGTGTTTGAGATACAACAAGAGCAGTCTTACATCTCTGAATGAACACTACCACATCAGGATGCTAGTGTGGAAAATTAGATCGAAATTCCCTACTGGTATAAACAGGATTGCTCCATTAACACGACTGAAAATCATCTGCTTACATGAACAGAGAAGCTGCCTTCTGCTGACATGTGCAAGTTGGTCCTGACCATTTACTGGTGTGTTTCATAACTGTGGTCATATTAATTAATTTTTGCCTGAATGCCTCCCACCTGCTTTGCTTCCTACTCTTTCTATGGATTTATCAGCCTGCTTCAATTCTTGGACAAAACAGTTGACCTCCAACTGATTTCCTATCTTAACTCAAAAGTAGCTTCAGCTCTCTGGTGACTTCCACACATTTGATGTGCTTGTAAAATGTGTGGGAATCTAAGGGGCTGAAAGATCCTTCAGAACTAAATGAAACAAGATGCCACTGTATTGCTGTAACATAGTTTGGACTCCCAGGAGAGTCTCATGGATMTGACAAACATTCAAAATTCTGTAAGCAAAACTAAGTTTGAATCTTTGTTCCTCATTTGTTTCTAAAAATACTGCAGCTTTTCTACTCAAAAATAGTAAAACAAAATAGCAACAAGATTCTCYAGTTTTATTTATTAAATCAGGAAATATCTCTGTACTCTACTGAATAGCTTTCTTCTCTTCCTCTTCTCTTGGTAAACTAGCAGAGAGGACTTTCAGCAGATGTGCAACGGATAAAACATAGAAAGGATGTCAGAGTTCAACAGCAGCATGCTATGTGTGTTCCAGAGAAAACAGAAACATCACCTTGGGGACTTGATCTGAACATCTCCGCTGTAATAACACGGTGGAACATTCAGATCCAAAGCCAGGAGAGCAGAGAATGTGACCACTGTCACTGCCAGGTGCGGTGCAAGGATGTTCGGCAGCCAAGAGGAAGGGGGCTCTTTTTCCAGTAGCAGAAAATTCTCAAAGCACCATCTGGATTTGAATAGAAGATACTTACTAAAAGGAAATAACATATAAACTATAACACTATCCTTTGTAATTTACATGCCTTTGCAAACACATCCTTTTTATAACACACACAGACACACAGAGAGTTCATGTGCTCCCACCACCTACCTACACTCTACGTCTTTTTGTTAGCCTTGTGAGCTGATATATTTTGAGGAGGAGAGAACATGGCCAAAAGACAGAAGAAAAAAAAAAAGAGAGATCTCCCTTTGTCATCTAAAATTGAGACAAGATAAGTTTGCTTTCCTTAGCTAAGGCAAACAACCCCTTAGCTTAAAATTCAGTAATTACTATGGTTGACTCCCATGCAATGAGTTACAGGAAACAGGTTAACTAAAGGCTTAACAAAAGTTTGACGGTGGATATCTTTGCCTTTCCTACTCATGCTTCCTCACCACAGCTGCCTGTGTTTGCTCCTACATAAAAACTCCGGATCTGAAAAAAAAAAAAAAAAGCGAAGTCAGAAAGATTCTGTGGAGAAGCAACAATATTAAAAAGATTTAGTCAAAAAACTACATTATTGATTAAAGTGATCTTGATTTTTCCTGTAGATTTGGTGCAAAACTATAGAACGTGAGACACATTCTCTCACATTCTCTCTCTTCATTTCTTCTATAATTTTATCTACAACTTCTATGTAAAAGATGTTCTTCTCTATTAAAATGTATGTGTCTGTGTTTCTTTAAACATATTCACATTTGTTGTCTTGGATGTGGCTACAAACTCTATTAATAAAAAAGAAATACAGGACAATAATTTAACAGAACATTACTGAAAAGGATGCTTCCGATGACTTTGTTTCTTTTTTTTTTCTTACCTATTGTTAGTTGGTAGCATGGAAACAGGCCTACAAAATCATTCGCCTAAAACTGAAAGAATTTGTTGCCTCGTAAGATTGTTATTACACATGGAACCTGTGTAACACAGTACTCTCCAACAATTCTTTCCAGCTTTCYACTGCATCTTCCTTCAGGACAATAATCCTTTGCTCAGCCTTCTATACCTACAGAAGGAAACAGATACACAAATGTTCTCCACACACTGAGGAGGGTCTGGTCCTTTTGCCATGTGTGCAAAGGGATGCCTGCTGCTCCTGTTTTCCACCTTAGTCAGCTCATGCTGTCTCCCAAGGCACTTGCTTAGGGAGTCTAATCTTAATCACATAAAAAAGGCTGACTGATCTCAAAGTGGAGGAAGGAAAGGTTTTCCATGGAAAAGAAGAAAAAAAGAGTATTTTCTATTTTTCCACTAAAAATCCAAACAGGGGAACGTGCTCCAAACTCTGGCCACTGTATTCAGTGGGCCAAAAGACACGTTGGACTGTCTTGGACTCGAGTACTCTCCACCTGAGGGTACACAGTCATGTATAACTAACAATAGCAGGAAATCCAGTCCTCAGGCAAGAAAAAGCTCAAACATATGAGATCCAACACACACACTATTTACATCTGTATAAAGAATGATACTGAGGGTGGCTGAAAGGCAGAACAGCAGCTTGTGTAATGATCATAGTCAGGAAATAAAAGCTATCTTTTTATCACCATGCCTTTATTTTATACAGCAATACAAACATTTATTTATGTCCAACATTGAGTGGTTGTACATGAAAATGGTCACATACATCATCTGAAGAAGAAGGGTGTATTTTATTTTATTTTATTTTATTTTATTTTATTTTATTTTATTTTATTTTATTTTATTTTATTTTATTTTATTTCATTTTTTTCTTTTCCTGTCCTTTCTTTCTATGTTGTGGAAAGAGATAGCGATTGCCAGAAACTGGGAGAAAAATGATCTTACATTTAACATTTTTTCATATTACTCTGGTTTTGTCCCACAAATTTCTCCTACAGGAAAAAGAAAATAGTGATGAGTAGTGTTTTTGCCTTTGACAGAAAGCATTTTTTAAACTGAAAATATTAAGAAAAAAAAAGTTTTACTTAAAAATATTCCCACTGAACAAGAAAATGCAAAATATTTTTCCTATAACAAATATAKTTATTTTCAACAACTTTTTACAGTTTACAATCAGCTTCAGTTTACTGTTTCATGCTAGACTCCGTCCAACGTAGGTAACTAAGGTCTTTCCTTCTCTTCTGCACTCTGCTATCAGCTGTGGGTTGCTCCCTGTCCCATCTCACAGGCTCCACAGATGAAAATTTGGGTATCCGACTGAGGGCATTTCTTTTGGATAGGTCTCAGGACTTTGTTAGGCAAGGAAAATAAGAGGTTATCACTTTCTAAGACCATCTGTTTGTGAAAGTCTATGTRGCAACACTTCAGGGAAAGCCTGAGTTTCCAAAAGAAGGGAAGATGTGGCAAAGAGATATTTTGTTGTATGAGTCAAAATGTCAAGGAGATTGCTAGAACAAAAGGTCTATAAATGGTAAAATATATGTCTGTCTTTCTGACCTTGGTAACTTTTCCTCATGTGAAATCTACCAAATTCCATCCCAACTCAGCCCTGTTTCTTTCAGCTTAGATAAAGATATCTTCATTCCTTTGCTCTTTCTAGCAATACACATTATAAAGCACAGTTGTATATTCTTATATTCCAGCACTGTGGTATATTAGTATTAATTGGATGGGACCTGCTGTAAGAATTCTATCACTTTGCTGAATTTTCAGCTAACAGAGTCCTTGTTGGCTACTTTTCTTTCATCCACTGATTCTATGAAGTTGATGCAGTGCCAGGGCACACATTCAGTTTAAAATCTTTATCGTACTTTCTTAAATTACAACTTTCCAAATTTGGATATTATAGAGATGCAATTTTTAACAGTGATTTCATAAAGAAAAAGTTGATCTCGTGAGTTAAGCAGAACATAATGTGGCCTGTTACTTATTTATTAGATAATAGAGTACAGTGAAAAATAAAATCTGATGAATTATGATTTTCAACTGTTTTTAAAAAGAATTTCTTTGCATTTGCAGGTGTGTGAATTCTATGGAGTGTAGATAGCTTTCACATGAAAAACTTAGGATGATGATCAAACAACAAACAAAAAATTCTTAGGATTTTTCTGACTATATAAGTGATACTGTACATCAGACTCCTTCACATAGTTTTCTGGAGCAGCCTGCAATTTAGCAGAGTATAGACCCTGCTAAACCAACCCTATTGACTTGCAAACTGTGTTACAATAAGTCTCAGAAAAGATCCCTCATGTCTGCTGCTTGCTCTTTTTTTTGACCGTGGTGGTTTACTATTGAAATATTTCTGAATGCTATACCCTGAGCAAATCAGAATAAGGAATACTTCATCAGAAGCTAATTATCTCTGAGTTTTCTGACAAATGTTTTGCTTGTTGAAGAAAGGAAAACAGGAGGCATTTCGTATCAGCTAGTGGGTTCAGAGTTACTATCTGCTATTATTCTATTACTATTTTATAGCAGGCAACGCTAGTGGGAGCTTGATGAAGTCTCTTCTTAGCKCCACCTTATCCAAGTAACGAATCTACATCTCTTCTTTGCACCAAAACTGTAAGTGTATGAACAGTCTTCGATCATACCCAGCTTTTGTCTAAAAACCTCACTTCCTAGTTTGTTTTTGATTATTTTCTTTAAGTTATCACTTTATTGTGTCTACTGTGTCTACTGGAATTTTTATAAACTATTTTAAAAGAGATCTGAGGCTACATGTTGTTGCAGGAAACTGGAATATTGTTCTGTGACGGATGTTTTAATGCTGCTAGCCCCCTTTTATGTATTAGAGATCCTGAAACAGAACAGGTTGTCTACAGGAATGATGCCACCACACAGGACATGAGACCTCCTGAAGTGGAGGTACAACACATGTTGTATACATGCACAAGCATCYGGGCTCTAGGAAATGCTTAACTACATCTTGTCATTTCAGTACTTCCTATAGCTTTGTGTGTTTTTATTATCACCATCCCCACACATCTTTACTATTCGTACTGTTCTAAAACTCAGGGCTTTCTGCTTCTTTCTTTTTGTCTTCTGGTCCCTAGAAACTTCCAAGTTTCCTTTGATAATAATTGACTTGGGGCAATGAGGAAGGAGGTGGGGAGGAAAGGGTAAAGAGATTAACGAAACTGAGGTCTTTCAGATGGTAACACTACTCCAGGAAAGGCAGTTTAAAGAACAGAAAAGTAATGTAATAAGCATGGTTAAACTGAATTCAGATCAATACATCCAGGGAAATCTGACTGACTCCACAAACAGAAAAGTCAGCTTGAAAAAAAAACACCACAACTTTTCATAGAATTAGSTGGAGGGTCATATAATAGTGATAAAGGCACTTGCAATTCACTGAACCAGAAGCTCTGTAAAAAAAGGCGAACCTAGCATCCACCATTAAAGTTAATGGTTTGTATGTTAGTTCTACCCAAGTCTTCCCCAGCCACCTGAACCTCTAGCGTGTAACTAGGATTCAGTTAAATATGCCTACCTCAAATATAATCTCATTTATCTAGAAGGATCTCACAGATTATGACAAATCTAGATTTATTCTCTTTTTTACTTTTTCCATTTAATATTTATTCATATACATTTCTGAAACAGTATCTATTGAAAGAGTATTTAAAAGGTCCRATAATAATTTGCATCCAGAAAACTCTCTCTGAAACACAACAGTTCAGGAAAAGAAATTAAAGAATTGGATTAGTGTAATGTGCACATTAAAGGTAGGTTTTGTATACAGAAGGTTTTGCACACAGGTAAAATATCATAAATGAGGTCCTCCTGGGTGTTTATTTTTACCAGTATTTGTGGTATGGAAGAGACAGTGCCTCTTCCCAAATACTCCAGACATCCTGGGACTGAACATTGCTGAGGGAGCTTCCATAGAAAGACAAATAAATGCAAAGTCAGATATGCTATAGTCATGACTATATCACAGTTTCCTCAACTACCTGTACRGGACAAGCATCTCCTCTGGCCAGTCCCTGGTGCCAAGTGGTGCAGATGCTCTAACCCTAAAAAGAGGCATTAATCCCAGTCATTAGTAAGGGAATTCAGTCTGGATTGCAAGACACTTCCCATACCTATGGATTTTCTGCTTGGTTGTGCAATTCTCTTTTTCCATCTTGTGCCCAAGGAAATCACTCTCTTGGCTAGCCAGGCTGGTTGCCCCATGGTGAGTAGTTGGTGGTCCCTGTGCACAATCCCCTGAGCATAAGGTGTCCTGTCCCTTCACTACATGGAAACCACTGGCACCAGCWGCATTTGCATCTTCACTGCTGCCCTTTCACCTGCACTTGATCAGCAGGTCACAAGGTGCTCAACTTGATTCACCTGTTCATGCAAGCATAAATGTTTTATTATCATATTAAACAATCCATGGTTATCTCCATTAAACTAAAGCTGATTATGTGGGAAGGCTCTGAGCTAGTTTTCACTCTCCACCTTAACATCTGCTTAGAGGATACATTAGACAAAATCAGAAAGAAAAAATGTCAGAAAATAAATCAGAGATTATGCAATTCATTTCCCATCCAAAAAAGCACTATGTCCCACAGGAATAAGCAAAGCAGCTGCATGTGTAAAATGCAGCTTTTTAAGTCCATAGGTACAGAGCGAAAATAATAAATGAGTGATCTTACAAAGTCATGTTCTTTTTGGTATTTTAAATATGYATTAAATAGTCATGTGAATACTTCCTTGCATAGGATTAGGTTTATGTTAAAAAGTCACATGCATCTTAAGCCAGGGACCACAGCTAGTCCTATTTATTCTTTTATTTTAAAGCTGTTTTGGGAAAGATGCAGTTAACTGAACATGACTCACAAAATCCTTGAAGTCAATGAACTCTATTAAAGCAGGTTTTTTTTGTTGAATCCGTTTTGGTGGCTGATTAAAGGGACTTATATTCATTTATAATTGGCACTTTTGAACACTAATGGCATGACTCATTACCATGAGGAAATCTCAGTATGGACCTGAGGAATGAGGGAATTTTAGTAGGCTGTGAATATTTGCAGCTCGGCATCCCACTGAACTCAGGCATTACCTGTCATGAAACAGATGGATATCTTATGACCCTGTCTATAAAATGACAACACTTAACTAAAATATTTGCTATTCAGCCCTAGATCAGAAGGTATCTGGAATGAGTAACAGTTTTTGGTTGTCTTATGATGTGCAGTCCATCTTTTACCCTGTCAGTTGCAACAGGCAGTACAGAGGAACACTTAACTAAAATATTTGCTATTCAGCCCTAGATCAGAAGGTATCTGGAATGAGTAACAGTTTTTGGTTGTCTTATGATGTGCAGTCCATCTTTTACCCTGTCAGTTGCAACAGGCAGTACAGAGGAACTGAAACATGAAACAGAGAGTCTGACACTGTTGATGGGGTATAATTTTACTATTTTGTTTGTAAGCTTAAAATTTTAAAACTGCGTGAGTGGCCTGAAGGCCAGTGCTGGAAAATATCACTTTATTTTCTTTCACTACGATTTCACTACATGGCTGTAAAGTGCAACAGGGCACTGAAACAGCTCCTGAAAGAAATGTACGGTAGACAAAAGCATTAAGCAATACATAAAATTGACAAGAGTTAACAGAAAAAAAAGGGTCAAATTTTAAGTTCACCTTCCTTATACATGACTAATGCTTGGTGACAATCCTGATTTTTTTTTTTTTTTGGTCAGTTTAAAAACCACTTCCTGAGTCATTACTTCACAGACTTTGCACCACTGCTATTCTTAGCCACCCCGGTGACAGCCTGACTCACTCAGAGTCAGGCAGAGCGCAGAGGTTGGACAAATTTCTCCTTGTATTTTCCTGCAAGCCTAAGTCATCCTTGGCCTAAAAGGAGTGACGCAATCTCCCTTCGCCTAAGGAGGCACTTAATCCCTAGCGTCCTCTGTGGAAACGCATGTCAGGTAACGCAAAGCCCAGCACCGGAGTGACAATGATGGAAGGGGAGGATGACACACACCTGCCTTTCCTTCTACACAGGCCACCCAGTAGTCTTTGATGTGAATACCTGTCTGGGTCAGATTGCAGCTGGCAAACTATAGGTGCAAATTGTACTGCTCAGGTCCTCTAGTTTGAGTCCATCGTGAACTTCACGGAAATAGCAACACTACACCTTTGGGATGGGAGAAAGGTGATTAGAGTGAAAGTTTTCCTGAGTGAAGCAATTCTCTAAGGCCAAAGAGAACTTTGTAAAGGAGGATTGATTTTATGGTCTTTCTTTCAGACRACACATCTCCTGAAATGTATTAGTCCATATTATGTGTCAGTAGCTTATTCGAGATATGTAGTACTTACAGGTCTGAAATTTTGTTTCAGTTTTTCATACTCACAGTACATTTTCTGTTTAGAGTTGACACCTTCATCTAATAAACCAGCATCAACATGGAAAAAAATGAAATATCCGCTTTGTTTTGCCAGAGCTGCCAAGCAAATCGTTAGGCCGGATAGAGCCTCCTGAAACTAGAGAGTGCCCTGAGTCATCACAGTATGTTGCCTTCAGACACACAGAAGGTCATGGTCTTGCCTTTCCTCTAGTTCCTAGAAAACCATACACTCCTGGTGTTCAAATGCTCCTCAAAACTGTCCATAAAGGAAGCTGTAGAAGGGCAGGACTCAGACTTCTAGGGGGCATTCAGTGAAGTGTTGCCAGAGCTGCTACCAGGCAGCCCTGGTTTCAGACTGGAAACATGTCCCTCCTTTCTGCAGTGCTGCGTGTGCTTCACCCCGATGGCTTTTGCTGCTAATCCTCAATTCTATTTAAATCATGCTAATAAGTATTATGTAGACAGAAAATCTTTATTTCTATGGTCATCCATAGTGACATTGCAAGTAATGTTTCAGTTTGGGAAGGGTATTTCTCCTCTCCCATCCTAAACTCCTCAGAGTGCCATTCCAGTGGTAGCAAACACCTGGGAATGCTCTGCACAGCAGAGCTCCCCTCGGGAAGGTTATCCCAGTCCTGCAGCCAGCTCCACAGGGGTGCTCATCCAGGGAACAGCACCATCTTGTGCTCCTGGCACCTATCCCAGTGGGAGCAGGGGTCTGGAAATGGCTGTCAGCAGCTTTCTCGTGCTCCGGAACCAAATTCCTCAAGCAAGGTATCACAAGTTGGCGTGCTGGGTGCAAGCCCAGAGTGCTGCCGATAGCTCCATGTCCGGCCCACCTTGGCCTGGGATCAGCCAGGAAGCCTGGAACAAGGACGCAGGGTATTTAATGAACCCACTTTCCTTCTCGGACTATATTTTCCACAGAGCGGGGTGGAGGCGCGCTGCTCGGGGAAGCAGAGGAAGCCATTGCGCCCACCACCCGCTCTCCAGGGCTTGCTCTCCGGCTTGGACATGGACGCGGGACATCCGCATAGCAACCCTTGATAAGAGGKCCTGCACCGAAAGCCATTTCCTGAGCAGGCCGACAGCTCAGCCACGCCGTGGCGGGACCCGCACTCCTCCTGCTCCCGCAGGGACTCGGACCCGCCAGAGCGAGCCTGGCCCCTTGCCCAGGGTGAAGTGTCTGGCCTGCACGAGTGCGGGCTGCCCACCCATCAGTCTGGTGAGGGACCCGGAGCTCCTCTGGAGCTGCTCTGCCCCGTCACGCCGCTACGCGGCCCCTCAGTCACTGTTCAGGTCTGGTGGCAATGAGGTTGTCACCTCTGTGAACATGGTTTTCTCTGATATGTTGTTAATTAAAACTTACGGTTGTAACTCATCAGCGTATAAAGCGTATGAACTCATGGTTGATGCAGTATTTCTGATGCAGTGGTTGTGTGCACGTGTTGGTCCCACTACTTGCAACATGGGACTATATATTGTTTTTGAGGAAAAGAAAAAGCGAGGTGGGAGAAAGAAGGACGAAGAAAATACTAAATAAGGAAACATAATACACATAAGCCACATTTAAAACTGTCATTTCACTGAAAATATTATAAAGTAACAAATAACTCARTAAAAAATATCCTAAAGTTCCTATGAGGAATATTTTTATTCTGATATATCAAGTGTATCKGTCTGTAAGCATTACTCTGGTCTTACTGTCCCTGGTGATACTAAAATGAAAATAGAGATTAAAGGGTTAGGTATAGAATAGGAAGYTCCATAACTAGCAAAAGAGGGGGCGAATTTTCTGGGCTACCAATACCCACCGGGCTTGGAATGCAGTCCTTGGTGTAATATTCTTCGGGCAGCTTCCAAACAATGCCGTGTGGTGGGAAGGAAGTTATAATGCAGTTRTGTCTCCGTCTTATATTGACTGCGCACAGTGATCTGGAATTCCCTTGCTTTGCCCCTGCCTACTGCAGCCAGCCTATGAAGGAGGCTATTGTGGAAACAAAAAGCRGTTGATCTTTGCAGCCCTCCCTCATGAGACAGCTTTGAATTTGCAGTCACTTTTCTTCCAAGCAGCAGAAGAACAGATCGGTATCTGATTATACATCAGCACATTCACAAGTGCTGAACAGCAAACGTTCACTGGCATTACTTGTTAGCACTGTGAAAAGAAATGATTCAAGTCCTTTAGAAATTGCTCGATGGTGCTTTTGAGATGAGGTTGCATTAAAATAAATCAGTKTCTAAACACTTAGAAATAAGAATACAAGAACTGCTGTACTGGATGAGACTGAGAGTCTATTTGGAATCTCCTGCAGTGGCCAGATATGGAGGCAGAGAAAGGTGCACAAGAGAGTGGCAGGTACTAAGTGATCCTTTCCCTAACATATCCCTCCAGCCTGCTGCACTCCRTGGCTGAAGGGAGCTGGAGGCTGTGTGTACCTCCTTAGACTGAGTTGTTGCAATGCTAGATTTTCCCTACCAAAATTTTTTGGTGTTGGTATTTTTTCTAAATCCTTTCTGAACAAATTAATGTAGCTGTCCTCCACAGCATTCTGAGATCATGGCTTCTGCCATTTAATGAATTTTAATAATCACTTGAAAATCACAGTTTTTGCTTCTTTTTCAGTTAGCTTTTTGAGGTTCTTGAATTTGGAGAAAAAAGTGAAGAGAAAAATAAAAACAATTATTCTCATCTTCCCTGGACTATTGGTTATATGGACAGTAGCTTGAAACTCCAAATGACTGAGGAATGAGACATTAGTGAATGTCTCATTTTATCCACCTGTAAAATCAGTGTTTACAATTAGACTTGTTTTAACATTTTGTCTTCCCCTCCACTCTAATTTCTGGAAAATCTCACCTAGAGCTCACCTAAAACAATTCTAGATTTTTAGCAACCTTTCTCATATTGCAAAGTTAATAGGTTCTCATTTGCACTGAACACAGTAGTGCTGTACAGTAATTATTTTGGTTTTTGTGCAACAAACTTGATACATTTGCTTAAGAGGAAATAAAAAAATGTACTGAAGAAAAAAATCACTTTGTAGTGATTGTTCACTAAAATCATTCTTTCTCATTGAACAAATTTTGTCAAGAACTGCACATGTATCAATGATTTGCTTTTTGCAAATTTCACATATGCAAAGCACAGTAGGCAAAAATGGTCGTGGTGTGTATAAATGCAAGGCCACTTGCAGTGTATGAATTAGAATGGCCTCTGCTGACTTTAGTGAGCTCACCACAGAGAACATGTACTGCCGTCTTGTAGAAGGGACAACATTCCTGTTTAAATTCCAAGGACCTTTTATGAACCTTAATGGGAAAATCATCAAGGACTTTTTGAATATCACATTTCAGATTCCCCGAGGAACTCCACAAAGCATTTTCATATCTGAAATTCTACCTTCACATAAACACCACCTTGAACATGGTTGATTTTTCTGTTCAGGACAAGGAATTGTGAAGCAAAATGAGAAAAAAATTCAATATCTTTTCAACAAGGCAAAAGTACCTTGCAAAAGTGTCTTGCATCCATCTTTCAATGAAGTTTTATCTGACTAATTTGCTCTAGAACTTTAAAAATACAAAAATGATTGGAGCAACCCTGCCAATTAACTTCAGTGAAATGTGAGTTAACTGTAATTATTAGAAAATAACATGATTACCTACTCAGGGCTGAAGCATACCCAGCAACAAAGGAAATCCCTGCCCAAAGCAGTAGGGAGGTATGTTGCTTGTGAAAGTGGTAGGCTGCTGCCAAAAGAAGAGGTCGTTAAGTTCAGTCATGTTTTCTTCTGCAAGGATCAGTCTTAGAGACTAACCAGGTGGAGACAGTGATGGATGCACTCACATCTGAAAACTGCCATTTCAGCACTTCTGCTTCATTTTGTATTCCCTTGAAGCATCTGTAACTACTTCTACCTAACTTATTTGTTTTTTCAAGTTGGTATTTGAGTGTATTGTTTGAATTGCCTTGTTCAGTATGTCCTTAGCTGACTTTTTAAGCAGTCAATATTGTTAGTATAGGCATCATTTTTCACAATAAAAACTGCTCTAGATGTCAAGTCACTAAAAATTCATTTAAGTATGGACATCAGTTTTGTGACACCCATACTGTCAGTATGTAGGAAAACTACAGGAGATTTCTGTCTTCTTTTTTCTTTTTTTTTTTTTAACTATTGGTTCCTCCCAGTGTTGGATGAGGTAGGGAACTGAGTTGCATCTCTATTACTTATAGTCATGTGCAGTTGACTACAACTAATATAAATATACATTAAAAAATCTGTGAACAGAAACAAGGTAGCCTTGTTTCAATAGGTCTCAATTGCATGTGTAATATTAGATCAAAAGGCCAGCAACTGTTCTCCAGCAGTGAGGCAACCAATACTGGTTAGCATTCATGGTCTTTGGTGCTCTTATTTCCCCAAAKTAGGAGACCACATCCAGTCTGGTAAGTGGGAATGGCTCCTGGCCCATGCTGTTCCCATGAACCATGAAGCCTGGGAAAGTGACAGCAAAAACCCAGGACAACACTGTGCCAGGAACCATCGGACAGCATAGACAGACCTACACCAGTGCTTCAGCCTGTGTTCTGGCCCTGATGTGTTTACTAGAACAGATACCTGTATGGCATAGACACAGGCTGTCAAGAAGGTAAAATATGAATGCATGTCAGTTTTATGTAAAAAAGTAGCTGTCCTGCTCTTCTTTTTTTTCTTGTCAGCAAATATATTCATTACTGAAAAAAACATAGCAGCTCTGTGCACTTCTGTTCTGCTGGCTCCCAACCACAGGAGTATTATGCTCTTCCTGAGATGACACTTGCCAGGAGCCGGCAGATCCCAGAGGAGTGGATGGAGGGAAGCGCTTGCCAAGGTGCGTGCTCCTCCGTGCTCCCTGCCACGCCAGCACATCCCGCTGCGCAGGCCAGCGCGCTGCCGGCTCCTCGCGTTTATGCAAGAGGCAGGAGCTGCCTGTGCTCCTGCTTTGAGGTTTGGCCACCCCATTCAGAGGATTTAGCTCCTAAGGAAACTGGGGTTATAATCACCTGGTGTGACTCTCAGGTTGCTTCAAAGGTCTCAATTAGAGGTGCCGCGCAATAAAAATGCATGCGTAAGGGATTGTTCAGGATTGGCACCACGCATGCGACTGGAGTCAAATTACATTTTTATTGCTAATGAGATCAGATTATAACACCGTCTGCACTTCACGGCCGCTATTTCACAAGCTTTTGGTGTATTAGCTAACACAGGGATGTCTACGCCACAAAATGAAGCGTGATGCAGAAATCATCAAAGCAGTCCTGACCGAAAGACATTTAAGAGAAAAAGAAAGAACTCCAAATCTTAAAGCCACAAGGCACATGAGAGCCCAGAGAGAGCAGAATGGTGAAACCCAGCTCCATGTCACCTCCCACACCTCTCCAGGTACTGCTGATTCCTGCTGGAGCATCCAGCACTCTCCCAGCACTCAGCGTTGCTTCCATATGGATTCAGGCAAGAGTCCTGCATCCCAGTTCGTGGTCTATCATATGAACAAAGTGATTTCTGTTCTTTCCTGGGAAATAACAAAATTTGGACCTTAGGTTACCTGCTGTTGTCAGGGTTCTGCATGAGGATGACTTAATAGATTTTAAAAGTGTGCCAGGTTAACAGAAGGTTCCCAAATACTCCCAAATTCAGGGTCAGTTAGTCCTGTATAAACTGGGAACATTCTTTCAATGCAAGTATTTTATGCACACTCGGTCACCTCAGATAAATATTTTAYCTCTTCCAAATAATACTTCATCTTTCCAATTGAATCAGTTTACAAGCATCATTCATTGTACAAAAATATTCATAAAGATTTATTTATTTCATTCCAATTAAAATATAACTTTACAGAAAGCAGAAAGCAGTGCATACTTGGCAGTCAATTGCTACTTGGTGCAAAATAACATTCAGACCTGGGCTTCTGGATAACTGGAAGCCTGTTTGTGTTTGCCAAATATGCCTTAAACTCGGACTGCTATATAAAACAAGTGAGGATTGAGACATACAGTCAGAGCAAGATAATATTTTGTCATCCCTAAAAAAGAAGCAGACTCCTATTTTCAGATATTAATTTATGAAATAATATACAATGCCAAAAGCAGGATTGCTGTTTTTAAGCTTATATAATGCCAAAAGGGTCATAAAATAGGAAGTTTTTCTATAGTGTGTCATCTGTGATTTTGTTGCTTTTATCTCTGCTTAGCTGGCGCATGCTAGATAAGTTTTTAATACCTACCATTTGGCCACTATTTTTAATAAGATCTAAGAATTTAATTTAATCTTTCATTTCAAAATGATTCATCTTTTGATAGTAGCTTTTGCCCCAAGTCACAAGGCAGTTAATAATTCCTTGATGGAAGCAGTTAATGATCCTGCCTTTCAGATGGTGCCAATCAACCTAATTACAATAAATTCATTTAATTTAACCCTAAGTGTTTACCAGATCTTTGAGAGCACCTATCAGAGGTCAARTTGCAAAAAATGCTACAAGAAAATGCTACATATTTTTGCTGAGTCTACGTATTCATTTATTTAGAAAGAAATGTAGGAAATRTACACTCCCTGGAAATGTTGTTTCACTTTTTGTAAAGCTGCATAGGCTGAAATGCCCTATCTGCACAAGCTGGACTCTGATCATTTTGKTTTTTTTTATGTGAACACAGTCTCTCTGCTGAGCAGCAATATTGCTGAAATACAAAAACTATGGAGGGAGGACATATAATGAGAGTTTTTGGAAAATATTTCAAACATTTCTGTTAGGGCTTTATTTGTGATTCATGTATTAAACCAACATGGACTTACACAAATATTGTGAATGCTCCCCTGAGACCATTTTATTCCTGGATTCTTTTAATCTATTGTATTCTTAATCTTCAAGCAGCATAAAGATCATGAGGAATGTGCTTTTCTTTCATGTGCTTATAGTTTTCTCTATGTGAATACAAACATTGTAGTTACATTGGCATTTCACAGTGCAAAATATTCTTTGTAGAGCAGTGAAAAGGGGCCAGAAGCCAGTAGGTGACAGACATTGAAAGGTATAGTTAAATTAGCTGAACATATTATAAGCTGATATACTATGGAAAGGCTTGGACAGCTCGAAAGCTTYACACTTGTTTTCTTTGCATTGAAGACCATGTCATAAGTAAATAAACTAGTGGAATTATGAAAGGCAAAAAGCGTGAACTTTTTC
The DNA here is from genome assembly GCF_003342845.1 of Nothoprocta perdicaria. Taxonomy (NCBI): domain Eukaryota; kingdom Metazoa; phylum Chordata; class Aves; order Tinamiformes; family Tinamidae; genus Nothoprocta; species Nothoprocta perdicaria. Next base: position 1,654,893 of record NW_020455866.1, on the reverse strand, counting down.
ATTTGATTTTAGCAAAAAAAGCTTAATGCAACAGAACAAAACACACACACATAAAATAAACTCTCTTTGACAATGACTTAGATTTGTTGCATGTGGAATTAAGTTTCTTTAACTATGTTTCTTGAAATACTAGTTTTATCTACAATAGAATTTCTAGCAAAGAGAGCTGGGCCCCTAAATCATTTTGCTGGTTGTATTACCAAAGCCTTCAATCTGTGCTTTGAAATGTTACTGGTGCCTGTCACATCAGACTTCTCTCTCAAATACCACCAAAGGAAAATTATATATATAATATATATATATATACATATATAAAATTATATATGTGATAGATACAAAAATATGTGTTTACTTGGAGGAAAGGCCAGTCAAAATCTATGCTATCGGTTGAGCAGAAGCTGGAACTTTGCAATTGGCCTTTGTTTTGGAGGGAGTTCACCACACAGATTGGAAACTGAGCACGAGAATGACTCTTCTTGTCTCAGTCAGCAAGGGGCTGAAGTATGTTCCCTGAGCAAGCCAAGATTTCCATAAATATGACTTTTTTTCTTTTTCTGCATAGCTTAGTAAGAAGCTAACCCCAGAAACACCTTTAAAAGTGTGACGTGAACCAGGTTGGTGAACCTGGGCCAGGGCACAGGCAAACACAGGAGTCTCCAGTAGGAGCTAGATGAACAGCCAGATTCTTTGAACCCAACTTTCATTATTTTAAAATCTGCTTTCTAATCGATGACATCTGCTYAGGACATCTACAGCATGGCTGTAGCCAAACCAAGCAATGCAAGAGGAGGCAAATCTGAGGAGTATAGGGAAAAAGGAAATCAGAGATTGTATCTGTTGATTTTTCTCTAAATATGGAAATTCTTGTACAATAGACCATCAAATGTAATTTCCTATGTCTTAGGGGACAAGCTGTACATTTTTTAAAATAGTTCAAAAGATCTACCAACTTGAGCTCAGGGTGTGGAAGTAGAGGGAGGGGGCCAGAGAAGCGTAGGAAAAAAGCGTAGGAAAAAAGCATGGAGCAGCGGATACAGTCCCCTCCCTCACCGAGCCATTTCAAAAGGCCCCTCAGTGTAAGGGGTTGCTGTGCATCAACATCCAACCTGGCCCCATTACTTGACACAGGACTGGGCCCGTCGTGAGTAGAGGACAAGGATGTCCTTAACTGGAAGAAGCGAAGGGGACCCACAGTTTAACTGTGGAGGGGGCCAGGACATGGCTCGGCAGCCGCACAGGCCGGGCTGTGGGAGCAGCAGCACCATCGTGGTGGGCAGGCGACCTGTCYTGCATCATGTGCGGAGAGAGGGAGGAGCCAACGGCCGCCAGAGCATCCTGCCCTCTGGGATCTTCGCTGGAAACTCCAGAGGTGCCTCCATCTGCCCCCATAGCCCTGTGGCCTCTCCTCCGCCGCTGCTCCACACTCACCCACAGGCACAGCCCTCAYCCCTGCTGGGACAGAGGGAATTAGGGCTGACTCTGCCTCATCGCCTTCCCTATCTCCCTTCCAGACGCTTCACTTATCAAGTGGATTCAGAGGTTGCCTTTGCTCATTCAGCATCCGAGTCTGCCTCAAGGCTGCGAAACCTTTAAGAAACCACTGGGCTGTTTTAAGGCTCTACTAGGCCAAAGAAGAAGAGGGAAAGAAAKAGATTTCTGAAGAACTAGGATAACCTTTCCTCCAATACTTCAAGGATTGTTCTTTTTTTTCCCTTCTCAAGCAATACTTGCTGAGTATGTGCTAATACATTTGAACAGCCTATTCTTGCCTAATATCTCCAGGACGTGCTGAGACAATCAATGCAAGCGCACAGCAAATAGCGTCAGTTACTTATYGAAGAAGAGTCAGTCACAGGCATACTGATTCCTTTGAAAAAGCAGTTTGGGAGAAACTTCACTACATCACATGAATACCAGTGTTTAGCTTTAGAAATGTGTTTGTATTAAAAAACATTTCCAGATAAACCTAATGTCCCTGAATGAGGAGCCATCTCAAAACTAGAGGCTTTTTATTTTGTGTGTGTGTGTGTGTGTGTGTGTGTGTGGACTCAGCCCTCAAGAAAAAGAGTGACTGAAGCTATCAGTTTGAATGTTCAACAGTAATTATTTTTCTCTCTGCTCCCCCTACCCTCCACATCCAAGATTTTAGCCTTCTGCATCAGTAACAGGGCTGGAGTCAAAAGAAAATAAACTAATAAGCCATTTTTTAGGTGGAATACACAGATTTCAGCTCAGCTGAAGAAGGGATTCTGAGCCTGAAATCTTGACCAATCTTTCCAGTTGTATCAACTAGTAAAACAAAGAATTAAATCTTTCCCTGCTTCAATTTATCCATAGAGCATCACAGCTATGGAAATACCTCTACTGTTCCTGAGAGCAGCTCTTGCAAAATAGAATCATAGAATCATAGAATGCCGAAGGTTGGAAGGGACCTCAGAGGTCATCGAGTCCAACCCCCCTGCTCACGCAGGGTCACCTAGAGCACGTGGCACAGGGCTGCATCCAAGCGGGTTTTAAAGATCTCCAAAGAAGGAGACTCCACAACCTCTCTGGGCAGCCTGTTCCAGTGCTTTGTCACCCTCACAGTGAAGAAATGCTTCCTTAAGTTCCTGTGGAACTTCCGATGCTTCAGTTTGAAGCCATTTCCTCTAGTCCTATCCCTGCCCACCACTGAAAAGAGGCTGCCCCCCTCCTCCTCACTGCCTCCCTTGAGGTATTTATACACGCTGATCAGGTCCCCCCTCAGCCTCCTCTTCTCCAGGCTGAACAGRCCCAGCTCTCTCAGCCTTTGCTCATAGGGCACATGTTCCAGGCCCCTGATCATCCTGGTAGCCCTGCGCTGGACTCTCTCCAGCAGCTCCACATCCCTCTTGTACTGGGGAGCCCAGAMCTGGACGCAGTACTCCAGATGTGGCCTCACCAGGGCTGWGTAGAGGGGGATGATCACTTCCCTCGACCTGCTGGAGACGCTTTTCTTAATGCACCCCAGGATCCCRTTGGCCTTCTTGGCCACCAGGGCACACTGCTGCCTCATGGTCAACTTGTCGTCCACCATGACACCCAGGTCCCTCTCTGCGGGACTGCTCTCCAGCAGGTCCACTCCTAATCTGTACTGGTGTCCAGGGTTATTCCTCCCCAAGTGCAGGACCYTGCACTTGCYCTTGTTGAACCTCATGAGGTTTCTCGCCGCCCAGTCCTCCAGTCTGTCCAGGTCCCTCTGGATGGCAGCACAGCCCTCAGGGCTATCAGCTACTCCACCCAGTTTGGTATAAATAGCAAAGTTTTGGTTACGGACCTGTAGAAACAGTAAAGCTTTCCTATGGTGATTAAAGGTGCCTGTCTGAGAGACCCTCAAATACTCAACTCTGTTTCGAGATGTCCTCAAGACTAAAACTCACCTGAACCAGAAAAGATAATCCTCATTAGCCTTGTACTGCTTTGCCCTGGCTGAAAAGCTGGCTTTCTACTACTGATATAAAATGAATGGAAGGAAGCAAAGAGTAAGAATTCCCTACCGGTAGGCTCCTCTGACYTAGTGCAACTTCAAAGTTACAAAATGCACTTTGAAGCTGGCGAGGAAGGTTTCTTAGACAGGAGGAAGTTCTGAGTAACACTGATGCAGAACCAGATTAGTATATTTGAATTTAACAGTGTTGGTGCAGTGCAGCTGCAGGTAAAAAGAAACGCATATCAAAGCAGGAATGCRGAGTGCTGAGAAGGTTCAGTTTATGCACAGTGTTGTCCACTGAACTGACATCTCCTGGAGTTTCTGGAAGGGAGTTCGTGGAATTCATCAGTCTAAATGAAGAAATAGGTCAAAACAAATGCTGTGGTGCAATAAATGTCTGACTGCACATTTTATGTGCACTCAATTCTGAGCGATGGTGGTGTCACCACYTACTCTAGGAATGGCCTGCTCTGAAATTCAAAAACCCTTTCCAATCTCAGTTTACACAGTAAAATTACAAAAAGAAGGACTATAGATGATCACTTATTCCATCCTCTCCTGTGAAGCCTGCCACAATCTGTTCTCAAAAATCTGTAAAGAGAGGGGTTCCAGACCTTTAAATACCTATTTTAGGGAGAATAATCACGGTAGCTCTATTTTATAATTGGAACAGAAAATAAATTATTAGAAATTTTTGAAATGATACCACAGAGCTCAAGTATGGCTCTAAACTTGTGTAGCACAGAAAATACATTGTGCTGGGCTGTTCAGCTAACAAGTAATAGGCCTTAGAAACAAAATCTCATGAAAAGGAGCATAAAGAAAATGAAGTTCTTAAAAGAATAGTAATGTCTTTTACATTTACATTTTACCTTTTTTTGTCCTTTTACAGTAATGTCTTTCAAAATCTTAATTTGTTATAAGAATGTTTTTTAAGATACTGGTTGTAAGGAACACATATTATCAACAGATCATCACTTCACCATGGCAGCACAAGACAGTTGCATTTCGTGGTCACTGCTACGTATCACTCCTGGAGGGAATTCAAAAGTTATTGTAGGAGAGCTTCCACAGATAGGAAGATAGACTGTGCTGAATTCCTCTTTACTAAAGAAAATGGTTTGCCCGGGTAGGAAACATATATAACCTGGTTTTAGGGACATAGCCTGGATAGGAATAGAGAGAAGAGACCAGGCGCAGGTGTAGTAGATTAGTCATATGCTTTAGGATCCTGCTCTAAGAAGAAAACTAAAGAAAGGCCACAAAGATATATGCAAGGAACAAAGATGCATAAAAGTTGTATAATGAGCTATGAGCCAGGGTAGGAATGGCGCGCTGGAAGAAACACATTTCCTCTGTGAGATGCTCTGGAAAGGAAATTTCAGATGTAGTAAAATTCATTCCAGAGAATGTAGAAAGTTGAGAGGCACAGAGGGGAGCATGGTGGAGCACATTTCATCTGCTTTCTTCAGCTCCTGTAGGCCCATGACAGAGCCAATGGTCACTTTCTCTGGAAGAGCATAAAAGGAAAAAAAATGGTAGAAGCRTAAGGAGTAAATAAGGACAAGAGTGGAAGAACAAGTGAGCAGCTAAGGTGCTCCCACAATCGCCTGTGGGATTTTTTTTATCTTGGTCATGATGGGAGATGGGAGAGCTGAGGATGGCATGCTTGAAGCACTGACTCACAGGCAAAGCGTCACCACTGAGAAATAAGAGCAGTGGTCAGCAGGAAACTTGCAGAAGATGCAGCCCACTATGCCATGCCCATCAGGAGGTATGCAGCCAGGGGCATCTAGTTCAGAACATTTGCAAAAGCATCCATAAAGTCCGTGGCTAAGGAAAACACTAGGGCCTTCAATTCCTATTGAAATCCTCCATGAACTTCTTCCCTGTAAGGAAAAAAAAAACTCTTAAGTATGTAAGACAAACAATCTCTTCTGATGTTTTTTTTTTTAAGATCAAAAGGGAACCTACAAAGCAACTTGCCTCTTTTTACCTATGAAATGAATAGCTTCACATTTATTAAGAAGATTGATCTGGCTACCATGATATATTATATTGCTCCCCACTGAAAAAACTTCCTTCCATCTACCTTATCTGTGTCTAAAACCAGTAGAATCTTTAAAATGTGTTGTCAAAGACCCCAAATGTATTGCATTTAACTGATATTTTTGCAAGCAGATTAATATGCTTCCTAGTTAACAATTCATTGACATAAGCCCTGCAAAACCAAAATTTTAATTATTTCTCCTCAAAAATCAGATGACCAGGCAAAGAGGTTTCTAGAAAGATTGAATTCATAATGGTAAAAGAGGAAGTAATCAGGAAATAGATAGTTTTTCATGCTAATGAGTGAGTGTCCAAACAAAAATGAATCCATTATATTCACTATTCTTCCATGACGACATTTTTAGAACATTTATTGTGAGCAGACYATCAATATTTAGCAAGGCATGTATTGTATTTCTTTTTTCATTCTTCTCCCAGGCTTTCAATGTGACACTTAACAATGGGCCACATGAAGCTTTTCCTGAGTTCAACATTTGTTTTCCAGATTTACAAGATTCAGGTAGCCCTGAACCATGATGTAATGTTAATGATTTCCCCCTATTCTCCATCAGACCATTCCAGTGCTGAAGGAGTATTGTGTAGTATTGACAAGCCCCTTGAGAAGACCACAGTGAAAGCAGTGGTGAGATGGGGTGAAATACAGAGAAACACCAAGCTCCTCAGCATGAGGACAACACCAAGGATGAAACATTTGTGGCTTGCAACAAAACTTGGCAGACCTCCTGGCTGGGGGCGCAGGTATTATGGAGGCACGTGGGAGGAAATGCTGCAGGAACTGATGTCTATTTCATTCCTGAGGACCACTGTGAATACACAAAGCCTGTTATCTCTATCAAGAAAAAGAAAAATGAAAAGCCAGACCTTTCCTTTACGAGGCAGGTGATGAGTGCAGCTCATTAAAAAAACCACACACACATGGTACGCTCTAACAGTGCTAGGCCTCATGCTCAGTTATCAGCGTCAGTCAAGTGTGGGCAGAAGTTTGGTTACAAAAGAGTAAGCAATCCTGGGGATATGCACTTCTTGTACATGTCCCTTGTACAGATCCACACCTGAGCTACCTCTGCTTCGAGTTCTTGGCTGCTCCCCTATTCTGTTTTTATTTGGTTGAGTTTTACGATATTTTTCATCAGTCATGCATTTTGACAGGCAGTTTAAGGACCACTGCACAAAACACAGTACCGTGATAGCATGTTATTCCGTTTAGCTTAATCCTTGAACATACTTAGTGGAARGGGTTTACCCTAACCTTATAAGTCTTGAAGGTAGTTGTCTAAGTATAATCTTGTAATTTATGCTCCCTTTATAATAAATAGGGAAAACCAGAAATCCTAGAAGAACAGAAGACTTGGGAGACTACTGATCTCACTTTCAAAAAGCTGCTTAAAGTCACTGGGATTTTTGGCCATTACCTATAGAGGGAGCCTCGGTGACAGTACTGGCATCAGGCTGAGGCAATTCCTGTGCCTGTAGAGATAGATGAAATAAATTCCACCTTTCAATACCTTCAATACCATTTTGAACCACCCTCCTGAATTCCTGCTGGGGCATGAAGCTGCTTATTAAAGGCTTTTGAGAACACCCACAGTTACTTATGGATGGGCCAAAACAGAAAAGGTCACCTGACATTTACTTTAAATAAGCCAAAGGTCAAAAGAGATAGGATAAAATATAATCTTCAGCTTATGGCAGCTTTCTCATGCCCAGCCCACTATTTCCGCTTATATTGCAAAATTCTAGCATTTTCATAATCAGGTCACAGATTACTAAAACCAGTTCCTCCATCAGGAGATTAATGCCTTCATCAGCTCTTATTGATGGTGGGTTTCAATTCTTAGACCATTTTATCTGCTGAGATCAGCAACAAATTGACTGCCAAATGCCTCYTATTATAGAGCATCTATAGATTCATTAGTTAGATTCATTACGGTCTGTAGCACTGGTAGAGTTAGGAAACTCTTTTTGGTTAAAAAAATAATATATATATATACACATATATAGTAACTATTCCTGACTCTTCATTTCTCATCCTACAATAAAGTCTTGCCGTGTTTTAACATTGCTTTACAAAGTACACTGACATGTAATTGTCATAATTATTGTTGTGCTTTAGTAGGGTTCTCCTCCTTGCACTCAGCCTTTCAGAGATGCATCCATCCACCCTTTGACTCATACTGAGGTAATAGGTGAAGAAATTTATCTTTGGGGCAATTCTTTGAGGATTTGTTAGCTGATGGAGCAAGAGAAGAGTGCAATGTATCGTACCTCAACTATTTTACAGAAGCTACATTCATTTATGTGCTGTATCCTATTTGTTGCCTTATAAGAGAGTTTTACCCAGAAAGTAATTAGACATTAATCTCTGCAGTTCACAATGACCTGTTCTCCAAAAGAGGTGGTAGCTGCTCTGATTACATGCTTTCTATGACATGCAAAATGTAGGCAAGCGAATTTCTTTGATGGTTCTACCACAAACTGAGATTCTTTGCTTGCATAATAGCTTGATAAGGAAATTATAGGTCTATAATTGTGTCTCCATGGAACTTCATTTTTCTCTTTACGCATTATGGCTCTAAATTATCACACACAGACATACCGCTAGAGACAGTTTGTACTAGCAGCAGGAGTGCTCAGAGAGATGGTAACTCCTGTGTGAGTTACTTTCTGCTGTCACATCAGAGCTCATGGGACACTGCTAGAACMTGCTCAAGGCTTCTCAGCAGAAGAACCAAGCCTCAGCGTTGCCCTGTGGACACCTGAGATGCCCAACTGTGTTTTGCAGTATGACAAGGAAGACTTTTGAAAAAGTGAGCATGAAAAGGGGGATAAGGAGGAATCTGCAGAAAGACTCAGATTAAGAGGAGGGGACAGCTCTATTTCAGTATTGTTAAGATGTAAAATATAACCTGGGGCAAGAAGAAGTCATCTCCTTCATTCCCACCATGGCATATTCATCTTCATTCACTGCATGTGATGTCCCCATCCATTAGCCATCAAATCTGCCTTCTCCCCAAGGCATTGCCTGCCATTCTCCATGTTAACCATAGCACACCCTCCTCTGTTGGTGACTCAGGAGGAATGGAGATGGAAAGGAAAATGGTTTGTCAAAGTCCTGGAGTCACCCTGTCRTAAGGCAAAGAGAGGAAAGCTGAAGGAGCAGGTTAGGCAGAGCATGCAAAGGGATTGTGAGCAGGGATTCCTGCTGCTGCTCCCGACACAGGTGGGCACGGACTTGTCTCTTGCTTCCCAGCACAGGAATGGTAAATAATCCTCACCCAATGTCTGTAGTACAAGAGGCATTTGAAACATTTCAGTATAAAACGGGGATAATGAAGCAGAAAGCACTATGCAACACCAAGGCGTTTGTAATGTTATGTAGTTTGCTGGACCCTGTAGATGCTAGCAAAGGCCYTCACTTCTCAAAGATATATTTCTATTTCCAGTACAAGATTAAAGCAGCCTGTAATTTTCAAACTAATCCATATGAGAGGCCTTGAAGCTTCCAAGGAGTGTCACTGTGAGTTTGTTTAAAAGCTTAGCGCGTGATGTGGCACAGTTTGCTGGGAAGGTCACAGAGAATGGTCACTGAAGAAGAACCTCTGGAAGCAACTGGATAAGCAAAACTACTTCAATCTCAATCTTTGCCTACAAATATATACAGTACAATTGTTCCTAGATTTAAAAAAAATCAAAACATTATTTTCTTGTTCATGGAGTCAGATCATACATTGTTCCTTTTGCCACAAAGATTTTTATTTGTTCCTTTTATGGTATCATCTCTTCCTTTAATGGCCTGTGTAAATATACAGTGATAACACATATCAGTATAGTGAAGGGAAGAGGCCYGGGCTGTTAACAGGCAAAGGGAGCACCTTGCCACTCTGCTCCTCACTTCGCCYTGGTGCCACGCAGTTGTGTTCAACAGACAGGATGTTGTAAGAATGCTCTGTCCTGAGCACGTACAAAAGGGTACCTCCATCTGGGTGCACTATAAGCCTTCAAAGCAAGCAAAGCAACTAATAACATTRTAGTAAAAGTTCCCACATCCATTTCCTCTCTCAAGACAAACACAACTTTTTTTTTCTTTCTTTAGAAAAACAAAGAAAATGGCAATATTCCTGTGCTATAGTTCCTTCAATAGCAATCTTACGTCTCATTTTAAGCTTTTCTAATTCCCAGTGAATTTTTTTTCTCACCAAAATAGAGACAGTCTATGCTCCTCCCTCTCCAAAATGTTCCCTCAGGAACTCTTTGTACTTTCCCTTAGCTGCTTAGTAGGTTCACTGGAGCCCAGCTGCAAAACATGGCTCAACTTTGCATCTGTATTTGCAATCAGTCACAAATTCATGGCTGTTTTCCCAGACTGGGAGCAATTAACTAAAACCCATAAAATCCATTACCAAAACATCTGGAAATATCAATTCACTCAAACAGCATTCTACTCTCACAATTTCTCTATCTAAATTTCAGGATTAAATTAGAGTTCTACAGATTTTAGGGAGAAATCACTCCCAACTCACCTGACACCTCTTTCCCTCTTCCCTCTAACTCACTAATATTATATTCCATTATATTTAATTCTCTCTTTGGTTGTTTCTCACTTCCACTTGACCCCAAAACATGCTGAAGTGACTTTTAGCCTTTGGGCTAAAGTCCTGAATCCATGAACAATTCATAGCCTCCATCTCTCAAAGACTGGTAGAGTTTGACCTCTGTGAGGGGTGCAAATTAAGGTAACAGTTAAATTCTGGGGAAATGAGGTGCTTTCACTGATTTTCAGTGCAGCTTTTGCAAAATATGTAACAATCCTTTCATTTTCTATTCACAGGCCAAGTCCTATTACATAATCTGCAGGAAAAGCAACATCCAAGTGTCATTCTACTGAATACATTCTTGTATTCTACTGAATACAAGAATCATAGAATGCTTAAGGTTGGAAGGGACCTCAGAGGTCATCTAGTCCAACCCCCCTGCTCACGCAGGGTCACCTAGAGCACGTGGCACAGGGCTGCGTCCAAGCGGGTTTTAAAGATCTCCAGAGAAGGAGACTCCACAACCTCTCTGGGCAGCCTTTGCCAGGGCTCTGGCACCCTCACGGTCAAGAAGTGTTTTCTTAAGTTCCTGTGGAACTTTTTGTGCCTCAGCTTGTGGCTGTTTCCTCTAGTCCTAAGAAATGTATCCTCAAGAAACATCCCCAAACAGAAGAAGGTGGTATCTGCACGGTACCATGTTTTGGTTCTGTCTTTTCATCTGTCTCTAGGGAACTACTACTTAGCTTCAAAACCGTGCGTAGTTTTAAAAAGTCCTGTCCATCAAAGAGCTACAAAATGTTTTTCCATTAATTTCAACATCATGCCCATAATTTCGGCTGTAACTAATGTGACAGTACTAGTAAATAAGGGTAGGATCTAGAAAATCCTACCTTCTGTTCATAGCACTGCAGCCAGCTCTCAGGGAATGATATTAAGCAAACCACTTTAACATTCCCTATACCAGTTCCCCATCTGTAAAATACAATAATAATAAAACAAAATGCTAAAATGTACTTGAGAACAAAAACTACACAGTAAGATATTAATAGAAAGTGACATAGATAGTATGAAGAAAGATATTCACAACTTAAGCTAYCTACTATGGCTTGTATTTCTATCTTTCAGCCAGAAAGATATAAGAAATGAGGATTTTTTTACTGGATTTTTTTTGTGATAAAGTTGACAAAGGCTGGATAAGGACTGCTCTAACTAGTTACTTAATTTAGCCATAAGCTCTAAAATATGCATCACTTAGACCTCACCAYGTCATGAAACATCTCAGCCTATAGTGTTCTGGAGACACTTAGCTCTTAAATGTGGCCTAAAAATGGGTATAATACTAATTTACTTAATACAGAGGTGTCAAACCTCAAACCAACAAACTAGATCTGTCTGAACAAGCCAGTTAATCTGGTCCAGCTCTACGTGCTCACCTTCCCAAAGCTTGCCCRTGTCAGACCATAGGGCCTGATGAACTGGTCTGGTAGCAACACCCATGCTTGGCCACCAGCCTCCTCAAGACCCGTGTTTCCTTCCCATCGGAAGGCAACCACTGGGCTGAATTAATTGTTCAGATAATGGAAACCTACTCCTTTTTTTTTTTTAAGGGGAGGGGTGTTTCTTTCTTTTTCCMTAGGGTTTTCTCAGAGGTGGTCAAAAAGACCTCAGAAACAAGAAATATTCAGATGCCATAAGAGCCACATCTACATAAATTCAAGTTCCAGGATATTGTAAGGCCAGGTGTAGGGGAGGTGTGTGACCCTTGTGTCCTATTGCCTATCGTATGAAGGCTAGGTAATGGTGACTTAGTCTATGTATTTTATTTTTGTGACTTGCATTGCATTTAGTGCTTAAGCAAAAGATGGCTCATACCTTAGAAGTGATAATACACTATTTCAGCACTTGTAGAAGTGTGGAAGTGATACAATTTGTGTGACTGATGTACATGAAACAGCACCAGGAAATCTGCAGGTCTCTGAATGGTGATAAAAGATGAACGATTCTAAATATACAAACAGATGGTGAACATAACAACTTACTTAAAGCATGCCCTGGCTATTCAAGCAGTTTAAAGAAAGAATATTTGTCTATGCATTTCTGGTTTCAATGGTATTTGTTTGCCTCTATATATTTTCCATTGATGTGGGAGAGCTATGCAGAAAATGAACAGCTGCAGGCCTCATGATTTAAGGAATCGGTTGTGGCTGCAGCGTTCACTTCGACGACTTCTCTCTACGTAGGCAGTGCTGGCACATATAGGTAGAGTGAGCTTTTGCATCCATAAGATCCTTCTCAGCTTTRCCATGGGCTCACAAAGCACCTCTCACAGCACAATTCAAACACTGCGTTCTGTAGGTTGGTGACACTGCTCCTGGACTCCTCCATTCACAGTCCAGCCCTGTCATCACCCCATTTTTCTATCTCACGTGGGCAGAGAATCACGGTATTGCAGAACAGCTAACAAGATCAGCAAGAGGCTGAGCAAAAGACAGGAGTGTTCACTAACTCGTTGTTAGCCTGAACAGGTGCCCAGGTTTCTGAAAAATTGACATTTCTAAAAGTGGCTTTGTTTTCACACACACAAATAAACAGTTATATTACTAAGTTGTATCCTTATCCTGTGGTCTGAATTAGAAAAAGTGTTTTCAGTGGCAAAGTCTTTTCTAAAAGGGTAGTATGCAGAATTCTTTCTTGATGGTGATGCCTTTTGAAAAGCCGATATCCCTCTGGAGCAATGAATATACAGTAGCAGTCATGTTTCTGTCAGCAAATACTGTACCGGATTTGCTGGACAGACACGTTCACTGTCTCATGCAAGACTGTGAAAGGCAAAACCAAGCAGATGTGGCTGGTCCCATCCAGGGTACTAAAGGGCATGAGGAATTACAGCTTTATTCCTGCTACTGTAAGAGCGGTTGGGTTTGATCCTTTGTGGTCATGAGTAAAAGTTATGGCTGCTTTTCCCTTGCCTAATTATCCAATAATCCACCAAGCAGACGTGCTACGCAACTCAGAGAAAACTGCTTTGCAAGATAAGATGAAGTTTGGGTAGATGCAACTATCTGCATTGATGAATGCAGMATTTGTATAGACCACAACATTTTTATTTCCACGGTCTTTAGATTTTTCAGGGTGAAGATATGTCACATTATGTGCCAAAATGCGTATTTGGAACAATGTGCATTTCCATTTCTCCCCTGTCTCCCCATATTCTCTTTGAATGACCCATGCAAAAATGCTCAACAAAACTTCATCCAGGAGAGGGTAAGGAAGATTCTCCCAGAGGGAGGAACCTGCATCCTGTGCAGGGAGGTGGAAACAAATGCAGAGGGAACCAGTTGCAGGAGAGTTCTCCCTGCCGAGACGCTGCTGCCGAAGCAGGGTGGTTCCGCGCCACTTGCAGCGCAGCCCTGGCCACCCCACGCTCTGCTGACTCAGGGCTGAGGCTCTTCTTCACTCACCTCTCACCTGGCTGATGCAATCTCGCCGCGCTTCCAGATCCTTCCAGACACTCGCCTTGCAGCGTGGAGGCGCACGCAGCACGGACCGCACGCTAYCGGAACCTTGGGCAAGTTTCTCTCAGATTGTGAAATGTTGCCATTGGAAAATGCCAAAGCTGCATTAAGCCTTGTTATCTCGCTGCTTTAAGAACTTAAAGCATATCTGCAAGCATATCTGAATCTTACTGCCAAAATAAGGCTTTTCCACAGGCTGTTTTTGAGTTGGTCTAACTGACATTCCTGGCAAATTGCCTCCTCCAATATTTTCTTCTCTGCTGACCTGGGTTTAAATGTGGCTATTGTCCCAGCTCATGAGCCCAACAATCTACATTTATAGCAAATGAATTTTAAAATGAATTTTAAAAAGGCTTTAAAACTTGTTCTTTTAACATAGTTGTGATCCTAAACACTGGTCATCACTCAGGACTGAGATGCTTAGTTACCATGTTCTGAAAGGACCATGTGATTTTTTACAAAAACTGTTAAACCCATCAGACTTAAAAAAAAAAAAAAGAAGTGATATGCATACATACCATATGATCACATGTCCTGAGAAGTGACACTTMTGCCTTTTGGCCTTCCCTGATGCTTTTCCTTGTGTTTTCTGTCTCTCTCTGCTTCTTTTTCCTTCTTATGCATGAGGTGTCAGAGAACACAGACATGTTTTGAGGTTCTTTTTTATGTAGCACTTTAAAATGAAAAAATAGAATATTTTAAGCAACAAGTGAAAGCAGATTTAACATACCTCCTACTTGCAGGTCAAATCCTTCTGTTCACCTTCACTGTCATATATTCTCTAGTCATGGTACCCGCTGGAGTCCAGATACCTGTATCCATAACCTAATCCAGGTAGCTGTATCCATAACCTATGTGGTGGGACAGCCCATTTGAGTCYTTTTCTTCCAATTAAGTGTTCCAGTTATTTACTTAGATGACACTAGATATCCTTTCTTCAGTTTAAGCCAAGGTGTAAATCACAGTCTCAGATATTCCCCACAGACATCATTGAAATGGGTGAGATGAAGGAGGCTGTCAGAATTATAACCACCCTGAGGTCATGGTATAGGGTAAAACAAATACTGTGTGGAGTCTCTCCAGGGCAGCCTACAGAAAAAAATGTATTACTCTTCCAGTTGCCCATAAAACTAGCCTAAATTGTGCAATTAAAGTAGAATTGATTTCCTATTAAATGATCTTCAGGTCAGCTGTCAGTTCAGGTGACATACTTTGAGTACTTCCTAAGTTGGTTAAGCTTAGCTAGAAGAAAAAAAATGGGGAAAGCGTGGTAAAAAATACATATCACAGTGGCATAGGAGGCAGCTTATTAATGGACAGGGAGGAATGAAAAGAGGAAGTCTTAGTCACCAGCGAGAGTGCTGGTCTGGCGCTGGGAGGGATCCGTTCCTCTTTCTGCTAAAGGACTGACCTTCGGCCCATGCTAAAAGGGCTGTCAGAAGTGCCAGAATTCAAATAGTTCATCTGAAAATAGCTTTTCTAAAATTAAGTTTTGGGACCACCGCCCACAGCAGGGACACCATCGATGGCCTGGTGTGACCCACGTATTGATGAACAGAGCGGACACACACAGCAGCACCCGCTGCCCCCGCCTCGGCAGCTGCACTGTGCTCCTCCTGGGAATGCCGTGTGCAGGCCTGGGAAGTTGTCGGAGATTCATATGYGGCAAAGTCAAGCCCAGTTTTTACTAGAACAGTATAAGATAATTCAATAATTCTCTTCAATAAATTTACCATGAGAAAGGTGGGGTTTTTCTTCCCCACTTTCTTCATAAGATTAAGCCAGCTCTTAAGCCACTTCCAATATTCTTTTATTCTTTTTGCTAGTTCTCAGTT
>NW_020455866.1:1611748-1639467 GCF_003342845.1 Nothoprocta perdicaria | reverse complement strand
TTTTTTTTTTTTTTTTTTTTTTGTGGGGAGGGGAGGTCATTAAGATCACTTACAAATAAAAAGATGTATGTTTTAGAAAAGTATGACTTGTTTCTCTCATGAAAAGGGGAGTCTGTAATAGAAGTCCACAAGCAACCAGTGGCGTTGCTGATGCTGTTGCTGTAGGAGAGCTAAGCAATTATGCTTGTATACACCCATGTAAAATGAAACTACAATTGTGAATGGGTTATTTTTTTCCAGTTATTTTAATGGCAAATTGCTTGCTTTCCTCAGTGTAACATGTATTATTACWGAAGGAAAAAAAATATATGTAACAAACAAATCTGCTTTGCCAGATTAGATATCTTCTTCTCGAACAGGGAGCGCACTCTGTACACATACATGAAGCAGCATTCTTCTTCCCAATAAATCAAGCTTTCTTGAGAAAAAGAAAGAAGTAGCTTTATCCACAAGAAAATGCATGCTACAGCCATGAGACATTTATTGGCCCTGCTACCCAAATACATTCAATAATCCAAGCTGGCAATTTGTACCTCGGTTCTGACATTCTTTCCAAGTACATGCATAATTTCTCCATACATAAGCAAACTTTTCATTGGCAAGGCTATTTTGGAAGGAAGCTACCTCAGTGTGCCAGTGCCTCAGAACTATATCTCCAGCTCATTTGGCATTGAAATAAGATATTTGATTTAAAATTAACTATGCAAATAAAGTATTTTAGAAAATGAATTAATTTCTATTAATCTAGGTAGAAATCTTCCATTTTGTCACTTAAAATAAACATTTGGGTGATTTTTAGCAATTTATCCATATTAATTAACTGAATCCATTTATCAAAAAAAGGACAGATTTTAATTCAAAATATTTTTTTAATTGTGTCATTGTAATMTTTCATTTGGAAATGACTGTTTGGGTCTTAATCTTGTTCAAGATTAAAAGTTGCAAGATTAAGACACTAAGATGTGGGTCGCTACTGCCTGTGGGTGCCTACACGTGCTGTAGGTATTCAAATCCCATTGTAGCCAGCAGAGACCTAGTTAATACAGTTGRTGGAGCCTGGAGCAGCAGATGAGTGATCAGGATCTTCTTTAGGGTGAGCTGGGCCACTGGGCTCCCCTGTCTGTTTTGACTATGGGCTCTGCAAGTGGCACCAGGTACTCGTGCAGAGGCATTTGGGATGAGGCCCCTAGTAAATGTGGGGACATCTACAGCAGAGACCCAAACCAGGTATGTCAAGTGGGAGCTGTAGGGGAAACACAAATTAACAGTGAAACTTTAAAAGTTTCATTGAATCTTGCATTGGGCTTGGACGTAGTGCTACTCCATAGCATTTCTAACTCGTGTGAACTAGTTTTGGTTAAATGACCTTTTTTTTTTAGAACAATTCATCTCTCCCAATTTATGTTCATTGTGTCTATCAGACCTATAAAAAATAAGTTAATGCAAAGCAAAACAATCTGGCCATGATCAAACAATCAATCAAAGGTAAATTGTTTTTCAAGACTATCTGATTATTCCAACAATACAAAGCAATACAGAATTCCATCTCAGCAAATTTCCTTGAAATGCAAATTTCCTTGAAATTTGCCATAAATTTTGCCTGCATTTTAAATGCATTTAAATAATCCATCATGGCTTTACTACAAATAGGTTACTCAGTCTTTCCTCAGAACAACTGCAAAGCAAATACATATTTATTTTTAAGCTATCTACACCTGTGCAGAGGTGATGAAACGAACCTGGCTGCCTGCTCCCTTCCTTATCTGCTGTCCTGGAGACACACATACACATTGTCTACACCCAAGGTATTGCAAAGCAGACACAGTTGTTACTGTCACCTGGCATGTCCTCAGGAAGACTTGGCTTTTGTGTCCTCCAACTTTCTCTTTTGAGGGCAGTTCTTGAATGGGAAACCAGTAGGGGAGCCCACATATTTTATTTTCCAAGCTCTACATGGCAAAGAAGCACACTGCTGGATGGCATCCGCTGAGCCACCCTCAGGCCGTGGGAGAGCAGCAGCACAGATCTCAGGGATGCCCATGTCAGAGGTCAGAATGGGGGGACAGGAGACAAAATCACTTTACTTCCTCAGAGGACTGTCCTGTGCTCAGAGCCTGAAACCTAGGCAATCCATGCAGTTCCCCAGCCCTCCACTGACATTTTAGTTGGCCTTGAGAAACATTCTGGGCATCACCACCCCTTGCGAGAAAAGCAGATAATAGCAGTGCCTTCTCCCAGCATCCTCAGCCCCTCGGCATCCAGCATCTCACAGAATCACAAAATGGTTGAGGTTGGAAGGGACCTCTAGAGATCAYGTAGTACAACCCATCAGGGACACTCAGAGMACGGGGCACAGGGTGGCATCCAGGTGGGTTCTGAAGACCTCCAGAGGAGACTCCACAGCCTCCCTTGACAGCCTGTTCCAGTGCTCTGTCACCCTCACAGTGAAGAACTTCTACCTCATATGAAGGTGGAACGTCCTGTGTTTTAACTTATACCCATTTACTCTTGTCCTGTCACTGGCCACCACTGAGAAGAGCTTGGCCCCTTCCCCCTTCAGGTATTTATACATATTAATCAGATCCCCTCTCAACCTTCTCTTCTCCAGGCTAAATAAGCCCAGCTCACTTCTTAGTCCTTCTTCATACGAGAGATGCCCAAGTCCCTTAATCATCTTAGTTGCTCTCCACTGGACTCTCTAGGAGCTCCACGTCCCTCTTATACTGGGGAGCCCAGAACTGCACACAGTACTCCAGGTGCGGCCTCACCAGAGCTGAGTAGAGGGGCAGAATCACCTCCCTTGACCTGCTGGCAACACTCCTCCTGATGCAGCCAGGATCCCATTGGCCTTCTTGGCCACGAGGGCACACTGCTGACTCATGGTTAACTTGGTGTCAACCAGGACTCCCAGATCCCTCTCTGTGGAATATCTCTTCCCCATGTGTCCCAGGTGCTGGAGTGACCAGCCAGTGCTATTGGAGCCCGCAGCTAGTGCRTGCCACTTTTAATCAGCACAGCTTTTGCCTTGCTGAGGTGAAGATCCTTCACAGATAGGCACTGCCAGCACTGAGGCCAGCAGGCTTTGAGAAACACCTGCAATAAAAGAGCRTTTGCTGGGGGCTTCTAGAGAGGGGAAATGTTTCAAATCAAAATCAAATCAAAAATAAACAAAGGAAGGAGAGTAATGGGAAAACAGTGAGCTTTACCAATTTTGCTAATGAGAAATGAGCAACTGGCAACACTTGAAATCAAGCAAAATGGTTCTGAAAACTCAAGAAAAAAAAAAAGGACATTTATTAGATAAGATGGCCCACAGACTATAAACATTTTACAGCTTTACAGATTGGGATTGATGGTACAAATCAAGAACGGGACAGTTTTGGAAAAAAGGTCTTAAATACACATTAATACAATAAATACACATCAAATTCACATTAAATAGCTTCTTTTACATCCCCTTTGCTGGATCTGCTTCTGTTTTATATGTCAAGAATGACATTGCAAAAATCACCACTAYCTTAGGCATTGGTTCTCATAAACAACTGAATGGCTGCAGGTGCAGAGGATTTGAGGAGTTGCTTCTGCTTTTCCAGGTCCACAGTGGCTGGAAAAACAGTATAGACAGTTTTACCTTATCTCTATAAACAGCATCCACTGCTGTTAGTGCATCATATTTCCAAGGCGCCTTTAAGACAAAATTTCTCTTTAATCTGAAAGGCAAAATGTTAAGAAATATACAGTTTTCATACTGGAAGAAATATCTCCTGCCCGACTTCGTGGAATTTGTGAAGGAAGATGAAAGTTAATAGACACAGGGAAAGCATTCAGAGAGGAAAAAGTTAGACTTTGAAGAAACCTACTGAAAGTTTTACATGTGACAAACCTACATTGTAAATGACATTTTTCCATTACAAAGGAACACACAATTCAGTAATTCAGCCCCCTCTGCCATAATGCAGTAGAAGCCAGCACTGCTTGTCCATTCATCTAAAAGTGCACACTCTTAGAAACTGAACAGTGAAGTTCCTAGTGGGCTGCCTGCATGATAATAGTAAGCTGTTTCCTTCTTAACCCACTCCATGGCAATTAATATAGCTTCAAATATGGTGATAATCACAATTTTATGCTGTTCTGCAGTGGAAAAAGGAGCCTTTACTAGTTCAATAGGTGGAACTTACWGGTTTTCTGAGCCCAGCTGTGCCTCACTTGGGGATTCTAAAAAAGTAAATATTACTGAATTTTATWATTGCTAGAGGATAGAATCCTAGAGAAACCTTGGGCAACCTTGAAAAGCTTTTGTCATATATCATTTCCACCATGACTGTTCCTAGCTACAAAAACTCCACTCCTCCCAGTYCTCTAGAGGGAACAGCAAGGAGCCATTTCTACTCCAACTTGCAACTTCTGACTTTGGCCGTGGTGTAGACATGGCATTAAAGTTATTCCTTAGACAGCATCCTATCCGTTACTCAGAATACAGAAAAATCGAATCCGTTATGTATGCWGTCAAGGATTCCATCCTTGGATTTTTCAAGACTCAGGTAGGACAAAGCCATAGGTGACCAAAGGGGAGTGTTTATAATCCTCCTTTGAGCAGGAGATTGAACTAAACGACCTCTAGAAGCTGCTTTCAGCCAACRCTTCTGTGATGCTTTTAAATGTGTATTGAAAGCTTTACACATGCAGAATAYGTTGGGTTTGCATATGAATTGCAGTCTACTTGTAATGGAATGAAGAACACCATATTTAATAATGAAGGTACTTTTCCATCGCTGTGTCTGGGACTTAGGATGACACATACTATCACGTGCAGTGCTTGTGTAGCTCACCTATCAGTTCCCTGGCTTGCAGAGATCTTTTGATTTCAAAACAGTAGAATGGAACAAGTCCGTGTGGTCCCTCCCATGCAAGAAGGATGCAATTAGCTTCAGTCACTGGCCTGACCCAAAAACAGAGGGCTCTCGTATCAGAGGAGCAGTTGACACTGATTTAAGTTCAGAGAAGAGGCTTCCAACAACTTGCAAACAGCACAAAACCCTTAAAAGGGAGCAAAGGAACAACTTAACACAGATCAAAATGTCTCCTTTATTYCACTGGATGAAAAATGTTTCAAAGTTTGTAAAGACTCTAATTCCTCCATTATTTTYGGATTAATTTCACATGTAAGGGATTTTTTTCCTCTGAAGTGTTAACAAAGCAATCTCTGATCAAGACTCTGATCAAGACTGAAAGGGAAAAATGGTAAATTCATCTTCATCATGGTCTTTTATGTGTGTTTCAGAGTGGTCGTCAAAAGACCTTGACCCTCAAGGGAGCTGCTACAGGATGCTGTGCCTTAGGATTGCTTTAGGAGGCAGTGCTGTCTAATGCAGCAGTCTGGAAAGATAAAGGAGAAGCTGTGAAGTACCCTGTCTTTGAGGCTCAGGCTCAGAATCTGAGGGTCAAAAGAGCAGCTAGGTAAGTTTGTGTCTACCTGCCCCACGTGGATATTCTAGGGGTGCAGAGTCAAGGGCTATAATTTAAGGTGGAGCTGAGGAAGGTTTGGACTTGTCTATGTAATTTTAAATCCAGATTAATAGGAGGAAGTGATTAGCATAGTTTTAAAATTTCATTAGTGACTTTCTACAAATCTCATAGTCTTTTCTTTAAAGTACTTAACTACCCCATTATTCTAGTGCCTGAGTATCCCAGTAGGCACCCTTGAAGTACAGAATATTATCATGATGTCTTTCAGATGAGAAAGATGAGCAGGAGACTACAGACAGATGTCGATAGGCGCCTAAGCACCTTTGAAGATCTATGTGTAAAAAGCAATACAGAATATCAGTTTCAACGTCTAGTATTTTTGCTCACTAACCACCCTAATATCCTTCTCTTCTGTTACTTATTGCTCCACAAATAGATGTAATTAGGTTACCTCAGCAGGTGCAAGAACCTACTCATTTATTTCTAAAGACTAATAATTTAGTACTGTCAAAACCATATGCAGTCATCYTCTCTGATTTATTTGGAGATTAATGTGGTAGTGAATAAGAAACAATGTTCCCTTGCTCCAACAATGTTGTGGGGTGTTGTTATCTTGTTTGTTGGTTTATTGTATTTACAATATATAGAAAGAAAGGGGTTAAATCTCCTCAGAAKCAGTCTTATGAAAATATCATTTCAGTTTTCAAACAGTTTCAAGGCTCTCTGAGATGTAGCTAATAGATAAATGAGAAAGAGAGAAAGTTCTTTTCTTTCTGTGAGCTGATAGAGTTAGAGACTTGGTCAGTTGAAAATACCAACGTCACTGAGCAAGGAATGTAATACTGCTCTCACACTGCACAGTTCTATTTATAGTCATTTTTCATTTTGTGTAATTTGTGCAATGAGAAATACACTAGCAACATGTTGAGAAATCAATGTTTAACATTCACTCAGCTCTGTAAAAGCCGATGGGAAACCTGCACATGCACTTTACACTGTTTCATTCCCCAAAGCAAAAGCCAACAGTGTTCCAAACTGGAATTCTCTATAGAATTTAGGGCATAGACAAAGTATTTCTCAAACTGCATGGAATTCAAGTGACCAACCATTTGGATTCTCTTTATACCAGTTTTCATCATCTATTTCTGGCAGGCTCAAGGATTTGCGTGTCTGACATTTCCCTGACTGGCCTTTACTGCTAAAATATCACTTTGTTTCTCATCTTTCATTTAATTTTCATTCCAGAATGATGGCAATGATTTACTTTTTGCAAAACAAGTGATATTCCAGAAAAAAAATCATCTGACAATTGTCTTTGGAGGAATTAAGTTTTAATGCTAAGTAAATATAATCCATTTACTCAATCTATCAAGTGATCAATTAGCAAGACTATCTGAACTTCTCTCTCTGTTCTGTTGGAAGCAGTGTGTGCACATTATCTTTTTCCTTGCCCCTTTCTTAATTTCACTCTTACCAATATTCTGAAATGAATTTCCTGTATTTTCTCCAAAGACCACAGCAGAAGCCACTGTAACTGTGCTGTGAAAGCGTGCTGCTGAAAATGTAGTTAATGGAGGTGACAATACAACCCAAACTTGACCTTTGTTGTCTAATTTGATTCAGCCCTCAATGTTAAACCGTAAATGCTGGATTATTATATATCTTGATTAATCTCACAGAATGTGTTTGCTCTGTGTGTGATAGCAAAGAAGGCAGCACAGAATCACCAAACCATTTGAGTCTAGAGGGACTTTGGGAGGTCACAGTGGGAGTAAACTCACTTAAAAGTCATCTTTTAAATTGTGGCCCTGGGTAACTCTTTAATCAGTAGAGAAATAGAGAGGCCTGTTCTTAAGGAAATTTCTCATGTAAAAGAGGTGTGCAAAGTAGGCAGGTTGAACTGATACCTGCAACTACCTAAGATGATCTACTGACAAGARAAAGAGCTTAACCAAAAAGTTAATTAATTAAAAAGTTAAGCCTCGTTAAAGCAGAGGCCTAACTCCCAAATGGCCATCTTTGGGTGAAACAAATCCTGCTGGTAAAGATACAGGCTTATGCCTTTGGTCTTTGCTTGCCATATTTATGTGGCATTGGGCAAGAAACATCACCTCCTCACTCRTCTTTTTCTCCCTTTTCACCCCATCACAGGGGTGATATACAGCTTGCTTTGACTGTATTTCTGTGTGGTTTGACATATGAGAAGTGCCAGATGAATGCAGAGGGCAAAGGTCCAGCATATGAATTAATGGGCAGAAAACATAATCCTTTTTAAGTGGCACACCCCAGTGGTAACTAAATGTAACTTTTTTTTTTCTTCCTTTTTTTTTTTTGCTTATTGTTTCTTGTTGGTAAATAGATGAAATACCTCCAGCAGACCCAGACATAGGACAGGTCCTTAAAAGGACCTGGACATAAAATATTTCTGTTGACTCTGCCTGGGGAATGCCTGGTCTCTATGGAGAGAGGGCCTACAGAAATCTTTCCTCGTTACAAAGTCATACGGAAAACATACATATATTATAAAATAAAGGGGGATGGAGAAAGGAAGAGAGAAAGCTGGCACCTCCTTAACATTATCTCTGCAATTGCACCTATTATGGTTCAGTACACACCTTCATCTAAATGCAAGTAACATATGAAATCTTTTTAAATCTGATTTTTCATGTAAGTGTTGTAAGAAAATGATTCAACGCAGTAATTACCTCCAGCCATAATTGATTGTGTTTGTTTACATGGTAGATTATTAACAAAACAGTATCTGGAATTGAACTTTACCTGTAAGCACAGTTAAGATTATTGCAGCAATATACAAGTATAATGTCATAAATGTGCACCAGGTGGCTACTTAGTAGTAATTTAGTAACAGTCTGCATTCATTTTAAATATTACTTTTGGAACCAAATTAGCTGTCTTGCAAGAGTGATTAATTTGACCAAAAAGGCACTGTACAGTATGACTTATAAGCAATGTGCAGTTTTATGAGTTAGTAACTCACAGCTACACCCTGATGTCAATCTTTCTTTGAAACTCTATTTTACRAAAGGAATGGCTGGTCTGTGTTTCTTTTGGGATTATATAATCTATTCTAGGAGCAGTGTGTTACGTTATGAAGTGTGAATTCATCACCTTGGATAACCTGAAGCCCTTATGCTCTCACGTAGCCAAATTGTCACATGACAAAAGGATTGGCCACTTCACGTTTATAACACTGTTTGAATGCAATGCAGTAATGCCACGTTTGATCGAGCCCCTAACTTCATGTTATATTCAAAGTTTCTGTGTAAAAACTGTGCAATTTTTATTAAAAGCTTTTTTATTTTTATTTATTTATCTRTTTTAAAGATGGTAAGTAAGAGAACCCAAACTTTCTGGCTGTACTGGGGACAGGCTCATGGAAGAACTAAATCCTTTCAGCACATCTTTCTTCATGATCCCAATTTAAATTTAAAATGCTGATGGAATTGAAGACAGTGATGTTGGAGACACTGGGGACACAGAGGCCCAGGCACACAGTTCAAAGAGAGGTTTTGATATAGATGGGAACGGTATTGTGAGAATTGGGAAAGAGGAGAGTATAGGGAAGCCAGCACTGCTAATCCCATTGCAACAGAGACTCCTGAAGCCAGATACTGTGATCTTGCAGTGTATAATGCCAGCAGCAAGCCTGCCACTAGACTAATCTATAGGCAGAGCTCCTTTCCTATGCACTTCCCATCACCCCAGTAATCTCCTTCCAGCAGTTTGTTACCTCCACTCTTGTGCCTGTTGCAAGCAGGTACCAGCGAGAGCTGCAAAGGGCTGGGCTTGCCACAGTACTCAGCAGAATTAGGGCATAAAATGGGAAGATTTGGGTTTCCATCCTTGTAGACAAAACATTTGCACTTGCTCTGTTTGTTCAGAGTGAAGTATGATGAGGTACGGAGCTATGCTTTTGAGAGCAGCAATAATGCAGACAGTTTGCATGTAGCTGAATGTACTGCGTGGTAGTGGAGTGCAAAAGAGTCTTTCTGGGGAAAAAAAAGAGACTTTGGAAAAGGAAATATTTATCTGCAAAATCGAAAAGTGTCTTTAAAGGGTTATGGAAAAACTTAATTTTTTTTTTTTTTTTTTGGTAGCATTTGAGAAAAACGAGGTACACTTTTCAGAAAAGGCTGATATCTCAGATTCCTACAGAGTCAGCCATTACTATACTGCAAATCTCACTCAGAATCAGAAAATATGTCTTTCCAGTAAATGTAAAACACAAACTGCTAGACAGGAAAGATTAATTTGCTTACAAAAAGACAGACAGGATAAAGTGGAAAGAAAAGGGAAAGATTTGTTTCTCTGGTGGCATGCATTATTCAGTTTTAGTTTGAATATAATCTAAATTTAACCTGAGGATCCTGCACCATGCTGTTTCTTAACCATAAACTTCTTCCAGGGTGGAGCCTTTTCTGTATTCTACTTTTACACACCCTATTTCACCAACATTGTCTTATGTCAGATATAATCTGTAGATCTTTCAAATCACACCCAATTTATTAGCTTTCTATGGCTAGATGAATTAAGGCACTGATGACAACAGACGTAATTCCCTTGTATAACCATTGGCTTGCCACAAAATATTACAGACCAGCTCTAGGCGGTCCATGCATCATATTTAGGATTCCCCACATTTACAGAAAATCTGTGTCCCAGTGTTCAGCCTCCCCAGTCAGAATGAGGAAAATACCAATATCTCCAGGATAATATTTTAGAGTATTTTAGAGTTTAGATGTGAGTGCTTGTGACACCTAGTGGTTTTGATTGAAAAATGCAAACATTAGAGAGGAAGGGGAAGTAGCAAATGGGCTGGGATACCTCTGCCAAGGGCAGCCACTTTCTGTATCCCATTACCTAGCAATTCAAGAAGTTTCTGGTGGGCCTGTGTGGTTATAGTTGTTATAGATGTTATAGATGTCTGTGTTGGGTGATTGGGTGAAGACTCATCTTCAGCAATGCAGGAGGAGAGTAGGGGAGCTGTGGATGAAGAGGGGGTTCCCTGGCATCCTAAGGACATTTAAAGGCATATCTGGGATGGAGCAAATACATAGAATCAGGCAGTAAGGCATGAAAGAAAGAAGGAAAGAAGAAAAGATCACTTGAAAAGTGTGAGCTTCAAAAAAAGACCAGATCAAGAGCTAAAAGCTCCTTAATGCATATCAACCTATTTGGAATTCACAGAATCCCAGAATGTTTAAGGTTGGAAGGGACCTCTAGAGATCATCTAGTCCAACTCCCTGCTCCAGCAGGGACACCTAGAGCACGTGGCACAGGGCGGCATCCAGGTGGGTTTTGAAGACCTCCAGAGAAGGAGACTCCACAACCTCCCTGGGTAGCCTGTTCCAATGCTCTGTCACCCTCACAGTAAAGAAGTTCCTCCTTACATGGAGATGGAACTTACTGTGTTGCAGTTTCCGCCCATTACCCCTTTTCCTGTCACTGGCCACCATTGAGAAGAGCTTGGCCCCCTCCGCCCTACATTCCTCCTCAATGAACTTATACATGTTAATCAGATGCCTGATTAATCTCAGCCTTCTCTTCTGCAGGATAAACAGGCCCAACTCAGTCTCTCTTCATACGAGAGATGTTCCACTCCCTTAATCATCTTTTTCACTCTCCACTGGACCCTCTCAAGAGGCTCCACGTCCCTCATATACTGGGGAGCCCAGAACTGCACACAGTACTCCAGGTGCGGCCTCACCAGAGCTGAGTAGAGGAGCAGGATCCCCTCCCTTGACCTGCTGGCAAGACTCCTCCTGATGCAGGCCAGGATCCCATTGGCCTTCTTGGCCACAAGGGCACACTGCTCACTCATGGTTAACTTGGTGTCAACCAGGACTCTCTGTAGAACTGCTCTCCAGCAGGTCAGTCCCCCATCTGTACTGATGCCTGGGGCTATTCCTCCCCAGGTGCAGGACCCTGCACTTGTCCTTGTTGAACCTCATGAGGTTCCTCTCTGTTCAACTCTCCAGCCTGTCCAGGTCCCTCTGAACGGCAGCACAGCCCTCCGGAGTGTCAGTCACTCCACCCAGCTTGGTGTCATCCGCAAACTTGCTCAGGGTGCACTCAGTGCCCTCATCCAAGTCATTGATGAACAGGTCGAACAGCACCAGGAATTCCGTGGCAGATACGGTAACCAAGTCACATAAACTGTGTTGGCTAACTAATGGCAACCTTCACCTTGAAAGGGACAGTCTTCTTGCTGCTGCCAAGTATGGCACATTGTGAATCACCCACCCAGACTTACTCACCTACCCAAGCTTACCCTGTACGAAGTGCCATGAGTYTTGTACATTAGAGGTTCTTGGGAGAAAACTCTTTTGATGAAACAGATAGCCATGTCCTATTGCTTTTAACAGTCTCTAGAAGAAATGCAAACAACATATGCAATATAGTGAAAAGTTTCCTCAGAGACAGGTATTCAGAATTAATTAATAAACCTATTTCTATGCACTTGCTCCATCCATCTTCATCCAAATACCCATCTTCAGATGTTTATAAACATAGCTCACACACACACAAATTTATTTCATAACTAACCCATTCTGCACAGCCAGATAAGAGACATACCAAAACATAGCTTGTAAGCATGTGTGTGTGTATATATATATATAAAAATACTTATATATGCACAGCTTGTGTATGCTTATTATGATTCATGAAGTACATGGTGTGATTCATACAACTCCTATGAGTTGCTTTGAATAGTGGACATATCATGGACCTCTATATCATAGATGACCATATATGGACCTCCATACCTACTGTATCGTAGAATAGCTAATGATATAGCTAATTATACCACATATGTAGCTATTAGTGGCATCATATGTCTCTGAAAGACTATGAAATTGCTCCTCACACTTTGCCACCTGACATTCCCAGGTCACATCTGCCCCTCTCCACCGCCTCTGCAGGAGCACAGGGCAATCCTAGTCCATTTTTTCTGCTCCTCAGATGGGTGCTTTGGAGTAGATAAGGTAAGATGGACTTGACCGCACAATGTACCATACTCTTTATAACTCATGTCAGATGCTATTGTAAGGTTTGTCCACTGAATGTATGAAGTTCAACTGCATGAGTTCAACCTCTCATGAAGCATGAGATCAGATCCTGTATCACTCTCAAGAGAGCTACTCTCAGATATTGTAATCTTATTTTGAGTGATCTTTGCACTTATAATTGTCATCTTATTTGGGCTGCTTAGCTGTACTTGCCTGTCTTAAGGAAGCCTCTTCTTCTTTTTCTTCTTCTTTTTTTCTTTTTTTTTTTTTTTAAAGAATACTGCTACTACAATGACAGGAAGAAACCTGATCTTCCCAAGAAGCCAAGGTGGAAGCTGTATGCCATCAGAGATAGCACTTGCCATATGGAAAAGTAATACATCTGTCAGTGGAAGTGAAACCATTCAGGTTCTGCTAAAGAATCAACTCTGTTTCTTCAGTCCAAACATAAACTCCATAACTGCAGTTAAAAATGGAAACTGCATCAGCTCATTCCTTACCATACTCCCATTTTCCCATGTGAACCCTTAGCCTTGCAGGAAAGCCAARAAATTACAAACTGTTGGGCCAGCAGAGAAGCAGAGTCACTGCAGCGGCAGCACATGACCTGAACACATCCAGAGTCTGACTAGACTCTTATACACCAAGAGTAAACAGAACCTGGAGAAATAATCAATTTGACACTAAGACCTTATCAGCCCCTGCTCCCTGAKTACAATGCAAACAGGAGAACACCAGATCCCTTGCATGATAGGCAAGGCCTATAGGAAAGGTGGAAGCAAAGATATAAAAGYGAAAACTTTGGGATGAAGTTGCCGTGAAAGCAATCTTCCACTTGTCAAGGGCAGTGAGAAGAAGAATGGTTTGACTAGGTTGTTGGCATTCACATCAGCTTATGTGGTAAGATGCAGAGACAAACTGCAACAGAGGAAGGATTTGTTTTGTTTTGTTTTGTTTTTTCTCTAATATATGAAAAAATGTTCCAAAGGGAGGATATGGAATATCTGYTAGATAAAGACTTTAAAAATCACCTCACTACTATTTCTCAAGAACACCACAGATACCATTCAGCTTTGGGGAAGAAGAAATTAAGTATTACCAAGGTGCTTCTTGTCCTACTTTGTATTATTTTTTAGGATATACTTCTTCAGAGTGCAATAATGAAGAACAGTGCTTACAATAACACCATCATTTCTTACAGTCTACAATATGTGTTGTAAAAATGGGATGGAGGGAAGAAGGAAAAAAAAGAAGGAATATAAAAAAAAGAAAAAAAACTAAAAGAGAGAAAAAGAATTAAAGAGAAAAGCAAATGAGAAAAAGAAAAAAAAAAGAAAAAAAAGAAAAAGAAGAAAAAAGTAAAAGAAGAAAAAGGAAAAAAGAAAAAAGAAAAAGAATAAAAAAAGGAAAAATGAAAAGAAGACAAAGAATGAATAATTAAAGGAAAAGGACAGAAAGCAAAGCCATTGCAAAGCATACAAGCAAGTAGGAGACTGGCTAGTTCAGGATCATACCTGAAAAGACTAAAATGACTTCTTTGGTTTGAATAGAATCAAACTTGAATTACACTGTACATCTGAGCTCAACACTCAGTCCATTCAGTTTTAAATTGTTGTTTCAATATCTATAATAAATCTAATATACAGAACTAGGACAATAAGTATCCATAAAGAATCATATAGAAATTCCCCTTTCCCTTAAGTAGGAATGTCATTGAAGGCCTAATTTAAAAGAAAGCTGAATCATTTCCATCAAACTCATCTTTTCACACAAATTAAAGAAAGACAAAGGAAAACTAAAAGAAAAGAAAAACTAAAGAAAGACTAAAAGACTAAAGAAGACTTTTAAGCCTCTCAGAAAGAATGGACATAAGCAAAATCAGTAAACTTTTCTAACTTTCCTTTTACTGAATGAAATGTTAAATTTGCCACTGGATAAAAAGAGGACATAAAAGTATATAGTGGTTGCATACTTGTTCTTCACATTTTCTTTTTTTTCYCACAGAAATACAAGTTCTTAACAGTACATATTTTCCTACTTTGAGGGGTCATTGATGGATTTTTAGTTTACTATCTGTACGAGTACTCCTTAGCTGGCAAATTCAGACACCAATCTTTACATGAACAACTAACATATCAGAACTCTCAAGGAGAAGAGTCTCAAATGGTGGAAAATCCATCTCATAAAAAATAGTTTTTTTGGTGCTCTGCACTAAAAAAAAAAGAAAAGAGTGCATCTATTAAATGAAATTCATCTATTAAATGATTAAATGCTAATTGCATRGGAGAACCTAGATTTATTCTCCTTGGCTTGGGCATTAATAGCAGCTATGTTAATAAAAATGTGTTCTTAYACATGTACCTAAATTACCCTTAAAATAATACTCAAAATTACATCCAATTACATTCAAGTACATGGTTACATCCTTCAAAAGCTGAAGGTGAAGTCAGAAGAGTCAGAGATATCTCACAGAATCACAGAAAGATTGAGRTTGGAAGGGAMCTCAAGAAACCASCTAGTTCCAAGCAGGATCACCTACAGGTGATCCATTGCATAGGACCACATCCAGATAGATTTTGAATAGATTTTTGATAGATTTGATAGATTTTTCTGTCACCCTCACAAACAAGATGTTTTTCCTCATGTTCAGACAGAACTTCCTGTGTTTCACTTTGTGTCTGTTGCATCTTGTCCTGTCACTGGGCACTTGAGAAGAATCTGGCCCTACTCCTATAATAGAGTCTATAATTTTCTGGTATATATGAAAGCTGTACAAAAAATGAATCTGTATTTTCAGATTTGTGTTAAATCCATAAGACTTATTGTAATACAATGGTATCAGGTTTTCCTTTTTCTTTCCGATGTAACGACATGCAATTTAATAGGTAAGAGACTTTGTCCCAGTTAGTGAGTATCTGGCATTTTATTGCATGAACTTAATTTATAGCCAKGAAAGGACAACACCCCATTACTTAGTTAAAAATATTAATTACAGCTCTTTCTTCAGCAATATCAAATAATTGTAAAGACATGCCTGACTTAACATTGTGCAGAATGTCTGACTGGTATATTCTTCAGAAGACATCCAAAAAAGCACTAAACTTTTTTTTTAAAAAAAAAAAAAAGAAAGACATTGAATACTGAATGTTTTTCCTTGTTTATCTGCCATCATAACATTAGTGCAGTTATCAGTGACATGTTATTGTAAGACACAACTGAATATCCTTCCTTCTAAAATCTGTTGATACTATTCAAGGCCAATAAACAATGTTTTCCCTGTGATAATGTAATTAAATGAGAATAACACAAAGAGAATACAATATATTTTGGGCTCTACTGCATTTCTACTCACTATGCACTGGTTTTATTCCAAGTATAATGAAACCATTTGACAATGCTGATATCTTTTTCTCCATGGTAAATATTAGCCTCATCAATCTATCATAATTATTAAGCAATTAATCAGAACTTACTTGTTGACAGAATTTTATTCCATTGAACTCTGTTACCATTGCTCTGTTAAGCATTATAAAACACAGGGAAGAAGCTTACCTAGTCTAATTTTAAAGAGTTTAAAAATGTGTCTTAAAATAAACCTTTAATTTTTCATCTCTACTATTAGTCTTCAGTTATAAGAACTTAATCAAATCTCACTGATGCAAGTCAAGGCTATCAGTGTCACTATAACCATGTTTAGCTCTCAGTCATACCTGGAATCCAGCTGAGAAATACAGCTCAGTATGCCTCTATCTTGAAGTAGCCATTAGCTTTCTAGTAAAATCTATAGAATTGATTACAGAAAACATCCCTGATACATCTGAAATTTAAGTGGTAGGTACAACATGTGGAAAAATCCCACCAAATGGAACCAAAAATGAATATCACCTTAAGACAAAGACATGCTGACTAAAAATTATTAGCTGGAGAAAAAAAGGGAAACATCATTCTCCTACATGAAACAAGCTATTACTTACAAGAAGGGGTGTTCAGCAAGTCCCTAATAAGTGGGAATTATGGCAAATGACATGAGTTTGCAAGGCCTTATCAAATATTTTTTGAATCTTCCAAAGGTCTTGGTATACTTTCTCTTTTAGTGACAGGTAATTGTTTGTATTTGCATTTTCCTTATCTGAAACATTCAGTATTCCTAATGGARAAGAATCTCTGTGGAAACCTTTCCTTCAAGACTTACTATTTTGGACACATWGTATCAAAGGACATTTAAGTTGACATACCCAATAAAGAAGTATGAATTTTATACATCTGCTAAATGGGAAGAATATTATTTAGTAACTTCCCAAAGCAGTGAATGTTTCTCAGATAAAAATAATTCTCTGGAGAAAGATCTAAAAATGGGATAGTGGACAAGATGCAGCTGTATTCCTTCTGATCTTTCCTAACGCCTTTTCCAGTAATCAGTCTAATTCAACATCAGAAGCTAAATCCAAGAGATCTGATGATTAACAGGGCAAAAGAAGAACGTACATGCATAAAGCAGGCATCCAATGGGGGCTCAGATAAGCTTAAGTCAAGTTATACAAATCTATGACAAGAGGGAAGGGGAGTGAAGATGCTAAGGCACTGCCACATATAACTTTTGCTTATAATCGATTGGCTTCTTCTCTTCAGTTACAGTATCAGAAAAGCAGCTATTGCTTAAGCCAGTTAAGAGACATCAAATTCCTTAGATTCTACAAAAAAAAAAAAAAAAAAAAAAAAAAAAAGTGAATATTCAAGTACTGTTGCCAGTAAAGATATGCAGCTTGAACTTTTCATTCTGAATCACACCAAATGAAAAAGAAATACCTGCAAAAGAATGGAAACATCCTATTTTCTGAACCTTATATATACGCAAGAAAATATGCATGAATTGAGGTGGCTTAAGAGAATCAGTGGAAATGATCAATCAATTGTAAACAAACTGAAAGCAAATCCCAGCATCAATTGCTTCTTTATACTTTTTAAGTGGTAGTGGTATTTGCAATATTTTGCTTTTATTTTATATACCAATAAAATAGAAACAGTTACTACTCATCTACTTCACTTGGTTACTTAAAAAATTAAAAAGCAAAAGCCAGGSCTAGCCCTAATTTCTAGACTGAGAACTGAGTTCACATTGTCATCAACTCAAATTTCCCTATCTACAGAGAGCCYTTCTGCTTCAGGAAGCTCTGTGCAATGAATCCTCTCATTTTAGGCCWCAGGTCTAGTGTGCTGTGGAGGGCAGGAAGGGCAGGTTATTCTTTATGGAGTTCACCATACACTGATCATACCTCATAACCTCAGAAGACATCAGGGATTGCACCAGGGAGTGCTTGAGCACACTCAGCAGTACACTGCAAACCCAGGCTGAAAACTGCATTCCGTCCCTTGATTTTCTCCTTAGCRCTTGCAGTGTGCAATAATCTGATTTGAATCCATAGTGAGTGATAATCCATGGGTGAATCCATGATGATCTGATGCCTTTTCTGGAAGTAGACTCATTGATTTCAAGCAGGAATTTCTAAGCGGAACCAGGTGCTGTGCTTGTGGGATCAGATGTCTGGCCCTATACAGGTAGTAAGCATGATCCTCAGAGTGGAATCTTTACCTTCCAAAGTTTARTTTCCTAGTGTATACTGGTACTTAATGATAAATGTTTTACTTTAAAATCTCAATTATAATAATTGGGATTTAGAAGATTTTTGCAGGCTATTAGCAGGAAAAATGATTCTGAAACATTTCTTGCTGAAACTTCACATTTCTTCTGGAATTGTTATGGACTTCACCTGGAAATATCTCCAGAATGTAACTGAGGCAATCAGATAGAGGGAATTGAGTTAGTTTGAAAATATTTTTTTCAGGAAAGGAAACCAAATTCACTCCTGGGAGTGGGGTCTCTAATGGTGTTTCCTTTTCCTTTAAAATAATAGTARACTATAACCATTCTGGGAAGTATCAAAAAAATCTTAATTTCATGTCCAATGGCAGAAAAGCCAAAACCAAAAGGAGAATCATGTGACAAAATGTGTTTACACAGATGCTGGACTGCCTCCAAGCCTATGCAAATAGTACTAAATCAGGATTGAACAATAGGTCTGAAATGAGGCATCAAAGGATAATTAATATATGTTAACTTGGTCCCGTTTATTATCACACTACACAGGGTAGGGTTTTTCTCCCCATAAGCAGAAATAATCAGCACAGTGCAAAAGTTTCCAAGCCCATTTGTGGATTGTGCATGTGTTAAATTGTGAACATACATTCAAGCAGTCAGCAACAAAGGAAGGCTGGCGCTCCATTGTTGCTTTTGTTTTTGTAAAACAATTGCAGGTGGAATGCAAACCCTTTCACAAGTCTGCTGAATTGTGCAGTCACAGTTCCCTCATTTAAAAAAAAAAAAAAAAAAGATTTAATATGAGTTTTAATATAAGCTTTTGTGCAAAAGCTGCAGGTGCATCTCTATATATTTGTAGGTACCTTGGCTTGGGGGGGTGAATCTTGACAAGCATAAGAGAACAGGGGCTCCTGGTGCCGTCCCATCTCCCTGACCATAGGAAACAGCACCCCAGGGAGTCAGGGTAGCCCAGACCTAGTGGGGCAATGGCTTGGGCCAGGACTGAAGTTGGTAGCAGAACACTTATTTTCAGCATCCGACCTCAGCAGCAGTTACTTTGGTTAGACTGCTTCAGGAGTAAGAGTGTCTTGGACATAGTGTGATAAGGGAGGAGGCAGGATTGTTCATATGTACTAGAATCAGCAATACTAAATTTAAGAGAATATCCTGAAAGCACAGAGTACCTATTTAATGTCTCATTTTCTTTGCGGATGTAGGATTTTCTTCTTTTACGTTTTTCAGAGCTAAT
The DNA here is from genome assembly GCF_003342845.1 of Nothoprocta perdicaria. Classification (NCBI taxonomy): domain Eukaryota; kingdom Metazoa; phylum Chordata; class Aves; order Tinamiformes; family Tinamidae; genus Nothoprocta; species Nothoprocta perdicaria. The sequence goes on along the minus strand of NW_020455866.1, from coordinate 1,620,125 downwards.
ATTGCCCAAGTAGCTATTGGCAGAGCTGAACTATCTTCCTTCACTTGACCTCCATACTTAAGGAAATGATCATTACTCTTTTTCCTTATGACATCTGACAGCTAACAGTGAGATAATAACCTCAAAAAATGGAGAGATTTCCTATCATTTATTTTGGTTTTTAAAAAAAAAAAAAAAAAAAGCTTTGATCTAAAGTGCATATGTGAGGTAGGGAGGAGACAGGAAGAGGAAGGGGCAGTATTAACTGTAAAGAGTACATGCAGAGTCGGATAACAACTTTGAAATAAATCATATAACCAAACCATAACAGGAAAATYTTTGATAGTCTCAACATTGTATAGATCCACTATGCTTTCCCCAAGCACAGTGGCTTTTCGTTGGTGTTCCTGGAAAGCCTGGGTATGAGATTTCCCTAATGTAGTAGAATGTCAGATATAAATTGCTAAATAACCTCTTTTTCCTCCCTTCCCTTCTTTYCCTACCAGAAACAAAAAGCAAAAGCCTACTACAGAAGAATTTGCAAATAAATAATTTGAAACCAGCAATTTGTGAAGAAAATGAGATATAAAGATATGAACTGGAAACACTTCATTACTTAAAATGAACRTAAGGTCCGGTGGAATAGGACACCTTGTCTTTTAGCAAACATTATYTGCAGTTTCTGTGCAACTATGCAACATAGTTTATTTTTGTCTTAGAGGGACCACATGCCTGGATAATACCTAATTTCATCTTTTTCGCTTCACTAAGAGCTCTTATTTTCAGTCATCTTATGTGATACAGAGAGCAGTGAGTTATTCCGTTTTCAAGAAAATTAGTTATTTTAGCATGGACAAAAACAGTTTGCTTACAGTCTTTTTAAAGCATAAAAAAAAAAAAAGCCTTTTGGCTTATGCACAGAAACAATTTGGATAGAAATTATATATTCCAGCCTTGAGCTCTATAAATCTTGGCCTTTGGTGGTATAAAATAAGTGTCCTTTTAACTATGTGGTTTAATCTAGTACAATAGATTTTATATATKATGGTTCCGGCTCACAATACACTTACACAGAAGTCACCAGCAACATATGCTAAAGTTCAAAATAAAGCAAATAAACATGTGAGCCTAAGCAGTTTTGGAGATTTACTTCTAAAGGACTGCAGTTTCCTGTTGAAATGTGGTATCTAAGACAACTTTTTATGTTTGCCAAGAGTGCTTATAATGTTTTTCCTCCATTCAATGTCAAACAAAGTGAGACTTCCAAGTGCAGCCTGTTTATCACCAGGCTACTTCAATGGCCTATCTCCTTTATCAGGCAACTTTTCATGTCACTTTTAGAAGAATGATGATCTTAGGGACTTCTAGCCTCTGCTTCAGATGTGGCTGTAGTCAGAGAGCATGTTCAAAAAATTAATAGGGGGAAATACGCGTGCACACACATATACACAAACACAGATTTTATAAGCTTTTTTTTCCCATAGGAAATCACTTTAAAAAGATATTCTTATGCCTTTTGCTTGACCAGAAATGACCACATTGTAATCAAAAACGGATGTCCTATAAAAGACATTGGATGCTTTTTCCATCCAAATGAAAGATAAACAGTTAACACTACACAGTATCAGAAGAATAAACAGGCAGCGGTGAGTGATAGACTAGTGATCCCAAAGAGGGTATAATGCACCACTTAAAGAAGTAATGTTCTGTTTCTTTTGGAAGGGTGGCAGGCTTTTTTGTATTATATGATGGATTACTGCATCCATCATCCTGCTACTGTTTAGTGTATTTCTGATTGTAAAACAAATTCCTTTTCAGATCAAATTGCTTTCTAYTTCTGTTGTGTCTATGGGAGATTTTCTTCACTAATAACAAAAAAAAACTTTTCTTTTGTATTCTATACTGGAGTACCTTCAGTGTTCCCATTACATGAGGAAGAAAACACAAAATAAAAACGATATAAAGTTCATAACTTTATAAACATAAACACATAAAGAAGAAGTTAGGGGGCAGGGAAGATTTTAAAGGGAATATGTAGAAAAGATTGTAAGAAAGATGTTTCATGTATAAATGTCTTCAGGTGAAGGTGACAGAAGGCATGATTCATAAATACTCAGGAAATTATGAAGTAGATAAATGATCCAAAGTTACAGGAAAATTTACTTTATCTGAAAAGATGAATATGTAAAATAGACTTCTCACCTCCACTGAAGAGAGTTGAATATGATATTTACATGGAGCATCACAAGTAGCAGCAAAGGCTTCTTTGTCTGGTATGACAGAACTTCACTTGAACCTTGTATTTTATCTATCTGGCATCTCTTTGGAAGAATCTCATAGCAATTAGAGGCATGGCGGGATGGCTCACATGACAGGAATGCCATCATGGATGGCTATGTGTTTTTTAGGAAAGACAGGACAGAAAGGAGAGCAATTAGAATGTACCAAGCTCTGCCTAGGGGAGGATGAAGAGTGAGCTGAGAGCTTACAGGTAAGGATTAAAGGGCAGGCTGATCCTCTGTGGTGGGTGCTTGMTACAGGCCACCTGATCAGGAGGAGGAAGTGGATGAGGCCTTCYACAGGCAGCTGCAARTAGCCTCACAATCCCAGATCCTGATTCTCATGGAGGTCTTCAACCACCCTTAATATCCTCCAGCCAAGTCCCATGCATTCTYATCAGTAAGAAGTCAAGCAAATGAGGCAAGAGACCTGAATGGATGAGCAACGAATTCCTGGCAAAACTCCAAGCAGGAGGCAAAACTCCCAAGGCAAGCCACTTGGGAGGGATATAGCACTGTTACTATTATCAGGGTACATAAGGATGGAATAAGGCTAAGGCACATTCATAATTAAATCTGCCAAGGGATGTTAAGAAGAAGGACTTCTTGAAATACCTGAGTAACAAAAGAGAGACTAGGGAAAATATGGGCCTGCTCCTGGATGGGTTGGGCATCCTGGTGATAAAAGGTACAGAGAAGTCAGAATTACTCAATGCCTTCTGTGCTTCAATCTTTACTGCAACGGCCACCCCTCAGGAATCCCATACGCTGGAGAAAGGAACATCCAGAAGGCCAGTGGTGTCCTGGGGTGCATTAGGAAGAATGTTTCCAGCAGATTGAGGGAGGTGAATCTACTCAGCCCTRGTGAGGCCATATCTGGAAYGCTATGTCCAGTTCTGAGCTCCCCAGTRTAGAGGGGCATGGAGCTGCTGGAGAGAGTCCAGTGTAGGACTACAGAGATGATTARGGGACTGGAACATCACTCTTATGAKGAGAGTCCAAGAGAACTGGGCCTGTTTGGGCCCAAAGACTGAAAGGGGATTTTATCTGTGTATGCAAGTATCTGAAGGGAAGGTGTCAAGACAGAGCCAGACTATTTTTGCTGGGCACAGCAAAAGGACAAGAGAAAATGGTCATAAACTGGAACATAGAAGGTTCCATCTGGATTTGAGGAAAAGCTTATTTACTGTGAGGGTAACAGAGCACTGGAACAGGTTGCCCAGAGAGGTTGTAAAGTCTCCTTCAAAACCCATCTGGATACACTCCTGTGCAACATGCTCTGCATCACACTGCTYGAGCAGATTGGACTTCGCGATCTCCAGAGGTGACTTCCAATCTCAACCATTCTGTGACTTGTAGTGCTATAGGCTTCATTTCCCAACTAATGTAAAATCACTAGTCATCACACTGGTACTTATTATGGCCCTTTAAAGCTTATAAWCTCCAGTTCTAGCCCAATTAAAAAATAGGCTTCTAGATTTTGGGCAACATTTCAATAGATTTTGTTGAAGAGTCTTCAGAATGTTACTAGATAGGAAATAAGAATCTTGCTAAGAAACAAGAAGTGTTCTCAAAATAAAGCTTCCTTTCAGCAAAGCACCATAGCACTTATATGTTTAAGTTAACCCTACCAATTGTTTCACTAGTACATATATTTTTTTCAGGAAAGAAACTTCTGGATTTGAAATATGAAAAAGAAACCARATCTATCCCTGAAAATACATTCCTTTGCTTAAACTTAAAACAAGCTTCTCTTATCTATTCCCACCCAGGTCCATTTACTTTGTAGTCTGCAAGACAGGAACAGCTCCAGAGATGGAACTCTGAGTAGATTTTCTATTTCAGAGTTTACTACTTTATCAGTAAAGTATGGAATGTTTGGTCAGTCTTCAGTTTGCTATTAACCATTCCTTACTATTAGTGAGAAGATATCAGGCTATCTTGAACTGAACCCAGTACAGCCTGAAACCAAACTGAGTTTTTCTAAAAGCTCACCTTATAGTAACAACATTTCCACTTTGTATATTTGAAAATTTTATTTAATAGCCTCAATAGATCAGAATAGTTACATAATAGTTACATCACTGCTTTTAAAAAGGATTGCACACAGATACTCAGTCCATTGAAATACTAGAAAACAGGGATAAGGAAGAAAATGGAGTGTAAAGGAGCTCTGTCCACTGAACTGAGTTGTTTGTAGCAAGTTCTTAGTGAATATGAAGACCTGTCCTCATGCTTTCTGGTAGACTCTAACACACTTGACACCATTCATGTCACATTCCTAGAAGACATAGAAGCAAATTCATTAATTTTCATCAATGTAGAATATGAAAAAAAAGTGGCTACAGCTAAAAATCTCTTAAATGYTACATGTCAGGATACCAGCTAGCTGCATTCAGTGAACAGAAAGCAAAGCTGGACTCACCACCACCAATTGTCCATCCACTAGTTTCCGTGTTATTATGGTCTTCTTGCCATCCCACTCCTGTTCCTGAATCAATGACCCATCATCTTTTAAGCTGACAAGGGTCTGAAAAAAGAACCAAAACGTTAATATTTTACCAATGGCACTTGATAAAGGCTGCTTTCTAGTACCTTATTTCAAAGGAAAAATTCCCACCTCAGCTCACTTAATAAATATTTTGCCATTGACTTCCACAAAGTCATTGATCCTGTTCTTACATTATCTCACTGCATGTTCAGTCACCGCTCTGGCACAAGCCCAGATGARCCTTTGACAGCATGCACAATTTCAATTAACAAGAGCAGACCATGTTCTCTATTCGTCTCTTTGTACATGGGCTTTGAGCTTTTGTGCCCCATTTATCTGATCTTGCAATAACAGATGAGTTGCCAGTGTGTGACCAAAAGAGGAGAATGCTACACAGAAAGCTCTCAAACAAGAAGGTGAAAAGAGACGTATCTGAGGGTTTCTTGGTGTTTAACCTCCTCTGACATGAACATTCTCCCTATGGGAGGCAAGGAAAAGCTCCTTGCCTTATAAAGCTGGAGATTAGGGGCTGTGATTCAAATGCACACTCAACCAGACTCTCTTGTTATGCAAATATGAGGGAATGAGCAGTAAGGTTTACAGTAGGGCTGCCTCTGATTAAACATCAATGGGATTTTTCCATTGACTTCAGATAAACTGGCATTTGGCCTTTCACATGGATTTAGAGACCTGTTAGTTTTATCAGCACAATGCTTATATTATTAGCATCAGCATTTTCCCTCTTGGCAGACTGCTTAATACAGAAAAAAAATCTATTTCAATGAGACTTGTCATGGCAGCTGTCTATCAAACAAATCATGGCTAATATGAACATCAAAACTTTTTTTTTTAAACAATGTTATCTTTGTCTGTGAATCCCCCAAAGGACTGGGTTACTCAGGAGAACATCCATGTACTGACCTGAGTTTTTCGGCCATCTAACGTATTTTCCTCAAATTTCTCACCAAGCTTAAAGCTAAACTGTGAGGTTTTGAAGGTGCTTTCTGTTTTTACAGTGAATGTATCTCCATCCTTAATAATGTAAACATCCGGTTTGGCCATACTTCCCATTTTTCTCATGGCCATACCCACACCTGCAAAGCAAGAGAAACAATATCACAGTCAGTTAAAGTCCAAGGTCAACACAAGAATTCAAAAATCTAATTTCCATTTAATTAGGCACTTGAGAACTAAAGCTCAGGAGCCACAAAGAAAGAGGATATTTTTAATTATCCATTGATGAGGAAGGAGAGGAAAAAAAGCTTTTTGGCAGGGTTATTGTTAGCTCCTCAGGGAACTAAAGTTAAATCTATTTTGCCCTCTAGAGGACTAGTAGCTCTATCAAAATTCAGCACCGTATTTCTACAAAAAATACAAATAAACAATACTTGGACAAAACAAATAAACAAACAAAAATCTCAACTAATATGTTTCCCTTTGACTTCTGAATGCTTTAAAGTTTCTGCAGACAAGTCTTAGCTGACAGATGAATCCACCTGCATATTTATTTCAACTTACTCCAGATATCCTTAGTTCTTCCACTCCTTAGTTCTACACAGACTTTTAAATACCCTGTTTTTTAAATCTCATCCCTCCATCCTGTAAACAAGGTAAGGAATTCCAAATGAGTTTCTTCCTGCCAGCAAAAGCGTTCTCAGTGCACACGCATACGCAAGGACCTTCACAACACAACTCAAAAATGAGCACAGTGATAGTGTCATCTACAGAGATGATCTTCAAAATCCTTCATTAGAAAAGAGCCGCCCGACTTAGGCCCTGTGRGCACTTCCCAAGTGCTTTTCTGGAGTCTTTGATCTCATAGATGAAGATGAATAAGGAGGTGTATGGGCAGCAAGCTGGAATTCACCAAACTGATAGAAACATAGAACCAAGAACATATAAGCAATCAAATGGAGCAGAAAGTGCCACCAAGTAAGTGAATATCTGTGCCCTGCAGCTGGTGCAGTTAGAAAACACTGTTGCATATAGTGTTCCCCTGGAGAGGATAGGTCATTTTGGTGAGGGCTGACTCCACAACATAAAGATAACAATTTAATCAGGGACATAAACGAGAAAAAAACATCCGGATCAAAAATCAATCCTCCTCAATACAGGTTTTCTGACTAGAAATGAAAATTGTCATGGCAACTCCTCCTGCCTCTGCTGGTGCCCAGCACAGAGTATTCAGTGGGTTATTTCATCAGCTACACCTTGGAGTCCAACTAAACAGACAAGAGCCATATGTTTTTTTTCCCTAAGCTGTGCATTTTTCCACATAYAGCAAATAGTAAAATTCAAAATAGTAAAATTCAAAGTAAATATTCTTCTATGCAGACTGAGCAGGATCTGCAGAACCTCACTTGCAGTGCATCTCTCTAGGATCAAAGGCAGAGATTTGTATAGGTAGCCAGCAAGGGTGAGATGTAGTAAAGGACTGGCTTCTGAAGTATGACTTGAGATAAACTCAGTAGTCCAAATTGTAATTGTAAATTAAAAAAGCTTTAAGATTGAGATCTAAAAAATAAAAAAAAAAAAACAGAAGGCAATAAGCTTTCAGCTGCTGCCTACGCATGGGAGGGGCTCAGTGGCTGCAGTTCATAATTTCTACTTTGAGATCGCAGCCTGGGCATGTGCCTCATCCTGGCTCATCAGACGTGGGCAAGGTGGCACCGACACAGGGATGAACCAGGACGAACCTGCAGTCTCACCCGTCCCGCACCAAGGGCTCGTTCTGGAAGGCATCCTCAGATCTCACCTAACACATACACATACACCTCTTGCAAAGGGCATTACAGCCACCACCATCTGCAGACCCTGAGTGCAGCAATGGCTTTTGTGCTCTACATGAAGAATGTGAGASCTGAGGCCCTTGCTCCACCCCCTACAAGGAGATTCAAGACATCACTGCCCACCTTYTGAGAGGCTAACATAGCTCTCCAGAGCAAGCAAAGCACAGAGAATAACTCAAGATTCACTGAACTACATGCAGACACTACAAGGTTTCTGTGGYCTGTTGGCAGGATGCTCAGGGGGAAGAGCAGAACCTGGGCTTTCAGAMTAGGCTCCTCGCATCCATGTAGTCCTTTGAGAGTAACTCAAGGGTACAAAATGAGTTGTGACCTGGCAGTGGGGATAGCGAGACAGGACCAGCCCCTCACAACAAAGGGCACATAGAAATAAATAAAAAATAAAATAATAAATAAAAAATAATAAAAAATAAAAATAAAAATAAAAATAAAAATAAAAATAAAAATAAAATATATAAAGTATAAAAATATAAAAAATATAAAAAATATAAAAAATATAAAAAATATAAAAAATATAAAAAATATAAAAAATATAAAAAATATAAAAAATATAAAAAATATAAAAAAATCACTGCATCCTGGCAATGCAGGTGGCTCTCAGTTCAGCCAGCTCTGGTTCATCCCCATCTGCGGCACGGAGACCCACGATCCGCCCCCCTGGAACCAGCGCCCGTCGGGGCGCAGCTGCCCGCGCCGCGGAGCTTGGGCAGAGCCGCGGCCGCGCACCCGCCGCCGCCTCCTCCTCCTCCTCACCCAGCTCCTTCATGTAGTCCTCGAAGCCCTCGCTGGAGACGAGGCACCACTTGCCCAGGAAGGCGTCC
>NW_020455866.1:1589584-1611539 GCF_003342845.1 Nothoprocta perdicaria | reverse complement strand
GCCGGGAGCCAGTGGACACCGGGACCGGCACCCCCGGCCCCTGCTCCCCGGCCCCGGCCCCTCGCCCACGCTCGCGGTGGCGCCGAGGCCCCGTGGCGGGAGGCGCCTGGTTACGGGGCCCGGGGTGCTGCTTCCATCCCCACTGGGCTGGTGCCGGTATCGGCTCCCCTCTTCCCAACATCCCTCCCCAAAATAAAAGAAGTTCCACTTCCAAGCAAAGGAGGACGCCGGGAAGCAGCCCCTCGCGCCGCGGGCCCTGTGGCCGGGGCGCTGGGMCAGGGGGCTCGGGCCGGCTCCCCGCTCTGCAGCAGCAGCAGAGGGTGCCGCGAGTCTGGGGTCGAGCAGAAGCCTCAAAACTTTATTTACATTGCTTACTGTATTATCGCTTTTTACTAGATGCTGCTATTAGTACATTCATTACATTCATGTACACAAAATAATTAGCTACTTTTATGTAAAGAGTTCATTTTTAAAAATATCCCTCTGTTTGACTATCCTTCCCTATTRAGCTGCCTTTAATTATCTTCCCCTTCTCCGACTCCATGTTTTCTTTAATATGCAAACAGCGCTACAGCATTTGTCATGAGGCAGCAAACCACATTGTTTTTGTTTTGTCACTAAATAGGTGCACTTAAACACAGGACTTTCAGCTTCTTTCCACTTCTATATTTTATTTTATTTTATTTTATTTTATTTTATTTTATTTTATTTTATTTTATTTTACTTTATTTTATTTTAATCTCACACAAAATAAAATATTCTGGAGTAGATTTTTATTTGGCTAATGCTTGCCACTTAACTCCTGACTGCTGTCTGCCGCATAGTTCCTTTCTGGTTGGTTTCGGAAAGAATAAATGAAAAACAATCAGATTAAACAATCCTTTATTTCTTCATCTTTTTTTTTCAGGAGTTAGGAATCTTCAGTCCTATAAAATGGGGTCTAGAAATAGAAATCTTGGCTTTAATCTATCTATGCTATCAAAGAATTTCTGATCCACATTTCTGCAGTTCTGACTGCAGGTGGCTTATGATATGCGAACAGGATTCAGATAGAGGTGCTGATAATGCAACAGAAGATGAAAAATCCACTATTTCCATCTAGTGGTGAGACAGTGTGTCTGGCTCTGAAGTATACAGAGATGTAGCTATCTACCTGTGCAGAAGGTTGCTGCCTATCTGAATCCTCCTAGAAACCTTTCGTTTAATTCAATTTCTTTGCGATTTTCAAGTCTAGGCATGTAAATTCATATAAGATTATGTAAGATTACCTTTTTYTTAAGGAAAGAGAATCTTACGTTTTTACTTTTTTTTTTTTTTCTGAAAATAGTTAACATCTGTTTCATTATTTTAAAAAATCTAATGTTCTGAATATTAATCCTATGATGAAAGGACCTGTCAATGCCACACTTTGAAAATTCATTGAAACAGAGTATAGCTCTGAAATCTGCGATATTAACACAGCAGAGAAAGTCTACTGGGTGTGACCAGAGATATGTCCTTCTGGGTAAGACACATGCAGTATGTGCCACAAAGTGTATGTGTGTATATATATATATATCTTTTTTTAATTATGACACTGTAGTATATATTGGTCTAACATTTCAAGGATGAGGGAACTCATTTCCCTACTCTGGGAGCAAAACATAAAAAGGTTAGATATCCAGAGATGCTTAACCCACTGGGATATCTCCTTGTAAATCGTATTCCTGCCTGATAGAAGGTTGGCATCAAGGTCAGGGGTTTCCAAGCATCGCATATGTAGCCTCCTCTCCTGCCTAGATGTACCCAAAAGAAGTAGCAAATTGATATATTCATCCTTCAATACATTGATTTTTTATGTTATATATTGCTGTTTCAGSGCAGACAGATGTTCTCTGAGAGAAGTTTTGTTTCTCTCCAGGTTGGGCCATGCATTTATACTCCAAGAGAAAAGAATCAAATTTACATTGCGAGCTGCACATTTTCCTTTGAAAACTGGTTGCACGGASAGCACGTAGCCACAGCGAGAAGCAACCACCGCTTGGGCCTGTCGGAGAGGATGTTTTCCCAAGGCGGTCCAGCCTTTGGCTCTCGTAGGAGGCAGGATATTGCACTCCTTTATTACCAGCACCAAAGAAGAAGGACAAGGGAAAGGAGAGCAAAGAGACCTTCGCCCCATTGCTTTGGGCAAGCGTGCATGGCGTAGCTGTGCTGCATCCGATGGCAGAGCCGGGAAGCTGCGGCCAGCGCAGCTTGAGGTTTCTCTTCACGTAGCCATAGCCTCAGCCAAGCCAAATTTGGTCTTTCAGAGCCGTAATACCTGTTGCTTGGGCAGGGCAGAGCTCCACCGCCTCTTCTGCAGTGTATCGCTGATCAGCTTGCATAGGAGGTGCAGCTCTTCCCCTAGACCTTTAGTCATTAAAATGCCCATTCCTGATAGTATCACACCTTGCCTTATTGTGTAATGGGGAAGATCTCACCTTCCTTCTAGTATATGTGTACAATACTGCAGCTTTTCTAAGTGCTAGGCTTCTCATAGATGAGATTGCCTCTTAAGAAAGCTCTGAGAAATTGCCAGGTAAGTTGGACAGCACAGCCCATATTTTGCTTTTCAGCCTACACCTAGCTGAAAAAAAGAATCCTATGAATAATATGAATAATCGTTACTCACCTCAAGGTATGAATGAGAGAAATTGCATAGGTAGCATTGCTTTGTTTCTGTTTCCTCACTGTACAAGAGCGGTTTTCCCTTCCCAGACACGTCCTCCTTGGGCAGGCATGATGAAACGTGTTACGGTTGCATATGGCCACGTAGCTGGCACAGGTGAACCCAGGAACTCATTTCTTGGGCAACACTAAACCCAGGATTACGAAGCAGTACATGAAAGTACATGTTTCCATTTGTATGTCAATACACTGAAGATGTTCTAGCATATGAGTATTTCATTACCTCTGAGTTAAGAGAGACAGGCATATCCTGGGTTTTATCGAGAGTTTTTTTACAGTAAATCTCAGTTTTCCAGTCAAAACAAAGCTGTTTTACTCCCTAGCATGGGTTTAACGCTAGACGTTGGGGGTCTAGGGAGGCCTTGTGATGGATGATAGAATCATAGAATGCTTAAGGTTGGAAGGGACCTCAGAGGTCATCGAGTCCAACCCTCCTGCTCACGCAGGGTCACCGGGAGCATGTGGCACAGGGCTGCATCCAAGCGGGCTTTAAAGATCTCCAAAGAAGGAGACTCCACATCCTCTCTGGGCAGCCTGTGCCAGAGTTCTGTCACCCTCACTGTCAAGAAATATTTCCTTAAGTTCCTGTGGAACTTTTTGTGCCTCAGCTTGTGGCCGTTTCCTCTAGTCCTATCGCTGTCCACCACTGAAAAGAGGCCGCCCCCTCCTCCTCACTGCCTCCCTTGAGGTATTTATACACGCTGATCAGGTCCCCCCTCAGCCTCCTCTTCTCCAGGCTGAACASACCCAGCTCTCTCAGCCTTTGYTCATAGGGCAGATGTTCCAGGCCYMTGATCATCCTGGTAGCCCTGCGCWGGACWCTCTCCWGCAGCTCCACATCCCTCTTGTACTGGGGAGCCCAGAACTGGACACAGTACTCCAGATGTGGCCTCACCAGGGCTGWGTAGAGGGGGATGATCACTTCCCTCGACCTGCTGGAGGCGCTTTTCTTAATGCACCCCAGGATCCCGTTGGCCTTCTTGGCCACCAGGGCACACTGCTGCCTCATGGTCAACTTGTCGTCCACCATAACTCCGAGGTCTCTCTCTGCAGGGCTGCTCTCCAGCAGGTCCACCCCTAATCTGTATTGGTGTCCGGGGTTATTCCTCCCCAAGTGCAGGATCTAGGCCTTGTGGCTCAGGCTGTCACACCGGCTGGCTCCTCATGCTCACGCACGGCGTTGTGGCCACTGCAGTGCTGAGCGGAGCTGAGGCCACAAGGCGCCACCGCGTCCACCCCGCGCCCAGCAGCAGGTTCACGACGTGTTCAGAGGGAAGYGCTTGCCAGGAGGGAGGGCAAAACCTGCTGCTGCAACAGCCGGACAGCTCGCCGGCTGCAGCCTGCCCCAACGACACGGGAGGAAGCCCAAGAGCTGCAGTGAGGAGCTCCAGGCTTCACGATCTGGAGGAAAATGACCTGATGTCCATGCTGGGCCAGCACAGTGACATCAGACACAGGAGCTTGCGTCTAATTTTAGAAGCTTTTAGAAATCCTCTTTATTTAGCAGCATCATCTACCCTAATAGTAATCATCCACACATCAGCATGGGAAGATTTTTATTTAGCTTCAGAATTTGATAATCGGCATAGTCAAAAAATGTTGAAGAAGAGATTAGGATGATTTCAAATTGTACATAGCTGTGGCTTGAGCATTAAAAAGACCTTCAATTTGCATAWAGGCAAGGATGATTTCCTCACAAGGAAGATTTTCAGACAGCAACATGAAATAGCTTTTCAGAAAACTTAGAGTATAAAAAGGTAGCCCAAAGCTCTATAAATAAAACCAAATAAAAACACCTTTGCACTTTCTGTGTGGTCTCAAGAAATAACAACATAAGTTGTTTCTAGTCAAATGAACAGAAAACTGATCTAGAGTTAAGTAATGATAAAAGAAATACTTTTGAAAACGACAAATAGCTAGCTTATGAAATTTAGAATCAGACTGCAGAGCAGTCAGCTGGATTTCCGGTGTGTATAAAGTTTTTTAATTGAATTATTTTAGGTAGAGTTTTGCTACTAACATTATTTCACAACTACAAAAATACAATCAGGAAAAAAAAAAATGTTATAATAATTGCACTATTCATTCTCAGGACCCCTCCAAGGAGAGTGTCGTGTATATAGAGAGACCGAGGCCAGGAGCTGCTGCATGCGCTGGCTTCAGGACTTCTCCATGGTCCCCGTGATTCCCCTCCACCTGCTTCCCAGCCCTCGCTTCGTGCTTTCCTTCCTTCCTTCCTCCTTTCCTTCCTTGTCTTTACAACCAACCCACRCCTCTGCCCACACCCGAGTCTGCCAAGCACGGGAATAGGGTTCAGGAGACCTCTGGGAAACCCTGGCTGCAGGCATCTCAGGCAGCTGTGTATTCTGCTCCTCTAGATCTGGAAAGCGTCATTGTACTTGAGTTTATGTCCTCCATTCTTTCTCTAGATCTGATCTCATGTATCCAGCATCAGAGAAAACGTGTAACAAGTAAGAATGACATTGCAGTTCCCTGTGTTTTTCCCCTGCTCCTGCCACAAGAGCTTCTGATACTTTTTCTTTTTGTGCATGCACATGTAGTAAAGGGCAGTCTTATTTGGCTAGTTTATGTGAAGCAAAGGAGAATTAATCTTCCGATTCCTAAATTTGCCATTTCCAGCAAATACTGTAAAACTGAGAAGTAGGTTTGCAAGACGACTTCTATAAAGCCTGTGTAGAAAAAGAGACTGAAAACAAGTAATTTAGGAAGCCTGTGTATGGAACTGTGTTTGAGATGACAAATTGTTGTTTGCCCTTTTATAAGTGGATCACCGTTTTTACAGTAAGGCTGGTACTGGACTCCCCCAGTTTCTTTACTTCATCTTGGACTCCAACTCCAGTGAACGGAAAAAAAAAGTTAACGATCTATCTYACAACTTTAGTGATCGTGTAGAGAAAACTTTGGGGAAAAAACAGAAGCTGCTACGTGTAAGGCTTCTTCAGGTAGGGGCTCTAAGTCGTGTTATATGGTATTTTATTAATCTGGGAAAAAAAAAAAGATCTCCTTTGAAACCCTTCTTCTATTTGATCCATTTTCTAAGATGATCACACCATAAAGCTGGTGGTCTAACACAAGGAGAACAGGCTGCTATCCATCTCAGGTTAAGTAAATCAACTATATGGTTCTTGTGCCCAAATTCATTCGTGTAACCGCCCAATCATCTTACCTCACCCTCTTCATTTATTTCTTCCAAACACAAATAATATAAAATGCCACAAATTCTTCAGCACAGCTCTGCTTTTGCAATGTAATAGCATTAGTTTGATTTCAACACCCTGGTTTAGAAGTCAGCAGGGACCTGCCTTGACTGCCTTGAGAGTGCTGCAATGTACTATGATGTTCAGAACGGACAGTGGCCATTTTGCCATTCTTGGCAAAAATAAAATACATTTCTCTTTAGAAACACAACTTTTATCCTAAATCTGCAGCAAAATTACCTTTGGAAATACATGTACTAGAATTCTGTAATAGTCTGCTGTCTGATTAACAACAGGTAGGACTAATCTCTCTCACCTCAAGACTATCCCATTTGATTCTAGAAACTAAAACTTGAAAGCAGAACCTTCACCTGCAGAGCTGAGGAGAGATCAGTCCTCCCACATACAGGAAACTACAATACAGACCAAGTTTCTCAACACTTGTTTTAATAAATAGTAAGTTTGTATCTATAAGCACAGTCACGCGCTTCCTTTGATCTTTACGGAATATTTAATGAAATTCCTGAAAATTGAGTGACAAAAACATTACAAAACTGAACTTCAAAGACAGCCCTTTCCCCCCACCTGTCACAAACACTAACTTACCTTCCCTTTGAGATAAATTTTCCTACTTTTTTGCAGGATGAGTAGGTTTACTATGTGTTCACAGTCCTATTACCTTGTCACTTTAATTGCTGAGCTAAAAAAAAAAAAAAACCATATTTATCTCATACTTTCTTGGAAAAAAGAGGACGAAAAGGTAGGCAATTAGYAGCAGACATGCAAGGTATTATAAAACCTATGTTGTATTTGCAGCTTCCTGCACCTCAGCTAAAGTCAATGATAAATATAGCGTTTTCTTCAGATACCTGCATTTAATTTTTTTAAGAATTATTAATAGTATTAATCATATATTGCATTTCTCTGGACAGACTATGTTAGAAATAAYGTCTAAAGAGATGCCTTGATTTTCAACATTTATTAATATAATAACTAATGTCCATTACTCATATTCATATGCAAATACATGTGATTTTAGTTCAACACCCAGGCGACCAGCTCTTTAGAAAGATGAACTTGTGCCATAAGCCACTTTGCCCCACTGGTGTTAAAACCTTTGTTGCTCCAGCACATTTCTGTTGAGAAGAGGCAGCAACATTTAAATGGTTCATTCTGCTTCATGTTAAACTGGTCAGCACTTGGCCAACTTGCCCTTYCAGATTTTAGCACACAGGAGAAAARTCTTCGATGCAGCCTGCTGCCTTAGATACATGTAAATGTCAACGTGCGTGTTTGGTTCTTCAGGGATTCTTCTTCTTGCTTTTCTGTTCTGCTTTTTGCTCTTTTGCGTTACATCTGGAGCTCAATGCTGTTAACATCTCTACAGCTGTCAGGTTGGCTCCTTTCATTATCAGTCGGTCTCCATCAGCTGTAAAGGGACAAGTTTTAAGAATTCATAAACTCTAAGCCACAACCGTGTTAGAGGACAGTTCTCTGTCTTGCATGTATAAATCTGCACACCTTGTCCATCTTGTCTCATGAAAAAAATATTCCATTTACCAAAGAACCTGGTTATACAACACTGTAAAAAGTAAACAGCGTATTAGACTGCACACATTACAGACAAMATTTTTATTTCTGGATCGTAACATTCAAAAACCAAAAATGTGTCTCTAGATACACATCCAGAGGAAACATATTTAATCTGAATGGCTCGCCCTATGCTCTCAAAGTCACCTGGCAAAAGGCACAAAAGGGACTAGAAGTCGTAATTTCCACACATGGWTCAGCATTTTAGCAGCCCATTGTACACAGTCTATTTAACTTATTTCTTTAGCAAAACAGTAAATTGGTTGATGTAATCTGGTAGTTGTAATTTTAAAAGAGAAAGCAAAGGGATTTTTAMTGTTCTCAAACAAAACAAACAAAAAACTTTAAAACAGAGAAGGAGCATCAGAAGTATAGCACTCAAATTAACTTTTTGATACATTTGCAAATATAAAAGCCACATATTCAAAGCTCTATAATGCAACACCATGCACAGAATCCAAATTGCAGGCCCATATCTGTCAACTACAAGGACTGTAAACTCTGTACTTGGAAAATCATCAGCTCTTAGAAAGCAAAGAGCTCAGAGTTGTAGCTCTTGGCATCTGTGAAATAAATTGTTTTGGCTTTACACTCTGAAAAACATTAAGCTTTACAATAAATTGTTTTGGTTTCACACTGTGAAAAACATTAAGCTTTACTGCCTAGGTCTTAATACATCAGAGATACAGCCAGGGATGGGAAAGGCAGAGGCATGGCAGAAGGAAGCACAGTCAGCACAGCAATGACAAGTATTTCAACACTCTAGACATCCCTACTTATTCACCAAATACACTAAATCTAAGAAAAGGATCAATAATAATTAAAACTTTAATGGGCTCCATGCCCTATTGGGCTATTAAGGCACAGCAGGAGAGATGCGGCCAGGGAGCAGGACAAGGGCAGATTAAAGCCATCTGTTCCCTGCCCTCACTTTGGGCTGCTTGCAGAACTGACAAAATTTTCACCCTTGCTTCCCAAACTATTCATAGAATCATAGAATGACCAAGGCTGGAGGGACCTCTGCAGACCACACGGTCCAATACATTTTCATTATGCTTTCAGAGAAAACCAGGGTATTTTGTCACAGGTCAACTGAGCTCAGTCTCTAAGTCCTGCATATGAGCAGTGCTGCCCCTGGCAGCTCCTGCTTCCCTCTCAGAAGATACACAGCGAGCTCCACAGAGCCTCTAAGGCTGAGGCCTGAGGCCACTTTCTGGACTTGAAACTAAGATGCCTCTGCCACACACAGCGAGATGGACAGCATGGGAACACAATCTTACACCCAAAGCTACATTCACTAGAATTCTACCTGAGCATCAAGGGCTCCCAAGTATGTCACTTCAAATGTGGACTAACCTAAAATTAAGACAGCTTTGATCTAAGATCCACCAGTTCTAACTATAGTATGTAGATATTTATATATACATAAACACATATTTCTCTATACATTAACCTGTTAATAATTCCCTTTTCCTTTTTTTGTCTAAACTGTACAACATATCTGTCAACTTGAACCAAAACAAAACAACCACACTAAATGAATACATAACACACCCACAACAGCCCAAATATGGAAGGACTTTCCGTATAGATTAAAACTGAAAACCTTACCAAACATGACATCTATAAGTGGTTCAGATCCATCATGTCTCACATCAGTGGTCACTTCACAGTTCCTATTGGTGTCATAGATGTTCTTATGATATATTCGTTGAAGAAATATTCTGAAAATACATTCAAAAATGTAGTAAGTATATTACAGATATTTTTATAATTGATTTCAATAGCTTGATATTGCTAGTTGATCAAAGTATAAATAAGGTTTTTATTTAATAATGCCAGACATGTATTTCTTATGAGACAGCCTTAACATTTGAAGTATATTACATACTAGTGTGGAAAAAAAGCATACCAAAGAATTTTTCAAAAATTCAGTGTATGCACTCTCTGCATTTCTCTGAGTTGGGTTATTAGTAGGAGAAAAGGAAGAATCARCAAAACCATGCTCATTTTTCTTTATACGTTCTCATATATCCTTATATGGGTTTATTGCTTGAATTCAGACTGCATTTAGTTATTTAAGCAATATTTGTTTCCAGAAGATTTCTCACAGGTATGAAACCTAAATCCTGCAGAGCTGAGGGAGCATTAACTCTGTAAGTAGATGGGRAGAGCCAAACACACGTATTTACATGCAAGAGGCTATACTCAGACATGAGGATCCCCTACAAATCTGCTTAAAGCTAATGCTGACTTAAAACTTCCTGACAACGCTCCATATGAGCACAGCCCTTAAGATAAATACAGTGATTCTCGGTCATTATAAAATGTTAAGGTTGCGTCTGCACTAAACCAAACTACAAAGCCAGGCCTCAAAAACCAAGATCATAATAGTCACATAAAGCATACAACAGATGTAAACACTTATTAGAGGGTACTTCTTCTTTGAACAATGAATCATAAAACAAAACAAAAGGTATTTTCTTACAAATTCACTCCCTCTGCTCCTGACTTTCTTCTTAGGACTCCGTGCAAGGTCACAGGGCCCATTAGAGTCCTAAGTTTGAGTTTCAACGCACAGCCTAACTCTTAATGGGTGCCAGCTGGCATAACCTCGGCTCCAGGATTAAAAACAGCAGCACAAACGCGAGCCCGCTGAGGAGGGGACAGGGAGGGGGTGTTCTAYGGTCCAGTGCTGTGGAGGGAGCCGCCAGGCCGGGGGGCAACGACGGCCGCCCCTCTCGGCACGAGGCCCCAGGAGCCGGTCGGCGGGCCCGGGGAGCAGCCCCTCACCTCGTGCTCTCCACGTTGGGCTCGAAGGGGCAGAAGCGGACCAGGATACTCTTCACGGGCCGCAGCGGCACTCGGATCTTGGACGCCATCTTCCTGCAGCTGCACCTACTACAACTCCCAACAGCCCCCGCGCAGGAGGAAAGGGCGCGACTTTACCACCTCCGCGCACGGGATGGCTGGGAAATGTAGTGCAAGGAGCGCGCCCCGCCGGCCGCCATGTTCTCCCCTGCGCTCAGGGCTACCGTTTACCGGTTCCCGCTATCTCTGGAAGTTAATACTTTTTTTTTTTTTTTTTTTCCTTCTCCCCTATATGTTCAGATTCAACAGTTACATAGCTAGCCTTGAAACAAAGGTTTTTAGCTATTCATGTATGTGTTCCTGGCACTCACACGTTTTCCACTAGATGGCGGAAATCTCCTGGATAAATCCTTGCCAGGGTCCCATGASTGTCACGAGTGTTGACATGTTGTTAAGGAGTAGCTGTAGCGGGGGATAAATCCGGGAGCAACAGTCCTTAAACGCATGTGGTGCGTTTCTGTGCAGTAGTCAGTGCAGAGCTGTCCTTCCAACCTACATAAAGTGCCTGGCACCCTTTGGAGAGCATAGCCTGTTTTTATTTATTGGCAGCTCCTTTCCTTTAATCATGTAGTCGTTGAGCACAGTTGTTTTTTTCACTGAGATTYATCTGATGCAAACAAAGTAGAAAAGCTGAATTCAGAGGAATCAATGCTGTTTAAATGTTTTTATTCTTACTTGTATATGCCATAGTGCCCTCTTTAGCCAAAAATGGCTGCTTTCTTTTTAATTTTGCCTGATCAAGATATGAAGGATTAGATCCAGAACAAGACAAATAGTTTGTGTGTGTGTGTGTATTTAAGATGATAAACTTATAAATTACAGAATTTCAACGTAAATTTCTTAGGTATAGCACAAAGATATTTATTCATTCTATTTGAAACCTGTAGCAAATTTTCCATCGGATTCTCTGGCATCATTGCAGAGATGACAACAACAAAGGAACAAAGAAGTGAAATGGTCCCTGATTCTTTTAGCAGCTCCCTTCCACACACTGCTAGTGCTGTGGCACTTACTGACTTCAAAATAAGCATGGCAAAAGTATTTTTATATTTTCTTTTACGGCGTTTTGATAGTAGTTTCATAGGGAACATGCAGAGCTTGGCACAATTCAGTCACAGAATCACAGAATCACAGAGCGACTGAGGTCGGAAGGGGCCTCTATCAATCCCCCTGCTCAAGCAGGGAAAATGAAATGAAAATTCAATGAAAAGGATTTTTTAAAAATTCTCTTTTCCATGGTCAGATTGGTTAACTTTTTAGCATTTAYGGTCAGCGATAGAAAAGTTGAATCTTTCCTCTTAGACTGTCTTTTGCAAGAGTTAAAAACCATCCCTGCTTCTGCATTTTTTTTTCTGAAATTTGAAAGAGTTCTAATAGCATGAAAGGATATATATTTGGTAACTGAAAACTCTGTATTCTTTTCCTCACTTAATGGGCTGAAATGAAACCCCTGAAGCTGATAACTTTGAGTATGAATATCCTGAACCAATATCTTGGCCAAACTTGGTGACAAGCAAGGTTTTTTTTTTTTTTTTTTTTTTTTTTTCCCCTACACTCACATCAAGTACAGAAATCGTAGCTTATGATAATGATCATTCTGGTAAAACGTTCATGCTAACATTTATAGTAACTAAATGAGCCAGTCAGCAAAGTGACACATCTGTTTAAGGAGACCGTCCCTTCATCTCCAACAAGCAACTTGGGAATTCTGAAATATCTGCGTTTGTTCTTTAGGACCATCCCTTGGAAGCTGAATGATTCATGATTGTTGTATCTAGTGATAACCATACACATTCCTAAAGCATAAAAATGCAAAAAAGATTAAAGTGTTATAATATTAAAATAGAAATATTTAATATTCCTTTGATGAGGCTGATCTTTTTTTATGAATATTTTCTCATCCCAACTCTACGGACTTTCATGTCATTAGTTTCATTGAAATCTWGTTATGAGGGTGATTTATATCTAAATATCATACATAGGAATAAAAAAATGAAATTATTTTTATGCTTTTATTATGAAGAATGATAGAAAAAGATTATAATTTTAGTTGGTGAATTTTCCTCTTTTCCCTTGTCTTCTCCCAGTTGTTTTAGATCCAGAGAGAATTCTTATGCTTTTTCCCTTTTATTTATCACTTTCATTTTCTGTAGTTTTTCTGACTACATACAGGCCCAAATTTCAGAGCTCTTGGAATCCAATCTCTCTATAATTTAGGCATGTCTACTTTTTACAACTTGACTCTTTTTTTTTTTTATTTCAATTTTCAGTTAATATCTTCCTTTAAATGATTATGCTCTCTCAGATTTTTTTGTTCAAAACATTTAATGGCAGAGTGCTCTGGATGCTTCATTCTGGGTATGGTATTGGACTTCCATTGGGTTCATTATCTCCCGTACTCCTCAGCTGATCTCTTCCTTTGCATCTTTTTTTTTTTTCCTCATTCTTTCTCTGAGTCCTGCCACAAATGTCTGTAGGCCAGAGATTCAGCAATCAAAATTTCATGTCCACACATCTAGTTACAGCTCCATGGAATGCTGCCTTCAGGGCATTAGCGTCTACTACGGAGAGGTGAGCCAAAGTAAATCCATCGTCCGGCCCGTTTTGCACTGAGGTGATGTTTCCAGACAGGCAGCCAGAAGCGGGTCCTTGRCAAAGACAGCGCGCTGGGCTTGGCACTAAAAGAGAGTCCCTTCTGGAAGCAGAAAACCAGGCTGACAAATGCAATATCAAGAGACATATCTTCGTAAGAGCTGTGGATGGAAAGGGCCGAGATCACAAAGGACTTGAAGGAAGTCATTATGAAATACTAGTGCCACATTGAGGGAAATGTCGGGATAATTTCCTTCAGGAGCATTGCTTATAGTAACTGTGTCATAAAAACATAAACCAGCCTCTGTTTTCTGTCTTGTCTTGTTTCTTCCTTTGAACTGAGTATTCCTACACCCTATGTCACTTACTGAATTTTAAAAATACAGCCTCAAAGAAAAGAGTTTGTTAAGGTCCCTTTTTCCCTCTGGAAACTGAAGAAGTTAAAAATAACTTTAAACCAATAGCGTACTAATTTTGTGTGTCATTTATAAATTTACTAATAATTTCCTGCTACTAATAGCATTTTCAGAAATAAAATTAAACTCAACTAATGAAACTACCCCTTAAAGCAAGTTTGTTTTATAACTCATTCTGAAATAGTAACTCTGCATATGAGCGAAGCAAAGCTTTTATGAGAGCAAATAAACAGATTCCCTAGCTGCTCTTTACTCCTCTGCAAACAGACATTTCTATTGCCTGAAGTTAACAGCTGCTAGCAGAAATGTTTGCTAAAATAATGTGCAGTATTTAACTGGCAAAGAACATATTGTGCCTGTTCCTCACTTTTATAGCTTAACTTCTTGATAATACTGGATGATGATGCTGGAGTCCTTCAAGCTACACCTTCAAATGAGAAAGATCAAAAGCTTTCCTTCACCTGTTTTTCTTTTCTGTGTAATAAATACCACATTGAATACATGCTGCTATCATTTGGGTGTTTTCATGCTGATTTAAAACATGCACTTGCTTCTCACAAAGAGAGTTCATTATCATAATAGGACAAGGCAAAATGCTGAGCTTAAATGAATGGCAGATACCTAAGGTAAGCGCCTGAGTCACTGAGGTCTGAAACCTAAGTTTGAAGCTCCAAGTAGGTTAAATGTGTGTGCTTTGACCTAAAAGGTGTCTTCAAAGATTGACCCAAAGGTACAATTCCATTTGACAGACCTAACTTTG
The DNA here is from genome assembly GCF_003342845.1 of Nothoprocta perdicaria. Classification (NCBI taxonomy): domain Eukaryota; kingdom Metazoa; phylum Chordata; class Aves; order Tinamiformes; family Tinamidae; genus Nothoprocta; species Nothoprocta perdicaria. Next base: position 1,597,386 of record NW_020455866.1, on the reverse strand, counting down.
ATAGAAATGTTATTGTAATTTAAAAGGGAACAGATTTCCAGAAGTGCCCTAACTGCAGAATTTAGAGAAAGCAATGGTATTGGAATCTGATCTATTTTTCTCCAGGACTTTCTGAAGTGGTCTCTTTTGTGGTCTCAATAACTTGTTACGGATTTTGAGGAGCTCAGCAGCCCTTTGACCTTTGTTCTGTCTGCTGAGGGCATACTTCAGTGCTGTGAATACTGTAAGCAAAGCAGTTTGTTTTCACTTTCTTTTGCTATGAATAACCGTGCCTGTAGATTGATGCCTTCAATTATTGGTCTTGTCAGCAAACTCTAATAATAAAGTTTAACRTGGTGACCAGCCAAAATAGCCTCTCTATATGCTCAGCCCTTTCCATGGTGAGCATCTTCACCTCGCTTTCCACAGGCTTATTTAGGCACCATTTATGCATCAGTTTTCACTTAAGTTTTTGCTACCTCCAGAGAGGTATCTAGACATTACATACATATAAGCCACAAATTACAGAATAGAATACCCACTTAACACAGGTAAAAGTAGAAATATAAAGTGCCTGGTTAGTGAACAGAAAGAAACTAGATATCAAATTTGGCTTTTTTTTCATTTAATCATTTTATGTAACTTTCATTTATCTATTTATAATAGCTTTCTCAAGTGAGTCATTCAAAAACTTGATTTCCACTTGTCTGACTGAGAGCATTTTTCTTTAAACTTGAAAACATATCAGCATCAGTGATGTGCAACTAAATTTAATTTCATTGTAAGCCAAATACAAGCAGAATTTGCATTATTAGGAAGACATTGCAAAAATATTCTGTATTGTCGATCTAAATACGCCAGTTCCCTGAACCGTCATGCTTCAGAGGAAGCTCATTTTATGTTTGCAATTTTATGCCTAGTTATGAATGTAAAAGAAAATAAAAATCCACTCSCTATCCCCTAGAAAAGCAGCAAGTTGACCATGAATTTGTTGGTCTGACATTATTTTAGAATAAAAGATCTTGAGTTCAAAACCTGTGTAGCACAGGAAGAGTATGATTCACTCAAGAATTTCAGATATGATGCACTCAATGATAAGCACAAACTTACTGTAGCAATTAGTAAAATAAAAATCTGAGCCATTTTGAAGTATCTCAGGTRTCTCCTTGTGCAATTATAACAACAGTATAATAATTACATTATTCTGTACTAATTGAAATAAGCATGTCAGAAGATAGAGGAGAACAAATAAGGTAATGCAGGAGTTGTTATACATAAAGAAGTGTCATTATATAAACAATAGGCAGCAGTTGACAATCTTAATTGGTATTTCCAGGGAAATTATGCTATACAGATGAAACTGGGAATATAAACAGCGAAGCTGGTGAATTTTATTTATTTACATATTGTTAGCAATATAGATAAGATGCAAATTTCATACCTTAAAGTAGTGGTTTTCAACCTGTCACCTGTAAACCCTGAGTGCTCTACAGACTATGTGGAGTGGGTTTATGAAGGGTTATTATAAAATRAAGCTACTCATGCTTGTCCAGTCAGTWGCTAGAAGTCTTCACCTCCACTTGAAAACTAGGGGAATGCATGGGTAAAAACAAGACTAACGACCTCTATGTAAGTGGTCACAGCTGTACTGATAAGGTAAGGTAGCAGAAGATCAATTACTAKGTTAGTTCTAAATCATTATTTTTTCAGATGAGGATTAATTTAAAAAAAAAAAAAAGCTTTTAACTTTTTAAAAATACCATAGATTCTCTTTGGATTACTCAGAAGCTCTTACCTCAATTCACTTTCATGTTTGAAGTATATTTCTGTTAAACAGAAACAGAAGTATGAGTCAGAGATTTCAAACACTTCTGTTCAGTTTGCTCATATATGGGTTTTGGTCGTATAYTGAAATGTACACAGAGGAATTACTTGATAAAATTTTGCTTAGTTGAGCACCCTAAAAGGTCATGCCTAATGCAGCTAGTTTAGAGAAGTAAGAATCCCCTAACACCTCAATTAACTGCTGAATTTTGTTCTAGTCCATTTCGCTCTCTAGTTTTGACTGATAAAATTTAACCAGATAAAATTGATAAAATTAAAATCATTTTTATGCTATTTGTCCATTTTTAATGATTTATCAATGAATAAAGATAATAGATTAAGAATTACAATGATTATTTGTTTTCCAAGGATTATTTTTAGCAGCAGGCAAGTYCATCTTGGTTTATCAGAGCTTCATTGAGAACATTTCTGACAATCAAACATTTGTCATCGCACATTAGCATATGAAAATAGCTCTACAGAGATTCAAGTAGGTGTTCAAGCAATAACTGCTTCACAACGAAGCCAGTTTTGGCAGCTTTTACAAGTCATCTTCCTGTGTGAAGAGAAACTGTGGATTTGGCCACATTTAGTCAGTCTACATCTACTGTAGCAATTCCGTATCGCAGAAGGGGAAGTAAAATATCGTTTTCCTGAGAGGCACAACCAGGTACACTAATAATGTGAGGTTTTAGGTGCACCAGCTGTCCTTTTTTATATTGACAAAATCCTGTATACAGTGGGCATTTGATTTACATGACAAGGTCTGGCCATTCATAGCCCACTCTCATGCTGCAAGGACAAGCAGTTTTTTTCTGTGCAAATACCCTATAGTCTGTAACTGAGAAGAACAGTACTCTTTGTGGCATAAAAATGAATATACCATTGAAGAAGGCCTGCAGAGCGCAATAAAGAGGGAACCATCTGTGGGCAATGTTTTCATGGCAACAAACTTGAACTGTTGAATGGTTGCAGTGACCCAGTGGTCTCTGCTACCTTGTCCTACACTGTCTTCACTCTTCAGTCACTGCTCTGCCCTTGGTGCATCATATAATTTGGGGTAATTGTCTGCAATCAAGCACAGATAATCAGCTTGCAGAAACTGATTTCTCTGCCTTCTTYCCCTTTTCTTTCCCCAGTCTTATGCAAATGTATGTAGTCTATTTCCATTATTGATTTGAGCTATTTAGTAGTGACATATTTATTCTTATAAATCCTCTGTGCTTGTCACTATCTTAATAAGCTCCTTCTGTCTCCCCCTCTCCTGGGGTTCTGAGAACATAGTCAATACCTATAAACTCTAAAGATGTGACAGGAAGTTTCATCTCATAGAGGTGCCCCTTGTGATTTGTGTTCACAGCTTCTGATCTTTAACACCGTTGTTGTCTCACCAATGCGTTGTGTGCCCCTGAGGAGCGTAATCAAGCATGTCACRAGTCAGCAGAGCTGCTTGGAGATTTTTGCTTCCTGTTAGATCCCTTCTTTGCCCACTCTCATCTTTTTTTTTACAGATTCCTGCAGTAGCTGAATGAATAAAACCTGTCTTCTAGATCAGGTTCTGCTGAAATTCCTTATGTTACTTTCAGATATTGATTCTCTGCTATGATTTTCTCACCTTTCTTATGCCATTAATGCGTTTTTCCCCTTTTAATGGCACAATACTGTGAGAAAGGCCAACTTTCTATAGAAATACCATAGTTGTCATTTTTTTTCCCCACAGTTTTATATCATACCTGTAGTTCTGTCATGTTATCTAGATCTCTCAAACTGGGTTATGACTCATCCTCTTCCTCCCTCTTAGAGCACCACCAAGAGGCTTAAAGGAGGTCACCGAATTTGAATACAAGCGAAGGCGCTGCTACCCAGCTCCTGGCTCACAGCACTTCAAAGGGTCCCCACACTTCAAAGTGCCGGGAGGTGGGTTTCTCAGCACGCACATGGGCACGAGATGACAGCAGTTTCCCAGGGCATCTCATTGCTTCTCTGCAGCCCAGCAATGCCGGCTTTGGCAGTCTCTGCTGGATCTCCTGCTGCTAGATATTCGTATTAACCAGCCAGCCCTGGGGTAGCACAGCCTCACGCTGCTCACAAGTGCAGCCCCAGCATCGCAAGCTGCACTCGAGCAGCTCGAGAGTTGTATGTGACCAAAGAGCCTCAAAGCAGCTACCCACAATGTAAGAGCAACCAACGGTTATCATTCTCTCCAAATAAAGAAGTCACATTGTTCCCTTCTTATCCTAAAAATGTGGGGAGAGCAAATCCAAGGAGAGGAGATTTCTACTGAAATGAGTTTCACACAGATAGAAGGGTTCAAACAGAGTCTGTACTCAAAGATTGACAAACACCCATCTAAGTCACTGTCCACACTTACTCACAGTGTTGCCTAAATCTCCTTTTATAAAGAGAAATGCTTGAACAGGATCCTGATACCGAGCAGAGCTTGCTGAGGCCACCAGCACCAAAAAGCTTACTGAAACTGCTTATTTTTGTGTGCTGCTGTGCACTCTTGCAAAATATGAAATGGCACTATCAACATGTGATTTTAATATATGCAATATTGGCTGCATATTATTCAAGAATGACTAAATTCTAAGAGCAAAAAACATAAAACTGCAAGAAGTGCCATGGAAGTTAATGTTTTATATATTTATGCAATCTCTTCATTGCAAAAAGTTCTGATGTATGAAGGCCTGCCTTCATCTAAGCACTTTTCTGTAGTGTTCATATGGTACAAGAATATGCATGAAAATATATATATATATATATAAAAGAAGAAATAGAAAAGTGATACCAACCATGTTGTTCACTTTCAATACATTAGAGAATATATATATATATATATAAAAGAAGAAATAGAAAAGTGATACCAACCATGTTGTTCACTTTCAATACATTAGAGACATTTCCCTGCTTTTTCTTTTCATTGCTTGAAATGTTAGCTGAAAAGGCTTACGAATGTTTTGCCTTCACACAGGATAAGCATTCCCAAGAAATACTGAATGCAGTGAAGTGAAAAAGACATTTTATTATAGGTGACATTCAGTAAGAGGTGTCTCAGTTAAATATGTACATTTAAAAAATGTTAAGTATTATATCGGTTACAGTATCAAAATGAAGAAATAAGTTACTTGATAACTGGTGATTAATGGTAAAGGATAATACTGGCACAGAAAAGAGAAACTAGGAATAAAATGCCAGCTTGACTATTGAGTCATGATGAACATAAATCTGGAAAATATTGAAGGCAAGAYGACTAGTAATGATGGAGTAAGAACAACAGCAACAGTCCTCCTGAAATAATTAGCAATATCATGTACTTTCAGCAGTTTGATTTTCTAAGGTAAGTAACTATACCATACTTAGAAATACATGAAGTTTGAGGTTCCTTGCAAATGCATTAGGTTTCCATAAGGTGTTTTGGGGTTATACAGAATGATTTGATGCTTTTCTTTGCTAAATATTTTATTGCAATGGAAATCCAGGCTTTTGTTGGTGGAAATTCACTGAGGCCATAGGTATTCCACAGTAAMACTAGAGCCATGTTGCAGTGACTCCCCAGATGGACCTCTGAGTCTCTGAGTGCTGATTTCATAGGGTAAGAGTGTTGTTCAACTGTTAGGGTCCATATATGTTGGCTTTCTGTTCTSTGGGGAGAATTCTTCTGGGCAAAAGAAGGAAAAATCATTCAAAAGCTTACTTGCATGTTAAACATTTTTAGCCATATTTCTCTTTTTCTCTGTGCTTGTTTCTGATATAGCAATGTTCAAATAGAATGCTTATTTTCATCTGGGAGGTGATGTTTCGCAGATACTAAATTTATCCACATGGCACTGATTCAAAATTCTTGCTGTTATTTCTGAATACAATTTAAAAAACCTTCTCAAATGTAAGGATAGCCTTCCAATTAGTATTAATTAAATAAAATATATGAATTTCTTAGAAAATATTGTGTCAAAGAAATAATGACTGTTTCTCACGGTGTGACTGCTATGTGGAGCTCACTTACATTTTGCAGCAAGACAAATCATATTGGATTTTCTTTAAAGGATTTTCCCAGAAAGCATTTCCTTAAAGTGGTGTACACTGAACAGACAGAGATTGTGTAAGTCTTTTCTGGGGTGTTTCACAACGACATTTTTCTGTATGTGAGATTCCAGCTACAGTGGCAGAGCATGTAATGTTGGCAATAGAAGCAGGTAATGTGAAATTCATACCTCACACCTGCTTTTCTMTGCCACTTAAGCTGTGCCAAAGTGCTACTCTCTTTCTGGAAGCTAAGCAAATATGAGGTGCCTTTCATAATAATGCCTTGTGTACCACATGCCACAAAGCATTCCAAGGCTTACTTGTGTTTTGAATAAAAGAGAATCAATATATCTATTGTGGTCTGCTATTGCAATCATTTCTGTTGTAGGTTCTGGCACTTGCAGATTACCTAATTGGTCTTGTCCTTCTGTCTCTTTTTTAACATTATCATCTTGTTTCTGATCTGTTCTACCCTTATTTTTTTTCCAAGTGTCTTAAACATGTCCAATGAAGATAATAAAAGTTAAGACATCTCCATTTTTTCTTTGTTTTATTTCTTGCTTATTCTGTTGGATGCTGCCATTTTTTGCTTTTGGGGGAACATTGATCTTCAAAGCTCCAGAGAGTCTTCTATGATTTACTGGTGTGGGAAAACAGTTAAAGCCAGTGCTATGTGTTTAAAAGATGCTAGAGCTCCCTACTTCCTCACAGTCTCACTGCCTTTTATAATCAAAGATAACATGTGAACATACTTGGCTGTATCATGGATCTCAGTTTTTGAACTGTGATCCAACGGTGGCCCTAATTCCTGCAGCTTTCTCCCAGGAAAGAAAAGAATTCCTATGTATAAAAAAAAAAAGGCCAAAATATTTTGCTCTAGGGTTTTATTGCATCAACCAGGTTCTCATTCTGCTGAATGAAAGAAAGCTATCAGTATTTCAGTCACAAGAGCTTAGAATTATTAAGACTTCRGATGGAAAATTCAACTTCTTGATGTGTTGTTACAATGTGGCATCAAAGAGAAGTGAAATGTATGGGAGATATGGATAAACTGGGTGTTAAGGAAGAAGAAAGCACAGTTTGGATTCCACACCTCATTCRCAGGGACAATGGTGGGAGTTGACTATGGCCTCATAAAAACCACCCTTCCAGGGGATTCCTTTGGCCTTTCAAGTCTAGCAACACAATGGATCTGATGTTGTTTATTGCAGTGACAACGCTGAATACCTTTGAAGAAGCGTAGAGGGAGAAACCACATATTTTCACTTTGGGCTTCTCCCAGAACGACTTGTGTGATTTGTTGTTCCTGCTGAAATCCATCACGTTGGGTCAAAGGTGAAAATCATGTCCTGGTATTTTGGGAAAGTGTAGCCCTGCCTTGGAATAGGAGCTTTTGAAATGGAACAAATCTGGGACTAAAGCATGTGGCCACATGTGCAACCTCACAGTTTGCAACATTCTGCACTCAGCTAGTATCTTCTAGGCTTTTGTTATTATAACAAAAGGCCTTTCTCTCTCTCTCTCTCTCTCTCTCTCTAGAATTTAGCTAGGCAATCAGGTGATTTTATAAAACACTGGAGCATAGAAGCATAGTATGTTTTTTTCCCACTGTATAGTATGGTGTTTTTTTCCACTGTATAGTGTGCTGCGTTCACAACAGTATTCTTTTCCCTGAGAACTTTTCATTTTTACTTTAATATGCTCAAATGAACATTCTTTAAAAAGACAAAGGGATCACTCTCAGGCACCTTTAACAGGGATCACTCCAGAGGATACTTTAGCCATTTGGAAACAGTGCACAGTGGTTTCACAAAAAAAAAAAAAAAAGAAAAGAAAAACATCAGCTCTTTCCCCCCACGAAACAAACCAAAATATTTAACCGTCTTAAACTGTTAACTGTTTCTCAATTATTTATTTCTGTTCGCTAATAAGCTGGTAGGTAAGGTGAAAAATAGAGAGAAAAGTGAAACACT